>NC_136274.1:70514782-70974782 GCF_964187855.1 Myxine glutinosa | reverse complement strand
ATATTATCCCGGAGCGTTTGCCCAGGAAAGGCGAGAGGGGGCGTGGCCCAGCGTCCTGGCTGCGGCCTGGCAAGTTGAGGGCGAGCCTGCCCGGGCATGCCCGGGCGTCCCGACCGAGGCCTGGCAAGTTGAGCGCGGGCCTGCCCGGGCGTCCTGGACGAGCCCGGCATGGTGATCGCTCCGCGTCCTTGATAGGTGCAAGGCGATTGTGAAAACCCAGCGGTAGCCGCTACACACGTCCCCCCAGAATCGACTTGCACTGGCAGGGTCAATTTGAGGGGGGTCCTGATGACCCGGCCGAAGCGACCCCTGGCGGGTCGTGGGAGGGGGTCCGGTGTGGTGGTGGGCGGTCGAGTGGGGGGCACCATGGATGGGGGGCGGCCTCGCCGCGGCGGAAGGGCCACCCGTGGTGGGTGGTCGACGTCCATGTGCGCCGGCTTGAGGCGGTCCACTGCAATCCGGTCCGACCTGCCGCCGATGTCGATGACGAACGACTTGTCGTCCCGTCGCAGCACCCGGAAGGGCCCGTCATACGGCGGCCGGAGTGGCCCCCGATGTGCGTCGTGACGCACAAAAACATACTCCGCTGTGCGAAGTGCTGGGGGGACGTAGGACTGGGGGTCACCGTGGTGGGATGTTGGCACGGGGGCAAACCGTCGGGCGGCCTCCTGGAGGTCCAAGCGCTGGTGAGCTGCGGACCAGGGACTGGTAGCGTCGGGCACGAATTCGCCCGGGACGCGTAGCGCCTGGCCATAGACAAGCTCGGCGGTGGATGCCTGGAGGTCCTCCTTGGGGGCCGTGCGGAGGCCCAAAAGGACCCACGGCAGCCGGTCGGCCCAACCGCCGTCTTGAAGGCCGGCCATGAGCGCGGCCTTCATGGAGCGGTGGAATCGCTCGCACAACCCGTTTGCTTGGGGGTGGTAGGCCGTAGTACGGTGGAGCTTGACCCCCAGGTTGCGGGCGACCGCGCCCCACAGCTCGGAGGTGAACTGTGGTCCGCGGTCTGACGAGATGTCCGCCGGTGCGCCGAAGCGGGCGACCCAGGTGGCGATGAAAGCCTGCGCCACGTCGGCGGTGGTGGTGGAGACGAGGGGAACGGCCTCCGGCCACCTGGTGGTCCTGTCCACCATGGTGAGCAGGTGTGTGAACCCCCGTGACGGGGGGAGGGGGCCCACCAGATCCACGTTGACGTGGTCGAAACGTCGTTCGGGCACGGTGAAAGGTGCCAGCGGGGCCTGGGTGTGTCGGTGGACCTTGGCCCGTTGGCAGGCCATGCAGGTGCTGGTCCAATCGCGGACGTCCCGACGAAGGCCGTGCCAGACGAATCGCGCCGACACCAGCTTCTGGGAAGCTTTCCGGCCCGGGTGGGAAAGGCCGTGGAGGGAGGCGAAGATGCGGCGTTGCCAGGTGACGGGCACGATGGGGCGAGGCTGGCCTTGGGAGACGTCGCAGAGCAGGACAGTGTTTCTCGAAGGGGATGTCGGCCAGGCGGAGGCCCGTGTCCGCCGCCCGGAGGGCTTGCACCGTGGTGTCGGTGGTTTGGTCCGCCACCATAAGCGCAAAGTCCACGCCCAGGTGGACCGCGTTCGCGCTGGCCCGGGAAAGACAGTCGGCCACAGCGTTGTTTTTGCCGGCGACGTGCCGGATGTCCGTGGTAAACTCCGACACGGCGGAGAGGTGGCGCTGTTGGCGGGCCGACCACGGCTCCGTGACCTTGGCCATGGCGTAAACCAACGGCTTGTGGTCGACGAACGCCATGAAAGGTCGGCCCTCCAGGAGGTGGCGGAAATGGCGGACGGCCAGGTGTAGACCGAGGAGCTCCCGGTCAAACGTGCTGTATTTGAGCTCGTTCGGCCAGAGCTGCCGGCTGAAAAAAGCGAGTGGCTGCCAAACCCCATTCACCCATTGCTCATGTACGGCGCCCACCGCGTAGTCGGAGGCATCCGTGGTGAGGGCGATGGGAGCGTTGAGCACCGGGTGAGCGAGCAGTGTTGCGTCGGCGAGGGCCCGCTTTGAGCTTTGGAAGGCCGCATCCATTGCTGCGGACCAGGCGATGTCGTGCTTGGCCGGCTTGCCCCGGAGGGCTTCATAGAGGGGCCGCATGAGTTGAGCAGCGCGGGGCACAAAGCGGTGATAAAAATTCACCATTCCCAGGAATTCCTGCAGGGCCTTTATGGTGCGGGGACGCGGGAACGTGGTGATGGCCTCGACCTTGGTTGGCAGCGGCACGGCCCCGTTCTTGGTGATGTGGTGGCCCAAAAAATCAATGGCCGTCGTGCCGAAGTGGCATTTGGCCGGGTTGACGATGAGGCCGTGCTCGCTGAGGCGCCCGAACAGTGTTCGGAGGTGGAGGAGGTGCTCGGCCTGGGACGTGCTGGCGACGAGGATGTCGTCCAGGTAAACGAAAAGGAACGGCAGGTCACGCAGCACGCCGTCCATCAAGCGCTGGAACGCCTGAGCCGCGTTGTTGAGACCAAACGGCATCCGCAAGAATTCGAATAAGCCGAACGGCGTGATGACTGCCGTTTTAGGGACGTCGGCCGCCCTGACAGGTACCTGGTGATATCCCCATATGAGATCAATTTTCGAAAAAATGACCCGTCCCGCCAGACGGGCGGAGAAGTCTTGGATATGCGGGATCGGGTACCTGTCGGGGGTGGTAGCGTCATTGAGACGGCGGTAGTCGCCACACGGGCGCCATCCACCCCCCGGCTTTGGCACGATGTGCAGTGGCGAGGCCCACGCGCTATCGGAGCGCCGCACGATGCCGAGGTGCTCCAACGCGTCGAATTCGGCCTTCGCCACGGCGAGCTTGGCTGGGTCGAGGCGGCGGGCCCGGGCGTAGACCGGCGGGCCCGTGGTTGGTATGTGGTGCTCGATCCCATGCCGTACTGCGACGGCCGAAAACGTCGGCCGCGTGAGGGCCGGGAACTCCGTGAGCAGGCGAGCAAACTCGTTCGCTGCCGGGACGGCGCATGCCAGCTCGGTCGGCGCGGAGCTGCTCAATGTGCATACCAGGGAGCTGAAGGTTTCGGCGTTGATTAAACGACGCCGTTGGACGTCCACCAGCAGTCCGTGTGCACAGAGGAAGTCGGCGCCTAGCAGAGCCATGGGCACGTTTGCGGTTACAAACGTCCAAGCAAAGCGTTGGCCGCCGAAGCAGAGGGTGACGTTGCGCGGGCCGAAGGTGCGGATGGTCGATCCGTTGGCCGCAACCAAGGAGGGGCCACAAACCACGGATTGCCTGTCCTGGTCAGAGGCGGGTATGACGCTCAGTTGGGCGCCGGTGTCGCACAGGAAGCGCCGTCCGGACGCTTTATCCATGATGAACAGAAAGTTGCCCGTGTGGCCGGCGCTCATGGCTGGTAATGAACGCCGGCCCGGCCGTTTCCTGGCCTGCCGAAGGTGCACGGGGGTCGGCATGTCCGGGCCTTCTGTCCGAACCTGGCATGATAGTAACACCACGCTTGGTCAGGTGGAGGCCCCGGTCGTCGTGCTGGAGGTGGTCGGCTCGGTGTAGCGGCCGCCAATTGCGTCGGCAGTTCAGTCGTCGACCGTGCCGGGTGCTCGGGCGCCATGGGTGTTGCGTCGGACGGCGGTGGGTCCCATGTCGCCACTGCGATGCGCTGTCCTGCGGCGGAGATCTTGTCGGCTTCTCTGGCAAGGGCCCGGGGATCTGTGATCATTGTGCTTGCCAGGGCGAGGCGTACCGGGTTAGGCAGCTGACGGAGGAACAGCTCCCGGAACAGGAATGCCGGAGAGTGCTCGCCGAGCAGTGAAAGCATGTAGTCCATTCGCTCGGAAGGGCGCGTGTCGCCGAGCTCGGGCAGGTCGAGCAGGCGCCGTGCGCGTTCCGCCGATGGGAGGGCGAAAGCGTCGAGGAGAAGCTTCTTAATCGCGCCGTATTTGTCAGCGGCTGGCGGGCTCTCGAGGAGGCTCAGGGCGCGGGCCGCGGTGGCCGAACCGAGCGCTGCTACCACATGGTGGAAGCGGGTGTCGTCGGCCGTGATGCCTCGCAGGGCGAACAGGGAATCCGCCTGTGCGAACCAAACCGCCGCGTGAGCCTCCCAGAAGGTAGGCAGTTTAAGGGCGACTGCCGTGTCCATGTCGGTAGGTCACCAATGAAGGAGCTGGGGCTCCCACGTCGATCGGAAGAATGGACGCGACAAAAAGCTGGAATTCATCCGAGTTGCTTTAATCAAACCAAACACTCAGGCACTCTGAAAAGCCCGTTTATCGGGCAGCAATATATATACATATTATCCCGGAGCGTTTGCCCAGGAAAGGCGAGAGGGGGCGTGGCCCAGCGTCCTGGCTGCGGCCTGGCAAGTTGAGGGCGAGCCTGCCCGGGCGTCCCGACCGAGGCCTGGCAAGTTGAGCGCGGGCCTGCCCGGGCGTCCTGGACGAGCCCGGCATGGTGATCGCTCCGCGTCCTTGATAGGTGCAAGGCGATTGTGAAAACCCAGCGGTAGCCGCTACACATTTAACATTAACAGGTGGAAGGGTTGTGATGGATATCAGCAGCAACAGTGTTGTACCTCATGCAGAAAAGTAAATAATTAATTCGATAATTTCTCCTGATTTTGTATTCCAACTGCTAACTCACATCCAAAAAGTTTTTAAAATGCACTGTCACTTAAATTAACACCAATCACAACAACAACAACAATAATAACAACAACAACAATAGAACGGATTCTTCTTTTTCATTCATCAATTTCAGTTTATTCTCTGAGAGGTTAAGAACAAAAGTTCTCCAACCTGAGCATCACCACTTACATCACCACGTCAGTGGGTTGAGATAACACACACACACACACACACACACACACACACACACACACACACACACACACACACATCAACATACACACACACACACACACACACACACACACACACACACAAACTTTAACTTAAAGCTTAAGCAATTATCTTTTGGAATCAGAACTCAACACTCCCGCAGCAAAAGCAGAACAGATCGGTTGACAGAAACAGCATGACTACCTATTACTATCAATTTCCTGGGTATAAATACACTGATTTTGTTTTAATTGTCAGGTATCATGCCCTCATTGTAAAGTAATCCATATAACCATATGCCATCGGTTGTAAAGTATATACGCAACCTGTGCAAAAGCGAACCACGTTGCCTCATGCAGCTCAATAATTATAATTGTATAGAAAAGATAATAATAAAGAGGCGAAAATTATTAAATTTTTGGGATATATTTGGGATATATTTGCGATATATTTGGGATATATTTGGGATATATTTTGGATATATTTGGGATATATTTGGGATATATTTGGGATATATTTGAAATGATTTTTAACGTGCCATTGATTCAAACATGTAGCTATAGCAATCTGGCATCCAGGTACCCAACACCTTCATCCAGAGTCAGTGACGTTTGCATTTGTTCACATCAACGTTTGAAAGTGGAAACGGCAAATACAAAGAGTCAAATTGCTCCGAAGCAACAGCGTGCAAATAATGGCGGCATTCTATAGCCTTGGGGTCCGCATGGGGTCTGAACGCCACATGACCAGCACTGCGCTGTGTCTCAAGCGCCTGGCATTTCCCGTCCGGAGCAGCCGTGTCCGGCGTCCTGGAATTCGGAGAAAGCCCTCCGAGAAACACGAGCTGGGCCATGGCGGATGCAAATCCGATCGATGCGAGTCTGGTGCTACCTAATGGTCTTTGCGCACAGCTCATGACACCTTGGAAGACGCGACCGCCGATCGATCGGTCGATCATGGTGCCGATGTGGAAATGGTGGAATGCTTGAGAATCCAGATAAAGAACTACAGGGAATGTCTTTTTGCATACACCAACCCCCTTCGAAGCCTCCACCCCGCCTCGGCCGCAGGATTGTAAAGGGTCAGGATAAAAGGAGGACAAATCCAATCCAGGAGGTCTTCACGGCCCACCCCCGGAGGCAAGAGTGAAGCCAGAACGTAACACCTTCTTAGATCCCGGATTTATTGGGTGGTTCCTTCGTCGCCCGACTACATTTCCCTTCGCAAACACGCACCTTATTCCCCTTTTAAACGACAAAGGACAGTTGGCGTATTGTGACGTCACTGAAAACAAAGAAATAATTAACAGAGCAATTTGCAAAATTAAGGTTCGGGTGTCCCAATCCGGTATACGCAAAAGGTTTTATATCCTTGATTCATTGAAAACTACATAAAACACATTAGAAGCAGATGTAAATGGCATAAAGTCTGTGTGTCATGTTAATAAATAAATATCACTGGGGGGGGGGGGGGTGGGAAGAGGGAGGGGGGACATTCCCACAATTGCTGAGAAAGTTTCCTCAAATTGCATGAAAATCACAGAACAAGTTTCCTATATGATCACCACATATGTATGAAAGTTTGTGTGTATATATATATATATATATATATATATATATATATATATATATATATATATATATATATATATATATATCGTTGTCACACACTCGCCTCCATTCTCGCAATGAGCAGGAACCTCAGCCAGGAGCCGGGTTCGCTGCCGCAGCAAAGCACCATTCACAAATTCCCCTTGTTCCCCACGGGTTCAATGGAAGCTCCAATTTGGGCCGCCTGAGGGGCTCCGAGGCAGGCTGCCATGGAGAGGGGACGGGAGGGGCTCGAGGGGGTGGAGAAGGAGCCTTTGAGCCCGCCTTCTCTATCCCTGTTCCTGCGGCCACCCAGGAGGGCGAAGGGGACTTTCGGGTCACATGACCCAGCTTGCTGACCCCTTTGACATTCTTACTATGAATAGAGGAGAGATGGAGGGAGGGGGGGAGGGTGGAGAGGCTAGAGGGACTGGATAGGAGCCACAGAGAGAAAGAGTGAGGAGGAGGGGCAATGCACATGATTCTGAAGGGGGTGGGCTCGTGCATGGGGGCTTTCAAATTGCATCTGGAGCAGTGATACCCCCCCCCCCCCCCCCACCTTTTGCCATCCCAGTAGCTGGAGGCTTTAGCTATAGTATGGTCTCCGCTGAGTCAGGGTCCAGATTTAACGCCATCCGAATCATTATACCTTGAAAACTCCTCAATGTCTTGAGACGTGTTACAGCTGAGCAACAGAAAGTAATCTGAATAATAACTACATGACCTTTAGATCTATGTACAGCCCACAGCTTCACATCCCTTATCTGTTCTTAATCATGGTGTTAATTTGCTGAAAATCCCAAAGAAAGTTCAAACTTTGCCTTCATTTCACTGTTGTCTTCTTTTGAAGAGATGGGAGGTCTTTGGATGTGCACCCTGTGGATGAATTCCAAATTCTTTACATATCCATGACCGCATTAACGGGGAGTAAAGGGTGGCACTGTATCAGAGGCTTAGCCGCGCCCCCGTTATTGATCAAACAATCCACACCAAAAGGTGGAATGAATCAAAGCTCATAATTTGGGTTTACCCTCGAGAGGAATAGCTCATGAATTGCTGTTTCCAGATTGAAATGTCACATATATTATTGCTTTTTCCATCGTCTACTATTTTCTTTATAATTTATGTACAAATACACAATCACCGCTAAAAGAAAAAAAACAATATATATATATACAGTCACGTGAAAAAGTAAGTACACCCCATGTAAAGTTTAGACTTTTTCAACATATTTCAACATACAGCTATTTGATCTTCATTTCAACAATATTGATAGATAAAGGTGATATAATACAACAAATATCATGAAACATTTACATTTTGTAGTCCATTGTAAAATTTAAATAAACATAAATGCAAATTTCGCATGTGGAAAAAGTAAGTACACCCCTACATTTATCACTACTTCAAATACCTAAAATTAGAATCAGGTGCACCAGCTCAGGTGCAAATGATTAGAACATCGTTAGAGAGGATCTTGGAGGAACCTGTCTTATTTAAACCTCAGACATTTAGTTTGGTTTGCTCTTTGTTGTTGAAGTGTGTGGCGTCACCATGCCTAGATCAAAAGAGCTCTCTGATGCCTTCAGAAAGAAGGTTCTAGATGCCTACGAGTCTGGGAAGGGATTTTAAAAGATCTCCAAACAATTTGAAATCAATCATTCGACTGTCCGGAAGATCATCTACAAGTGGAGAAGATTCCAAACAACTGCCAACTTGTTCAGGCCAGGCCGCCCCAGCAAGTTCAGCCCGAGAGCACACCGCAAGATGCTGAAAGAAGTCTCTAAGAACCCCAGAATGTCATCACCGGACTTACAGGTAGCTCTTGCCACAGTTGATGTCAAAGTGCACGAGTCCACCATTAGAAAGACGCTGCACAAATTTGATCTACATGGGAGGTGTGCCAGGAGGAAACCTTTGCTGTCCAGAAAGAACATCAGGGCAAGACTAAAGTTTGCCAATGAACACCTCGGCAAAGACCAGCACTCCTGGAACAATGTGCTCTGGACAGATGAGTCAAAGGTAGAGCTATTTGGCCACAGTACCAGAAGACATGTTTTGGCGAAAACCAAAGACAGCATTTGACCACAAGAACCTGATACCAACTGTAAAGCATGGTGGTGGAAGTATTATGGTTTGGGGCAGCTTTGCTGCATCGGGGCCTGCGCAGCTCACCATCATATAATCCACTATGAATTCTTCATTGTACCAGAGGGTGCTTGAGGATAATGTGAGACCATCTGTCGGAAGTTGAAGCTCAACCGAGGTTGAACCTTGCAACAAGACAATGACCCTAAACATACCAGTAAATCCACTAAGGAATGGCTGAAAAGAAAGAAATGGAGGGTTCTTGAATGGCCAAGTCAAAGCCCGGATCTAAATCCCAACGAGATGTTGTGGGGGGATTTGAAACGAGCTGTGCATGCAAGAAACCACACAAACATCGCACAGCTGAAAGAATTCTGCATGGAGGAGTGGGCAAAAATTTCTCCCAGTCGATGTCAGAGACTGGTACACAGTTATAAGAAACGCCTACTTGAGGTTGTTTCTGCCAAAGGGGGCAATACCACCTACGAGAGCCAAGGGTGTACTTACTTTTTCCACATGCGAAATTTGCATTTATGTTTATTTAAATTATACAATGGACTACAAAATGTAAATGTTTCATGATATTTGTTATATTATATCACCTTTTTTTTTTTTTTTTTTTTTAAATACTGAATCGAGGCTCGTGAAAGAGCTAACATTTATTTCACAAACAAATCAACCAGACAAACAAAATATATCAAAAGAGGGAGTGGAAGACAAGATGGGGAGAGAAGGGGAAGCGCACAAACACAACATTTGACAGCAGGGAGATGTGTGGGAGGCAGGAGGCGTGGGAAGGGGGGGGGGGGGGTGTGAGAAGTATAAAACACAAGGACACCAAGGACTTCCAGGACAGAAGTTGGTATTTCAAAAAAGTGGATTTGTGGTCAAATTAGTGGGGGTAGAAAAGACCAAGGTTTTGGATGGGGGAAGATAAGAGATGGTGGTGAACAGCTGTTTTAAAGACCTGGAGGGTGGAGTGGGATTGAAGAGAGTGAGGGAGTTTGTTCCAGAGGCGGGAGAAAAGAGGATGAAGGAGTGAAGGTGAGCAGAGAGTCTTGATTTTGGCAGTTTATCCATAAGAGGGTTGCAGACAGATCTTGTGCGACCTGTAGGAATATTTGGGGGACAGAGCCCAGAGAGAGCTGGGGGGGGCAAGGCCAGAGAGGAGTCGGTAGAAGACGGAAAGACCACCAACCTGCCTGCGGTGAGTGAGTGAAAGGCCCCTGGAGTTAGCTTCATCGCGGGAGATTCCAATGATTCTGAACGCTTTGGTTTCAACAGCGTGAAGACGAGCTAGGTGTGAGGCAGGAGCACCAGCCCAGAGGGGAGAGCAGTATTCCATTGAGCTGCGGATGAAAGCCTTGTATGTGGTGAGGAGCTCAGGTGTGCCAAGGAAGGACTTCGCATGACGGAGGATGCCCAGTCGGCGACTGGCTTTGGAGGCCAGATTTGAAATGTGGTTTTCCCAGGAAAAACACCTTTATCTATCAATATTGTTGAAATGAAGATCAAATAGCTGTATGTTGAAATATGTTGAAAAAGTCAAAACTTTACATGGGGTGTCCTTACTTTTTCACGTGACTGTATATGTCACATGTAAAAGTAAAAGTTAATTTTGCATGTCATTCTCTAACCGTTCGTTTTATTTGTTGGTTTCGACTCGGGGACGAGTCTGACGAGGGAGGGGTGTAGTGTTGCGGTTTTGTGGTTGTGCAATAAAAGGTTAATTTCCCCTCATAGTTTAGTTACACTGCAACACGTAGCCTCGTTTGAGCTCAATTATTTCATTGTAAATGTAAGCGTAGACCTTTCCTTTGTTAGTTTTGCGTTGAGTAGAATAATTAGAGTTAGGTCTCCTTCCAATGCTTCTGATGCCGCGATGCTTTGGTTTTTGGCACGAAATACCATGAGGCCGGCATGAACAAGTCGATCAAGGCCAAAGGAAGGCGGGACAGGAAAAGTGGGAGTGACCGGTAAGCACGAGCCGCCAATCAGGGCTCGAGGGGAGTGGCTTACCACTGCGGCAAAAGGCGTGGTTTGGAACATTCGATGCGAGCTAGGGCGGGGCCAATATAACCCTGTGCCCGGAGCCCCCCCCACCTCAGTTATGAGAAGGGAGAGGTGCTCATCAGTTATGAGGGGAGAGGCGCTCGTTGAGTCATGAGGGGAGAGGCGCTCGTTGAGTTATGAGGGGAGAGGTGCTCGTTGAGTTGTGAGGAGGACACGCGCATGAGTTACAAGTTGAGTTCTCGGTTGAGCTTGAGTCAGATCCTCCGTTGAGTTACGAGAGTGAAAGCGCGCAGTTGTATTAATCGTGCTGTGAAAGACAGCCGTGCCGGGCTACAGAGACGCGCGTATATTTTCCCGCCTGCCTGCCTTTATCGAGATACGCGCCGTGAGGATCCTTCCCGCCTGCCTGCCTGTCTTTGCAGGGATACGTGCGGTGACTGCCAGAGGGCCACGCTGGGTGAGCTGTTCCTGGGCGACCAAGCCGGCGCGTTCAGTGCATGAAGAATTTTTTCTTCATCCCCCTGTGAGTGTGAATGGGCCCATTGTCTGGGCGATAAGTTAAGACTGACTAAGATCTGCCCTGTGTCTCTGCTTCTTCTACCAATCATTGTGTAAATAATAATTATTAAACCTGTTATTTCTTTAATTTGACCGTCTCGTGTTTTCCATCATTGACTTAGCATGGTATGAACTATATCGCTCTGATCGGGTTCCAATAACAAGGTAACTGCACGGACCACGTGGAACGCAATCCGCTCGGGTGTACTCAAATTATGCGTGGTTCGTGTGAGACTTGATCCCCGCTTCCACGGCGGCGTGGGTACTTAGGTACGTGCTAAAAGTGTCCCGAAACCCTGTCCCGCGTCTGACCGGAAGTGGCGACTCAAGTCTCGCGGTTGCGGAGACCCAAGAAGAAACAAGGGGCTTAATCTCCCCTTAGTAAGGGAACGCGCTTCGCGCAAAACTGTAACAATATATATATATATATATATACATATATATATATATATATATATATATATATATATATATATATATATATATATATATATATATATATTGTTACGGATTCGGCACTTCCGTGGTTGTGGTTTTCATCCACTTGAAACATTTCTGGTTATGTATTATTATTCTTATGGGGGTTTGAAGGAAACGGCGATTATTGTTGTTAAAAGGTAAGGTTATTGTTGTTAAAAGGCCAAAAGGGTTAATATTTTAAATGAAACAGGAAGCCGGATCGGGAACCGGAAGGAGAAGAGGAAGAGGGCGTGATGATAAAGGTGGAACGAGACGCGTGGCTTGAAGCTCCGTAGTGAGTGTGGTCGAGCCAACGTCGCGAGTGAACTTTGAGTCCTTGAAAGTAATTTCCTGCGATCGGTGTTATCGCTGTAGGATTGAGAAACCTGCGTAGTCAGGTAGAGGCGTTGAGGTTTCAAAGAATCCCCCGCCAGGTCGCTTCGACTCACGTAAGAGCCGTCGGCCATTTTGAACCTCGCGCGTCGTTCACTGAAAAAAGTTTTGCCGCGTTAGCTTGTCTCACCCTCCGGTCGTTTGCCGGGATGTGTGTGCACAAAGCGGCGTTCGAAGATTACGCTGCGGTTCGCTGATTGAACTGTGAATGTGCACGTCTGGTTCGCGCCTTTGGGATTTCCCTTTTCGCCGCCAGTTTGCTGTGGGTTTGCCCTGCCTACACCTCATTACTCGCCTCATCGCCTATTCGCCTCATCGCCTCGTCGCCGGGATCACCTTTGAGTTATAGAGACATTGAGGAGTGTTCTGTTCCATTCGCTGGGAGTGCAGTGACTTATGTTACCTTAGCAGATGGTACCATCTTAAGATATATTGATTGCATTATTGATTGCTATCATTGTTGTATGGTTATTCCTGTGTGATTTTTAATATATTATTTGTTTGTTGATAACCATTGGTGTGGTTTCAATATTGATTTTGACACGGAATAGCATATTTTTCTGCCATGGCTCCTCTTGGGGTTCGGAGGTATACCGAGACCAGGAGGTCGGGGAGGAACACGTAACAATATATTATATATATATATATATATATATATACATATATATATATATATATATATATATATATATATATATATATATATATATATATATATATATATATATATATATATATATATATACAGTCACGTGAAAAAGTAAGTACACCCCATGTAAAGTTTTGACTTTTTCAACATATTTCAACATACAGCTATTTGATCTTCATTTCAACAATATTGATAGATAAAGGTGATATAACATAACAAATATCATGAAACATTAACATTTTGTAGTCCATTGTATAATTTAAATAAACATAAATGCAAATTTCGCATGTGGAAAAAGTAAGTACACCCTTGGCTCCAATAGGTGGTATTGCCCCCTTTGGCAGAAACAACCTCAAGTAGGCGTTTCTTATAACTGTCTACCAGTCTCTGACATCGACTGGGAGAAATTTTTGCGCACTCCTCCATGCAGAATTATTTCAGCTGTGCGATGTTTGAGGGGTTTCTGGCATGCACAGCTCGTTTCAAATCCCCCCACAACATCTCGATGGGATTTAGATCCGGGCTTTGACTTGGCCATTCCAGAACCC
Organism: Myxine glutinosa; assembly: GCF_964187855.1. NCBI lineage: Eukaryota > Metazoa > Chordata > Myxini > Myxiniformes > Myxinidae > Myxine > Myxine glutinosa. The sequence goes on along the minus strand of NC_136274.1, from coordinate 70,961,682 downwards.
TCCATTTCTTTCTTTTCAGCCATTCCTTGGTGGATTTACTGGTATGTTTAGGGTCATTGTCAGGTTGCAAGGTCCACCTTCGGTTGAGCTTCAAATTTCTGACAGATGGCCTCACATTATCCTCAAGCACCCTCTGGTCCAATGAAGAATTCATAGTGGATTATATGATGGTGAGCTGCCCAGGCCCTGATGCAGCAAAGCTGCCCCAAACCATAATATTTCCACCACCATGCTTTACAGTTGGTATCAGGTTCTTGTGGTCAAATGCTGTCTTTGGTTTTCGCCAAACATGTCTTCTGGTACTGTGGCCAAATAGCTCTACCTTTGACTCATCTGTCCAGAGCACATTGTTCCAGAAGTGCTGGTCTTTGCCTAGGTGTTCATTGGCAAACTTTAGTCTTGCCATGATGTTCTTTCTGGACAGCAAAGGTTTCCTCCTGGCACACCTCCCATGTAGATCAAATTTGTGCAGCCTCTTTCTAATGGTAGACTCGTGCACTTTGACATCAACAGTGGCAAGAGCTACCTGTAGGTCCCGTGATGATATTATGGGGTTCTTAGAGACTTCTTTCAGCATCTTGCGATCTGCTCTTGGGCTGAACTTGCTGGGGCGGCCTGGCCTGAACAAATTGGAAATTGTTTGGAATCTTCTCCACTTGTAGATGATCTTCCGGACAGTCGAATGATTGATTTCAAATTGTTTGGAGATCTTTTTAAATCTCTTCCCAGACTCGTAGGCATCTCTAACCTTCTTTCTGAAGGCCTCAGAGAGCTTTTTTGATCTAGGCATGGTGATGCCACACACTTCAACAACAAAGAGCAAACCAAACTAAATGTCTGAGGTTTAAATAAGACTGGTTCCTTCAAGATCCTCTCTAACGATGTTCTAATCATTTGCACATGAGCTGGTGCACCTGATTCTAATTTTCGGTATTTGTAGTGATAAATGTAGGGGTGTACTTACTTTTTCCCCATGCGAAATTTGCATTTATGTTTATTTAAATTATACAATGGACTACAAAATGTAAATGTTTCATGATATTTGTTATATTATATAACCATTATCTATCAATATTGTTGAAATGAAGATCAAATAGCTGTATGTTGAAATATGTTGAAAAACTCAAAACTTTACATGGGGTGTCCTTACTTTTTCACGTGACTGTAAATGTCTGAGGTTTAAATAAGACAGGTTCCTTCAAGATCCTCTCTAACAATGTTCTAATCATTTGCACCTGAGGTGGTGCACCTGATTCTAATTTTAGGTATTTGAAGTAGTGATAAATGTTGGGGTGTACTTACTTTTTCCACATGCAAAATTTGCATTTATGTTTATTTAAATTATACAATGGACTACAAAATGTAAATGTTTCATGATATTTGTTATATTATATCACCTTTATCTGTCAATATTGTTGAAATGAAGATCAAATAGCTGTATGTTGAAATATGTTGAAAAAGTTAAAACTTTACATGGGGTGTACTTACGTTTTCACGTGACTGTATATATATATATACATACAGTGCATTCAGAAAGTATTCAGACCCCTTCACTTTTTTCACATTTTGTTATGTTGCAGCCTTATGCTGAAATCGTTTAAATTCATTTTTTCCTCATCAATCTGCACTCAATACCCCATAATGACAAAGAGAAAACAGGATTTTAGAAGGTTTAGCAAATTTATTAAAAAGAAAAAACTGAAATATCACATTGACATAAGTATTCAGACCCTTAACTCAGTACTTAGTTGAAGCACCTTTGGCAGCGATTACAGCCTCGAGTCTTCTTGGGTATGACGTGACAAGCTTTGCACACCTGGATTTGGGGATTTTCTGCCATTCTACTCTGCAGATCCTCTCAAGCTCTGCCAGGTTGGATGGGGACTGTCGGTGGACAGCCATTTTCAGGTCTCTCCAGACTTACATGGGGTGTACTTACTTTTTCACGTGACTGTATATATATATATATATATATATATGTATGTGTGTGTGTGTGTATATATATATATATATATATATATATATATATATATATATATATATATATATATATATATATATATATATATATATATATTGTTGCGGTTCTGAAAGTGTACACATTTGATTAATAAAGGTTAAAGGTTTTGCCCCCATCGTTAGTCCACGAGCAACACGTAGGTCACCTTAGAACATTAGTTATTTCTTAGTATAAGTGAGATAAGGCCATTTCCAATAGTGATACCTGCGTTGTGAAAAAGGAAAATAAACAAGAGTAGGCCCCGTTCATTTTGCAGCCCTCCCTCCAATCGACTCCATTGCGCACCATCCAGTCTGCACCCCATTGCCCCTCGCATTAGGTTGCTCAAACTAGCCAAATGCCACGAGGTAAGGTCTAGAAAGGAGTGCAAGGGTGGGGGTGTGGCCACGTCAAGCAGACATCAAGGGCGGAGCCGGTAAGACCCCAACAACCAACCAGGGCTCGAGTGGGCATGGCTAAGGGGCGTGGTGAGTGCGCATCTACCAGATTCGAGAGGGTTCGCTGGGCGACGCTATATAACCGCGAGCACAAAGCCCTCAGGAGGACTGGAGGACTTGAGGACTGGCAAGTGCAGATCGTTGATCAGGACTGTGTGGAAAGGAGGGCTGAAGGAATCGCGCTTGGCTTTGTAAGAGGATATTCGCGCATTACCAAGGACTGGAGAGTATAAGCGCTTTGGGAAAGGATTGTCACGTTGGCATTGATTGCAAGAACTCGCTGGGGGTTCGGCTTGGGGCTTGCTGAGACCGCCAGTATAACCGCCTCGCCGGTTCGTTTATTGCGTACGTGGCCGCGAGCCGTGGAATAACCGTCCAGCCTAGCTCACCCCCCCCCCCCCCCCCCCATATAATTGTCCGATCCGCGCCAACGACACGCGGAGATCTTGCCTGCCGTCTACCACCTTCACCGCCGTACGAGTCGGGGACCGGAGCGAGCTGTGGACGCCATCTGTGGACCCTCAACCCGACCATCTACAACCCCCGTGTGAGTCTGAGTGTGAACGGGCCCGTGTCCAGGGATAAGTTAAGACTGTTATTAGGCTGCCCTGTGTATCTGCTTCTTCTTCTTCACTGTACCTTGCTTCTTTTTCTTCTTCTTCATTGTACAAAGTGTGTAATAAATTACTTGTTCTTCCTGTTGCCGCTTAATTCGACCGTCCTCGTGATTTCTCCATTGGGTAAGCGTGGCACGATTAGGAACCGCTCCAATCGGGTTAGTTCCTGTTAATGGCCCGAATCGCGGCTCGCTATCGCTCGGCGTGTCCACTAAAACCGTGGTTCGAGTGGGGTTATTTCCTTGCTTCATGGGAGGCGCTGGTACTTAGGTAATAGGACTAATTCGACCTACCACCCTATTCAGCGCTGACCGGAAGGAACGTGATAGCCCCGGATCATGTCGGCCAGTAAAAAGACAAGGGGATTAATCCCCCTTTGGTAAGGGGAAGGCCGACGTTTGAGATCCGCAACAATTGGTAGTCAGGAGTGGGGATTTGGAACCTGGGACTAAATTTTTTAGACCAAATTTTGGACACCAATTTTGCATATTGGCCGCAACAATTGGTGTCAGGGAGTGGGATTTGACCCGAAGTGCGCCTAACGCACTCAAAATTACGAGCGGCCAAAATTTTATTGACATCTAAATTAAATCGTGCCATGGATAGCCAAGGAGGTCGGATGCCGGTGGGGGTAAATGAGGAGGTAGAGGAATAAGAAATAACCCAGGACCCCCGGGAAGAATTGGGAGAAATGGAGGACATTAATGAGGGTGCAGCAGCAGAGGTAGCAGGGGAAGAAAATGGCGGCGCCTCGCACATGGCGACGAGGGCCGCGCCCGCTGCGCAAGTAGGGGGGGGGGGGGTAGACATGCAAGCCTTCATCGCGCATTTCATGGTGGAAATAAAAAAAACTGAGTGACAAATCCACCAAAGAAAGCAGAGAAATAAAGGACGAAATCCGGGAAATGAAAGAAATGATGGGCACCCAACAGAATGAAATAAATAAAATAAATGGCAAATTGGACACCCAAAGTGATAAATCCACCCGGGAAATGAAAGAAATGAAAGATGGGTTAAATAATTTGGAAAACAAAATGGGGGAGCAATTGGGAAATCAAATTGGGGGATTAGAAAGCAAATTCGGGGGCCAATTGAAGGACATGGGGGGCCAAATGGTAGGAATGAAAGAGGGGTTAGCGGGGTTGTTAAACAGGATGGGCACCCAAGAGAATCGAATGGAAGGGATGAAAGATGGGTTAAAAGGGTGTGGTAATAGAATAGGTGGCCAAATAAAAAAAATGGGGAAGGACATAGACCGCAGGTCGGGCGGGAAAGGCACATTGGTACGCGATGAGGTAGCGCGACTTGAGGAACGAGGGGAAAGCGAGGTGGAACAAAGCGCAGTTAAGTGGACCGGGGTGGAAATCGCGACACGGGGTAAAGAAAAGCCGACGGCCGCTGAATTGGAAAATCTTATTTTATGTGCACCAGCGGTCGTCGAGCTTAATAAAGAAAAATAATTTATAATTAAAATTGGGGTTGAGGAGACGGCAGAGGTAGTACATGAATTGAGGAAAGAAATGGAATGTACACAAAGTCTGCATTCGCATTATGATGTCGTGCTGCCTAACCAAAATGGAAGTTTGCAGTTGGTGCAGGAGAGGAGGATCCCGAAGGTAAGCAGGGCTGTATATGGCGCGAAAAGGTTTGGCGCGAAAGTGTTTGGCGCGAAAGGATTTTTCGCGCGGTTGGGATCCCGACGTCACCAGGGCGCTTGTGGAAGGTCCGTGGTGCGCTGTGTGAAGGAGAATGGCGCGCGTGTGCGAACGGCGCCAGAGCGCGAGTATGAAACTGAGAGTGAGAGTGAGTGCACAACGGAGTGTATGTGTGAAGAGTGTGATACAGAGTGTGCAATGGTTGTAGAGAGTGTGCGGGAGTGCACACCAGAGCGCGTTGGAGAGGGTGTGCGAGAGTGCACACCAGAGCACGTGATTGGGTGTGCAGCAGGGAATTGCACACCCGTGGGTAGGGGTGCGCTGATTGGGTATGTGCAAGAGTGCACACCCATGGTAGTTACAGAGTGTGTAACGGAGTGCGCGAGTAGTGTGAGTGCACCAGGATGTGCGCGAGAGAAGTGTGTAATGGAGTGTGTGAGCGGCATGGGTGCGCCTGAGTGGTGTGCACCTGAGTGTGTAAGAAAAGAGAGTGCATGGAGAGAGAGTGCAGTAATAGAATGCATGGAGTGTATGGGAGGTGCTGGAGCGCCTTGGTGTACGAGTGAGAAATGGGTCGCGTGGTGTGAGAATGCGACTCGGGCATCGACGCAGACTGGGGCAGCATTTAGGCCGACGGATAGCCGATGCGAGCTCTCGGGGCATGTTGCGCTTTGTGTGCTGTGGAAGCCGGCGGGGATCATTGCCGCGGCGCTCTCGCAAGGAGCGCCATGCACGATTCGTGCCGGGCCCCGCCCTGTATGGTCGGTGCCGCGCTTTGACGAAAAAGGCGAACGGCACGGTTTGGGGGGAGGTAGGTCAGGTCGGACCTTCGCCCCCTGGCGGGCGTGGTGCTCCAACATGGGGAGGTTGGGTCATCGTGCCAGAGACCGAAAGGCTCTGCGCAGAGATGGTGCCTGGAACCTCGGTCCGAGTATGCCTCCTCCCCAGAATCGAAAATGCCGGACGGACCCAACCAACAGGAGACTGACCATCCGTATGCATTGCTCGGCTTTTCGAAGCCAAGCTGTAAAAATGTATTTCCGCACCGAGAGGCTCCAGTATAGTGGACAAATGGCAGTAGTGATGGCGAATGGTAGCTTTACCATTCACCTCAATTGTTGGGGCACATGAGCAGTAGAGTATGGGGTTTGACAGTGTGAACTAGCCATGCTAGGATAATTGTTAGGGATTTAGAGATGACTTTAGGAGACTTAAGATTTAACTTGTGACATTTGTACAAGTAGTGGGGACGTAGTCAGATTAGGTGGATATTAATGACGAGGAAGTGCTTAGTGTAAAGGGAAGACGGGGAAAGCACCAGTATTAGAGGGAAATAGTTAGTCAGATGATGCTGTGTGTGTGAGTATGAGGATGCGCTTTAGGCGCAAATGAGGAATTGAGAAGGAGAGTCTTTGTGGTGAGAGTGAACAAATGAGGCATTGGTCGAGAATGATGCATGTGTGTGTGAAAGTGTATGAGTAGAGTATTGAAGGCAAGGGTAAGTGTGTTGAGTGAATGACTTGCATGGGGTGCAAGTGAGAATACTGAGTGGTGTGGAATAAATGGTGTGGAGTAAATGGTGTGTGGAATGAATGGTGTGGAGTGCATGGTGCGAAGGAGTGGATGGGGGAAGATGGACCCCTTCACAAATACCCAGGGAGGGTAGTTTAAAAGTAGGTAGCGGGAGTAGGTAAATTGTTTGGATATTGACATCTGTGGTGCGTGTAGTAGCAAAGTATTGCTTTGAGGGGTGCATAAGTGAGTGGAATGGCTGGGCGTGTGGGCTTAATTGGTAAGTATAGTTTATTGGGGCACTCCGCCACTGGTAGTCTGTCGGCCAGGTGAGGCCGCAGGTAGGCTCTGGGAGCCAGTTAGGGTCAGTATAGAGTTCAGTGGGGCCCGAGGTTCCTAAGGAAGGACCCGGGTAGCCCAATGCCAGAGAGGGCATTAGTGGGATGAGGGAGCCAGGAGGGCCTTCCCCAAGTTAGGGTAGTCGCAGGAGCTAGGCAAGCTCGGGTGGCGACTCCAGTGGTGGAGGTGCGCAGGTAAGTAGGATCTGCTGGTAGAGCCACACGACCCAGCCCCGAAATTGTGCGAGGGCACAGTATTGAAAAATTGGGGGAGTGAGACCCCAAATTGGAAGAGCACCACAGGATGGTCAATGGGAATTGGTTTCTAGAACCACATAGTTTAAAGAGGCCAATTGATTGGCAGGGCAAGACACCGGGTAGTTTAAGAGTTAATGTTATTGGAAGGATAGTTAGGATGAAATCTCTTCGCACCATACACATCCACTCACCAAGGTGACAGGACTCCACACCAGATTTTGCAAGTGTTATGTTTGGAATGTAAGATGCATCATGACGTGGGTGAGACATTGTGTGTTTATTCCATGTCTTCCTTCTTGGGAGGGATTGGAAACGAATTTGGTTTAGAGGGAGATATGGGAGACAAGACGGTAGAGACGGAATTTGCAAATTGTAAATATGGGGAAGGGCAAGGGTAGTGTATATTGACATGGGGGGTGACGAACGGCTAGGGACGAGCTTTCTCCGCTCGCTCTCCCACGCCCCTCATATTGCATTGCCTTGCATGACGTGTACCCTTGCGCCCTTACCCCCGCTAACCTCTGCTTTGTCTTCCTCCTCACCCATGGACCCATTACCTTTTGTTGAGGGAAGTGTGCAGGTGCCCTGAGCTGTGCGGCTGCACCATTGCACTGCACCCTGCTGCCTGTTGCCTGCACCGGTACACCATATGGACCACATGTTCTGTGGCCTGGCACCCTTGCTGTGGCAGACAATCGCGGCAAACGTTATCTTGCCCTGCGGACCACTGTGTTTTTAAGTGGCCTCGAAGCCAAGCAGACGGACCACCTAAGTTGGCCCTGCTGGCCAAAATAAAAAGCGGACACGGTTTGTGCCTTTATATTAATCTTTGGTGTGTCAGGACAAGAAGACTGTAAGTTTTGATGATGGCACACCGAAGATGAAGTAAGAAGAAGAGGAGCAGCCAAGGTACAACGGCCCAGCAGTCAAGCAAGCCCAAGACGTCATTCATTATTTTGAAATGTGATGATTGTGCATTTTGGTGCTTTTTGTGCATTTTTTCTGGTGATGGTGCATTTCTGATTTATTATGGTGTATGGTGTATTGGTGCAGTGCATTGCATTCGGTGTTTCCTCTTTTCAAAAATTCTTCTCTCTTCCCACAAAAAGAACAGGTCCTGGGTTGTAGTATTGTAAATAATTAGTAGTCTTGTAAATAACATGCTCCCCACCGGCTTCATGTTAGTTTGAAAATAATTCCGTAATTCGGTTAATTGTGGGCGTGAGTCAGTTAGATAGTACACAACGCAGTAGGTGGGACATATATAGTGTTTAAAACTGTCGCACCCAGGGTGTTAGGTTAAATGTAGAGGGTAACCAACCACACCTAAGTGTCACACTAATTGTTAAAAAGTAGTCCTGACCCTTGCATCAGAACCGGTCCGGCTCACTGGTATGTGGGTTCGGCATGGGGATGAGCCTGGCAAAGGAGAGGTGCAGTGTTGCGGTTCTGAAAGGATACATATTTGATTAATAAAGGTTAAAGGTTTTGCCCCCATAGTTAGTCCACAAGCAACATGTAGGTCACCTTAGAACGTTAGTTATTTCTTAGTATATGTGAGATAAGGCCATTTCCAATAGTGATACCTGCGTTGTGTAAAAGAAATAAATAAGAGTAGGCCCCGTTCATTTTGCAGCCCTCCCTCCAATCGACTCCATTGCGCACCATCCAGTCTGCACCCCATTCCCCATTGCGCCCATCCAGTCTGCACCCCATTGCCCCTCGCATTAGGTTGCTCAAATGAGCCAAATGCCATGAGGTAAGGCCTGGAAAAGGGGTGGAGTGCAAGGGTGGGGGTGTGGCCACGTCAAGCAGACATCAAGCGCGGAGCCGGTAAGACCCCAACAACCAACCAGGGCTCGAGTGGGCATGGCTAAGGGGCGTGGTGAGTGCGCATCTACCAGATTCGAGAGGGTTCGCTGGGCGACGCTATATAACCGTGAGCACAAAGCCCTCAGGAGGACTTGAGGACTTGGGGACTGGCAAGTGGAGATCGTTGAACAGGACTGTGCGGAAAGGAGGGCTGAAGGAATCGTGCTTGGCTTTGTAAGAGGATATTCGCGCATTACCAAGGACTGGAGAGTATAAGCACTTTGTGAAAGGATTGTCACGTTGGTATTGAGTGCAAGAACTCGCTGGGGGTTTGGCTTGGGGCTTGCTGAGACCGCCAGAATAACCGCCTAGCTGGTTCATTTATTACGTACGCGGCCGTGAGCCGTGGAATAACCGCCCAGCCTAGCTCACCCCCCCCCCCCCCCATATAATTGTCCGATCCGCGCCAACGACACGCGGAGATCTTGCCTGCCGTCTACCACCTTCACCGCCGTACGAGTCGGGGACCGGAGCGAGCTGTGGACGCCATCTGTGGACCCTCAACCCGACCAGCTACAACCCCCGTGTGAGTCTGAGTCTGAGTGTGAACGGGCCCGTGTCCAGGGATTAGTTAAGACTGTTATAAGGCTGCCCTGTGTATCTGCTTCTTCTTCTTCACTGTACATTGCTTCTTTTTCTTCTTCTTCATTGTACAAAGTGTGTAATAAATTACTTGTTCTTCCTGTTTCATCTTAATTCGACCGTCTTAGTGATTTCTCCATTGGGTAAGCGTGGCACGATTAGGAACCGCTCCAATCGGGTTAGTTCCTGTTAATGGCCCGAATCGCGGCTCGCTATCGCTCGGCGTGTCCACTAAAACCGTGGTTCGGGTGGGGTTATTTCCTTGCTTCCTGGGAGGTGCTGGTACTTAGGTAATAGGACTAATTCGACCTACCACCCTATTCAGCGCTGACTGGAAGGAACGTGATAGCCCCGGATCGCGTCGGCTAGTTAAAGGACAAGGGGATTAATCCCCCCTTGGTAAGGGGAAGGCCGACGTTTGAGATCCGCAACAATATATTCGATGTACAACATTGATGCACTCTTGTCTGAGTGATCAAAAGCTGGTGTGGTATTCATTGCAATACACCCATCTCATGGTAGGTACATCAACTTATTTGGGTGAATAAATAGCAAAAACAAGCAAAAACTAGAACTGCCACTTTATAGCTGCTGGCAGTGATGACCAGGTAATAAGACGTCCTTTTTTGATACAACCTTGCTTTGATCAGACATCTGACCCATGACGTACTATTTATTCAATTGAATTCAGAATGGGATTTTAAAAAAACAATTCAAATCAAATGGAAGACCAAATACTGCATTGCAAAGAGAATCCTGACAGCTATAAGAATCCTGACCCAGCTATAAGCTGCCATTGTTGTGTTTCGCCTGCAGGATGAGGCCCTGTCCGTTGGATTGCCTTAAAGTCGGAAGACCTACCTACCAGCACTGTTTGCAGGTGGACGTTAAATATCGCACGCTGTCTTTCCTGAAGAGTAGGTAAGTTATCACGGCCAGCCTGAGACAAATGACGAATTCCTGCCTAAAACTGCGGGTACCAAGATAAACGTTTACTGAATAATACCAAACTAGAACGCCACTCAGTAGGGCGCATACTCCCGCCGTGGGTTTAGTTGGAATAATACGTTTTGTTTAACATCCCCTCTCCCCAAAACAATAAATGAAAAAGAAAGTAAGCCCTAACTGTCAGAGAATGTATTTTGATATATCTCGGAATTAGAGGAGAAAAACATCATTTAAGAATAAGAATAAAAGCTTTAATGCAGTAAAACAGAAAAAATCTTTCCCAAAAAAATTCCTGGATCCGGAATAATATCCTGAGCTTCACCAAAAACTAATCAATTCTTCCTTATCCCAAGCGCAATCATCCCACCAACTTTCATCCAAATCCGTTCAGAACTTTTCCAGATATCTTGTTCACAAACACACGAACACACGAACATACAAACACACACACACACGGACGGACACGATCGAATGCGTTACTCCCTGGCGGGAGTAATAAACCTGAAAATCGCAGAGCCAGAACCAGAATTATTTATTTGGTCTGGGAAGCCCATGCGAGATTTCTTCTTCTTCAGCCTCTCACAACCCTGGGTGAATGTGATCTTTAAAAAAAAAAAGTTGGAATTTTGCCAAATCTGTTTCATTCGTTTGTTAATATACCTCAGCCAATGACAAATCTGGAACTAAGTCGTTATAAGTTCATCAAATACTGACACCGCGAATGACATTCGCTGAGCTAACTGTTGATAGCCGGCGAAGCCGGTGTTGTCAATAAACGCGTACGTATTATGTCGAAAACCAGATTATGCTGTATCCCTTGGCTTGAGAATTCCGAAGCGCAATGGAGGCCGCCATCTTGCGGATGCGGAGGTATGCATAACAAATTGAAAAACGTTCAATAGGAGTTTCTTTCACCCGTCTTTGTTTGATTCACAATCTTATGCACCTCTAATTTATTATTAAAATACTTTAAGACCAACCTCGGCCTGCACGGGCCTGGTTATCTTCAACGAAAAGCGTCACCAAACACTGGAACCAATGAGATTCGAGCATTTGAAAAAATATTTCTAAAACCAAATCACACAATGGAGGCCGCCATCGACCGGATGCGGAAGTTTGCATAAAACAATTGCGAAAAGGTTCAATTGGAGTTTGTTTCACCCATCTTTGTTTGATTCACAATCTAATGCACCTCTAATTTGTAATTAAAATACGTTAAGACAAACCTCGTTATCTTCAACGAAAATCGTCACCAAACACCGGAACCAATGAGATTCGAGCATTTGAATGCATAAAACAATTGCGAAAAAGTTCAATAGGAGTTTGTTTCACCCGTCTTTGTTTGATTCACAATCTAATGCACCTCTAATTTGTAATTAAAATACGTTAAGACCAACCTCGTTATCTTCAACGAAAATCATCACCAAACACCGGAACCAATGAGATTCGAGCATTTGAATGCATAAAACAATTGCGAAAAAGTTCAATAGGAGTTTGTTTCACCCGTCTTTGTTTGATTCACAATCTAATGCACCTCTAATTTATAATTAAAATACGTTAAGACCAACCTCGTTATCTTCAACGAAAATCGTCACCAAACACCGGAACCAATGAGATTCGAGCATTTGAAAAATATTTTTTTAAAGCTTATTACGCGTTCCGGAGGGTGAAAACGGCGTCAAATTTTCTAAAATTGACGAAGGATTATTTTTTAGAAATCTCGCGGCCATAGGGGATAGTTTTTCACGGCCGGAAATATCCGAAGTTGAGACGGATTTCACCGAATTAATCAAGAAGTAAATTTTATCAATTTTAATCTCATCCAGAATGCAAATGGTACCTACTACACCTACCACACCTACTACACCTACTACACCGATGGTACCTACTACATCTACCTACTACCAACTACCTAACCTACTGATGCCATACTGCCATAGTGATGGGTAAAATAGTGGCAAGAGGCTTTGGCTTCGCCGGCTCATTGCGGCTTTGCAGTCGGGTACTAGTATCTCTTCTGAGATTAAAAAAAACAAAACAGTATTAAAGCATTATACGTATCAAACGATACATTTTATGAAACGGGGAAACCTAATACACACTTTGGTGGTTTTAAAATGACAGAATATGTCTTTATTAGAAGGAAAAAAATGAACATTGAAGACGACGCTGCTAAAAAAAATACACCGCTCTAACGCATAACCACGAGTTTAAACTACATTTACAACAAATATGAAAACTATTTTCATATCACAATGTTAAATACAGAATATATAGAAGATAATGTTAAAAAAAATGAGCCCCATCTTCCAATGGTAAAAAAATCCTTCAAAAAATTCCTGGATCCGGAATAATATCCTGAGCTTCACCAAAAACGAATCAATTCTTCCTTATCCCAAGGGCAATCATCCCACCAACTTTCATCCAAATCTGTTCAGAACTTTTCCAGATATCTTGTTCACAAACACACGAACACACACACACACGGACACGAGTGAATGCATTACTCCCTGGCGGGAGTAACAAAAAAATAGCACGGCGCTCAGTAGAGAGCATACGTCCCCCCATACCTGGTGAACAGTTTACTTTTCGTATCTCAGAATATACCAGAGAATCACAATACAGAATCACATTTAATCAAAATCAATCGCAGGAATCGCCATAGGTCCAGTCTTTCATACCCTGATCTACCCCTTGTTTTTTGCCATATCACTCAATGGTGAAGAATCACTTTGAACATTCTACTAGCTGGATCCGGATCTTCACCAAAATTGAATCGATTCTTCCTTGTGACACACTCAACCTCTCCACCAAGTTTCGTATAAATCCGTCCATAACCTTTTGAGATATCCTGCTATGTATCGTTTTTGGCCCTATCTCCCAATGGTGAAGAATCACTTTTAAAATTCCACTAGCCGGATCCGAATCCGGATCTTCACCAAAATCGAATCATTTCGTCCTTGTCACATACGCTACATCTCTGTCAAATTTCGTCCGAATCCGTCCACAACTTTTTGAGATATTTTGTTCACAAACGGACAGACAGACAGACAAACGGACCTTTGGTGGCGGAGGTAACAATACACGTCCCGATTTCACAACTCTCTGGAAGAGGATTGTTTTGGGCGACCAGTTACCGTCTTATGCGGGCACAGAGAAGATTTTTAAAATTACTCCACCCATTATTTCAGGACGCCCCGAAAACTCGCAGGATATACCTGGAATGACGTCAGATGCTTCGCACCTCACACGCGTGCAGCGTTCAGAAGGTTCTCGGACGACATTCTCACAGAATGTCCAAGTTTAATTTTGTTTAGCATCTCGGTGTGTATCATTAGCAAGAAAAAGATCTCGCTAATTGTACATATTTAAATATTGGAGGGGGTGAATGAAAAGGTTTGTTGCACTTTCGTGAGCAAATCATTCTGAGAACGTTTATTTGTTTTTCCTTTTTTGTTCGCCCCTCATGAATTGTGGGTTGTTAAATATTATAACATTGGCCGAGTCATCATCACAAATGAATCACATAATATTTATAGTGTTGGCAAAACGTGCAGAGACCATCACATGAGTCGACGTTTCATTAAAGGGGTATCGTATGCGTTTATATACGGCGGTGCTTCTTGCTTGAGAGGTTGGGGGCCACAGGGCGTCGACGCCGACAATAAAAGGAGAGGATGAATCACATGGTCCGCAAACGGTTCATGAATGAGCAGGCGGCGAGCCCCAGAGGAACGGTTTGGGGTTGTATGATGTTCCGATTGGAAGGAACGAGACCACGAAGACTCGACCTATTAAGGGCCACAAAAAAGGGAGTCCAAAGACGAGCCTCTTAGTCACGCTTTGATCGGAATCGTCAGACGCAGGAAACCACCTGAGCCACCTCTCCCCCACATCCCCACCGCTGTGCTCGCCATGTTGATACATTTTATTAGCATGGATAAATAAACAAACAAATAGGCCTCCTCCTATTTCCATCGCAACTCCTGAGTCCTGAGTAACGATGCAAGGAACCAAGCAAGATTATAATCACACTCACCATATCATCGTCCGCACCGTCTACAAAAATGTCCTTGTAAAAAAAAAGTACTGTACATTGGTGTCTACAAGACTACATGTGTCCTTGTCTTGCACGTGTTTTAAGTACAAGCCCCTCTGTGAGCCATATATATACTGGATATATATATATATATATATGTATAATGTATATTTACAGCGCATTCAGAAAGTATTCAGACCCCCTTCACTTTTTTCACATTTTGTTATGTTGCAGCCTTTTGCTGAAATCGTTTAAATTCTTTTTTTTCCCTCATCAATCGACACTCAATACTAGGGTAGTCCAATAATTTTAAGATTGGATTTTCATTTCTCCACAAGCCTGTCCCTATTCCTATTGAAGAAAGTAGTTTGTGGTGAAAATCTGAGCTTGATTGGACAAAGTTTAGAGGTTGCTCAAAATGTTGACAAATTTTAATGAATAATAAGATACAGAATTTTTAGCATCGTACATCAATTCATCGATAATGATCTATTTTCAATTACTCAAATTATTTATTATTGTTGGCTTGCACTTGTCTTCAATGGTATTTTTTTTTTTTTTTTTTTTTTGGATACTGAATCGAGGCTCGTGAAAGAGCTAACATTTATTTCACAAACAAATCAAACAGACAAACAAAATATATAAAAAGAGGGAGCGGTAGACAAGATGGGGAGAGAAGGGGAAGCACACAAACACAACATTTGAGAGCAGGGACATCGGGAGATGTGTGGGAGGGAGAGGGCTTGGGGGGAGGAGGTGTGGGAAGGGGGGGGGGGGGGAAGAAGTATGAAACACAAGGACACCAAGGACTTCCAGGACAGAAGTTGGTATTTCAAAAAAGTGGATTTGGGGTGAAATTAGCGGTGGTAGAAAAGATTAAGGTTTTGGATGGGGGAAGATAAGAGATGGTGGTGAACAGCTGTTTTAAAGACCTGGAGGGAGGAGTGGGATTGAAGAGAGTGAGGGAGTTTGTTCCAGAGGCGGGAGAAAAGAGGAATGAAGGAGTGAAGGTGAGCAGAGAGTCTTGATTTTGGCAGTTTAACCATAAGAGGGTTGCAGGCAGATCTTGTGCGACCTGTAGGAATATTTGGGGGACAGAGCCCAGAGAGAGCTGGGGGAGCAAGGCCGGAGAGGAGTCGGTAGAAGACGGAAAGACCACCAATCTGCCTGCGGTGAGTGAGTGAAAGGCCCTTGGAGTTAGCTTCATCGCGGGAGATTCCAATGATTCTGAACGCTTTGGTTTCAACACCGTGAAGACGAGCTAGGTGTGAGGCAGGAACACCAGCCCAGAGGGGAGAGCAGTATTCCATTGAGTTGTGGATGAAAGCTTTGTATGTGGTGAGGAGCTCAGGTGTGCCAAGGAAGGACTTCGCATGACGGAGGATGCCCAGTCGTCGACTGGCTTTGGAGGCCAGATTTGAAATGTGGTTTTCCCAGGAAAGATCATGGCAGATAGTGAGACCCAAAAGCTTGAGTGACAGAACTTCTTGGAGAGGATTATTCAGAAAGTGGATGGGAGGGTTATCCAGTCGGTCTTTTCGGAGAGACATCGTAAGAGTGTGCGATTTGTCAGGATTGAAAGACATGTTCCACTTGTTTGCCCAGTCTGTGATTTTGTCCAGGTCTACAGAGAGTGAGGAGGCTGTAGACTGCCGATCTGAGGGATGCGGAATTGAGCGACAGAGAGTGGAGTCATCAGCAAAGAGATAGAGAGGATGTTCCAGAGAGTCGGAGAGATCATTGATGAAGACCAGAAAAAGCACAGGGCCCAGAACACTGCCTTGGGGAACTCCAGCCTGAACAGGAAGAGGAGATGAGAGAAACCCATTCAGGGCCACATGTTGACTACGACTAGAGAGGAAGTCTGCCAGCCATGCGTGGAGATTTCCATGGATACCAAAGAAGGAGAGTTTGGTGAGCAGAGCGGGGTGCCAGACCGTATCGAAGGCATGTGATATGTCAAGGGAGACTGCTCTAATTTCCTGTTTGGCATTGAGGACCTCCATCCATTGTTGAGACAGCAGAAGCAGCATGTCCAGAGTAGAGTGACCTGGTCTGAAACCAAATTGATGATCAGAGATCAAGCCATTGGAGAAGAGGAAAGATTTCATATCCGAAGCAATGATGGATTCCATGACTTTGCTGATAATTGGGAGAAGGCTGATTGGTCTGTAGTTGCTAGGATCTGTTTTTGCACCTTTTTTTGCACCTTATTTTGCACCTTATAGTTTTCGTATGACCAAGAGATTGTGCAAAAGCACTGGCCACAAACATAGCATGCCGATCTGAGAGATTTACTCTGTCCAGAGTTGCCACTATTGCTGGAGTGATCACCTTGATGGGAGCCTTTTTTGCCTGTTTGGCAGAAGATGGACTTTGGAGTTTGAATTCATTGTCCCCTGAATCGGAGCTTTCAATCGCAGACTCATCATCATCATCAACCACAGCCGATGTTGATGGAACAGATTGCATTGCTGTTAGAGTCTCAGCAGCATGTTTCTTCTTTCTTTTATCTTCATTCTCAAGCCTGATACGCTTTCTGTTCTCCAACACTGCCAGCTTGTTGTCCACAGATCCCATACGTGAACTTGAGGGATCCTCACGCTGCATGATAAGGAATGCTTTGTCTTCTTCATTCGTCATTTTCTCAAGCGCATCATTTGGTGAGATATTGAAGAGGGATTGAAGATCATCTTTGAACATCTGCTCCTTCACTCTATAGTTTTCGAATGTCTTGGTTCTATTTACTTTACCAGTTTGTAGGCATCATACAACTTCAAAAGTTGGCGCTCACAGGAATCTACTCTCTGCACTGGAATTCATGCTTTCTCCCAGTATGCACACAGCTTGTACACTAAGTTTGTCGCTTTCACGAACTGTATGGTGTTCTTGTATGTGATGGTACACCATTTTCTGCAATGTGTGTCCTTTGGTTGGTAGTCCCCCCACATATTATTTCCTTTTCAGACTTGCCCAGCAACCAAACTGTGGAAGCGCTGCGAGTTTCTGCCATCTGAAAAAAACAGGATAAATTTAAAATGTTATTTTTTGAGCAACCTCTAAATAAGTTCCAATTGATCTCATATTTGGTTCATATGATCTTTATAAACATAGGAACAAGGGCAGCCTTGTAGAGCATGGATTTTTAATAGTATTAAATATTACATATATCTGTGGACCACCCTACTCAATACCCCATAATGACAAAGAGAAAACAGGATTTTAGAAAGTTTTGCAAATTTACTAAAAAGAAAAAACTGAAATATCACATTAACATAAGTATTCAGACCCTTTGCTATGACACTTGAAATTTAGCTCAGGTGCCTCCCATTTCTCTTGATCATCTTTGAGATGTTTCTACACCTTGATTGGAGTCCACCTGTGGTAAATTCAATTGATTGGACATGATTTGGAAAGGCACACACCTGTCTATAGAAAGTCTCACAGCTGACAATGCCTATCAGAGCAAAAACCAAGCCATGAGGTCGAAGGAACTGCCTGCGGAGCTCAGATACAGGATTGTGTCGAGGCACAGATCTGGGGAAGCCTACAAAAGAAATCCCTGCTGCATTGAAGGTTCCCAAGAGCACAGTGGCCTCCACAATTCTTAAATGGAAGAAGATTGGAACAACCAGGACTCTTCCTAGAGCTGGCCGCCCGGCCAAACTGAGCAATCGGGGGAGAAGGGCCTTGGTAAGAGAGGTGACCAAGAACCCGATGGTCACTCTGGCTGAGCTCCAGAGATCCTGTATGGAGATGGGGGAAACTTCCAGAAGGACAACCATCACTGCAACACTCCACCGATCTGGGCTTTATGGCAGAGTGGCCAGACGAAAGCCTCTCCTCAGTGAAAGACACATGAAAGCCCGCATGGAGTTTGCAAAAAAGCACCTAAAGGACTCTCAGACTGTGAGAAACAAGATTCTGTGGTCTGATGAAACCAGGATTGAACTGTTTGGCCTCAATTATAAGCGTCATGTCTGGAGGAAACCAGGCACCGCTCATCACCTGCCCAATACCATCCCAACGGTGAAGCATGGTGGTGGCAGCCTCATGCTGTAGGGGTGTTTTTCAGCAGCAGGGACTGGGGGACTGGTCAGGGTTGAGGGAACAATGAACGGAGCAAAGTGCAGAGATATCCTGAATGAAAACCTGAAACAGAGCGCTCAGGACCTCAGACTGGGCAGAAGGTTCACCTTCCAACAGGACAATGACCCTAAGCACACAGCCAAGACAATGCAGGAGTGGCTTAGGGACAACTCTGTGAAGGTCCTTGAGTGGCCCAGCCAGAGCCCTGACTTGAACCCAATCGAACATCTCTGGAGAGACCTGAAAATGGCTGTCCACCGACGGTCCCCATCCAACCTGGCAGAGCTTGAGAGGATCTGCAGAGTAGAATGGCAGAAAATCCCCAAATCCAGGCGTGCAAAGCTTGTCGCGTCATACCCAAGAAGACTCGAGGCTGTAATCGCTGCCAAAGGTGCTTCAACTAAGTACCGAGTTAAGGGTCTGAATACTTATGTCAATGTGATATTTCAGTTTTTTCTTTTTAATAAATTTGCTAAACCTTCTAAAATCCTGTTTTCTCTGTCATTATGGGGTATTGAGTGCAGATTGATGAGGAAAAAATGAATTTAAACGATTTCAGCATACGGCTGCAACATAACAAAATGTGAAAAAAGTGAAGGGGTCTGAATACTTTCTGAATGCACTGTATGTATATATATATATACAGTCACGTGAAAAAGTAAGTACACCCCATGTAAAGTTTTAACTTTTTCAACATATTTCAACATACAGCTATTTGATCTTCATTTCAACAATATTGACAGATAACGGTGATATTGTAGCGGTTACCGCTGGATGCACACAATCGCCTTGCACCGGCCAGAACACGGCCAGACGCGCCTCTCCCGGGCATGCCCGGACTCACTGTTCCCGGGCACGCCCGAACCTCCCGGGCACGCCCGGTCTCGTCTTTCCCGGGCATGCCCGCTATCGCCTTTTCAGGGCTCGCCCAGAGCGTCCGGGCATGCCCGCTATCGCCTTTCCAGGGCTCGCCCAGAGCGTCTGGGCATGCCCGCTCTCGCCTTTCCAGTGCTCGTCCAGAGCGCCCGGGCACGCCCAGCCTCGACTTGCCAGGCCGCAGCCAAACACGCCCGGGCAGGTCCAGACTCGCCTTTCCAAGGCTCGCCCTTGACACCCGGGCATGCCCGGTATAGCTTTTGCCGGGCAAACTTCCCGACATAAATGTGTATATATATTGCTGCCCGATAAACGGGCTTGTCAGAATACCTGAGCTGTTTTGTTTCAATAAAGCAACTCGGACGAATTCCGTCTTTGGTCGCGTCAATTCTTTCAACTCGCGTTGGAGCGCAGTTCCTTCAATATAATATAACAAATATCATGAAACATTTACATTTTGTAGTCCATTGTATAATTTAAATAAACATAAATGCAAATTTAGCATGTGGAAAAAGTAAGTACACCCCGACATTTATCACTACTTCAAATACCTAAAATTAGAATCAGGTGCACCAGCTCAGGTACAAATGATTAGAACATTGATGGAGAGGATCTTGGAGGAACCTGTCTTATTTAAACCTCAGACATTTAGTTTGGTTTGCTCTTTGTTGTTGAAGTGTGCGGCGTCACCATGCCGAGATCAAAAGAGCCCTCTGAGGCCTTCAGCAAGAAGGTTATAGATGCCTACGAGTCTGGGAAGGGATTTTAAAAGATCTTCAAACAATTTGAAATCAATCATTCGACTGTCCGGAAGATCATTTACAAGTGGAGAAGATTCCAAAAAACTGCCAACTTGATCAGGCCAGGCCGCCCCAGCAAGTTCAGCCCGAGAGCAGACCGCAAGATGCTGAAAGAAGTCTCTAAGAACCCCAGAATGTCATCACAGGACCTACAGGTAGCTGTTGCCACTGTTGATGTCAAAGTGCACGAGTCTACCATTAGAAAGAGGCTGCACAAATTTGATCTACATGGCAGGTGTGCCAGGAGGAAACCTTTGCTGTCCAGAAAGAACATCAGGGCAAGACTAAAGTTTGCCAATGAACACCGAGGCAAAGACCAGCACTTCTGGAACAATGTGCTCTGGACAGATGAGTCAAAGGTAGAGCTAATTGGCCACAGTACCAGAAGACATGTTTGGCAAAAACCAAAGACAGCATTTGACCACAAGAACCTGATACCAACTGTAAAGCATGGTGGTGGAAATATTATGGTTTGGGGCAGCTTTGCTGCATCAGGGCCTGGGCAGCTCACCATCATATAATCCACTATGAATTCTTCATTGTACCAGAGGGTGCTTGAGGATAATGTGAGGCCATCTGTCGGAAAGTTGAAGCTCAACCGAAGGTGGACCTTGCAACATGACAGTGACCCGAAACATACCAGTAAATCCACTCAGGAATGGCTGAAAAGAAAGAAATGGAGGGATCTGGAATGGCCAAGTCAAAGCCCGGATCGAAATCCCATCGAGATGTTGTGGGGGGATTTGAAACGAGCTGTGCATGCAAGAAACCGCTCAAACATCGCACAGCTGAAAGAATTCTACATGGAGGAGTGGGCAAAAAATTCTCCCAGTCGATGTCAGAGACTGGAAGACAGTTATAGAAACGCCTACTTGAGGTTGTTTCTGCCAAAGCGGGCAATACCACCTATTAGAGCCAAGGGTGTACTTACTTTTTCCACATGCGAAATTTGCATTTACATTTATTTAAATTATACGATGGACTACAAAATGTAAATGTTTCATGATATTTGTTATACTATATCACCTTTATCTATCAATATTGTTGAAAGGAAGATCAAATAGCTGTATGTTGAAATATGTTGAAAAAGTCAAAACTTTACATGGGGTGTACTTACTTTTTCACGTGACTGTATATATATATATATATACAACAACACAACAACATGCATTTTAAGGCCATTTTCCCTGCTAGAGCAGGGGTTAGCCTTGCGGTCCACATGACGATCTTCTCCATTTTGCCCTATTTTCTGCATCTCCCCTTGTTAACCCCCTTGCCCGCATTTCTTCTTCCACCATCTTTAGCCAAGTCTTTCTTGGTCTTCCCCGTCCTCTACTTCCTTCCACATTCATTTCCATCACTCTTCTCAACCAGTCAGTTTCATCCTTCCTCAACACATGACCAAACCATCTCAACCTGTTCCTCTTCACAGCATCAATCACAGGCTATATTCCCATCATCTTTCGCAATTCATCATTTGTCTTCCTCTCTCTCAACGATACTCCGCACATCCACCGAACCATTCGCATTTCCACCATTTCCAGCCTTCGTTGCTGCTCTACATTCATGACCCATGTCTCACTCCCATAAATCATAACACTTCTCACACATGCAGCATACACCTTTCCCTTCAGCTTCAACGACACTCCCCTCCTCATCAGCACGCCACTCAGTTCCCAAAACTTCTTCCATGCACATCTCACTCTAGCAACCGTTGCCGAGTCTGATCCACCTTCTCCATTCAGCATGTCTCCGAGGTAGCAAAATGTTTTCACACCTTCCAGCTTCACATCGTCTCCAAGACCCAACTCAACATTTCCTCCATCTGCAGCTCCCTCTGTGCACACCTTACATTTGAATGTAGCTGCCACACTGGTTAATGACCCTCATTATGTAGCTGCCCAGTTCTTTCCACCTCACCACATGCTTTACCACTTGCCATCACCTTCGTCTTTCCTATATTCACCTTCAGACCTTTTGTCTCCATACATTCCTTCCACTTGTTCATCTTTTCCTTCAGTCCATCCATACTTTCCGCAATCAACACCAGATCATCCGCATACAACTCCTACGGTAAACCCTCCTTTACGTTCTGAGCCAGCACCTCCATCACAGCTACAAATAGTAGTGGACTTAGTACCGACCCCTGATGCACTCCCACCTTCACCTCAAACTCACCACTGTTCCCGTCCTTCGTGCTTACAGCTGTGCGCACTCTTTTGTACATTGCCATCACTACGCTGATCAACCATTCCTCCACTTCTAACTTCCTCAATGCCCATGTCAATACTTCGTGTGGAACCCTATCGAATGCTTTCTCCAGATCAACAAACCCAAGAAACAACTTCTTCCTCTTCTCCATGTATATATATATATATATATATCAATAAGATACACTACATGTCCAAAAGTATGCGGACATCCCTTCTAATTAGTGGATTCGGCTATTTCAGCCACACCCATTGCTGACAGGTATATATAATCAAGCACACAGCCATTCAATCTCTATAGACAAACATTGGCAGTAGAATGGGCCGTACTGAAGACTCAGTGACTTTCAACGTGGCACCGCCATCGGATGCCACCTTTCCAACTAGTCAGTTCGTAAAATTTCTGCCCTGCTATAGCTGCCCTGGTCAATTGAAAATGCTGTTTTGTGAAGTTGAAACGTCTAGGAGCAACAACAGCTCACTCGTGAAGTGATAGGTCACACAATCTCACAGAAAGAGAACGCCGAGTGCTGAAGCGTGTAGCGCATAAACATCGTCTGTCCTCGGTTGCAACATTCACTACCGAGTTCCAAACTGTCTCTGGAAGCAACTTCAGCACAACAACTGTTCGTTGGGAGCTTCATGAAATGGGTTTCCATGGCCGAGCAGCCGCACACAAGCCTAAGATCACCGTGCGCAATGCCAAGCATCAGCTGGAGTGGTGTAAAGCTCACCACCATTGGACTCTGGAGCAGTGGAAACACGTTCTCTGGAGTGATGAATCACACTTAACCATCTGGCAGTCCGACGGACGAATCTGGGTTTCGTGGATGCCAGGAGAACCCTACCTGCCCGAATGCATAGTGCCAACTGTAAAGTTTGGTGGAGAAGGTATAAAGGTCTGAGGCTGTTTTTCATGGTTCGGGCTAGGCCCCTTATTTCCAGTGAAGGGAAATCTTAACGCTACAGCATACAATGACATTCTAGATGATTGTGTGCTTCCAACTTTGTGGCAACAGTTTGGGGAAGCCCCTTTCCTGTTTCAGCATGACAATGCCCCCATGCACAAAGCGAAGTCCATGCAGAAATGATTTGTCGAGATCGGTGTGGAAGAACTTGACTGGCCCACACAGAGCCCTGACCTCAACCCCATCGAACACCTTTGGGATGAATTGGAACACCGACTGCAAGCCAGGTCGAATCGCCCAACATCAGTGCCCGACCTCACTAATGCTCTTGTGGCTGAATGGAAGCAAATTCCCACAGCAATGTTCTGACATCTAGTGGAAAGCCTTCCCAGAAGAGTGGAGGCTGTTATAGCAGCAAAGGGGGGGACCGACTCCATATTATTGCCCATGATTTTGGAATGAGATGTTCGACGAGCACATGCAGGTGTGATGTTCGGGTGTCCATATACTTTTGGCTACGTAGTGTACCATGTCAATAATCCACCGTCAATCAAAACAATCCCTGAAATAAAGCAACCTCTTCCTTCATATCATAATTCCGACTACTATATCGTGATAGAAAATGGTTTAGAGATTAATAATCATCATAATAATAATAACAATAACACATCCCTCCTCAATCAGTAATATAAACGAGAGAGTTCATCAAACACCTTACCCACTCAGTCTTGAGAAACAACAACATGGGTGGGGTGTGTGTACCAAAAGTTATTGGTCGTGACGACCAGAAATGCCATAATATTTTGCCCAAGTACCATACCTGCTAAACCAAAGGGTTTTGAAAGTGCCAAGAAAGTAATATTGTGTTCTGCAGCATTCAAGTATATAATTCAATTGAAATAAATGGAGATGTTAAGGGTTTTAGGAAAAAAACAAATAACTTTTTTCGGAACTTTACCGACGTTGGTGCAGCGTCTTTTACACCACCTTATTTCTCACGTTATATTTGATATTCCTGCCTGTTTGTGTCTGTTATAATGTCCTTCAAGACAGTAAGTTTCCCATTTTGAATGGTTTTCAATTTTGTTTTACTTCCACAAACAGGCAGACAGAGTAAAAATATTATCTCACTCATCTAAAAATGGGGACAAATTCAGGGCCAAAGTACTGCTAAACGGCAGGTTCGTTTTCCGATTCATGTTCCGATTCGTGTTGAAAATATAACATTTAATTCTAAGGAAGTTGTTCCTCCATCATAAACTGATTTTTGTGTAGAGACGGACAGACAAAGTGAACTAATTGCTTAACCCTACTTTTTGCTTTGCGTGCATGGGGTACACACACACACACACACACACACACACACACACACACACACACACACACACACAGGTTTGCCAATCAGGCACGTAAAACATCGGCCATTGTAGCTTGCAGTGTTAGTGTGAGAAACTCCTGAGGCTATCCCGACAATTCAATATCTGTGGGCTGCCGCTGCGTCGTGAAGAGGTCCCTGGGTTTTGGACTTAAGTCCTGGGTTGAGTCAGGATTTATTTCACACTAGCTCAATGCAGGAATTTATTCCTATTTATTTAAAAAAAGATGTGTATAAATATATAATTTAACCACTCCTCGTTTTAATATAAAAAATATTCTGAACAAAAGAATTTCCATGGAATCCCCATTCAGACGACCTCTTCGAGTCCACATAAAGCTGTATCAACTAGAACGTACTCGGTAGAGAGCATTCCTCCGCCAGACTGAACAATTTACATTTTCTATCCCACTGATAGGCCAGATCTGTATCCGACATGAACCAAAAGCCAATCGTCGTGTTCTTGTCACTTCCCCAACTCTTCCACGAAGTTTTGCCATAATCCGTCCATAACCTTTTGAGATATCATGCTATGTATTGTTTTCGGCCCCATCTCTCACTGGTGATGAATCACTTTTAAAATTCTCGTATCCGGATCGGGATCTTCACCAAAATTGAATCAATTAGTCCTTGTCACATTCCGAACCCGTCAACAAAAGTTCAGCGAAATCCGTTCATAACGTTTTGAGATATCCCGCTCACAGACAGACAGAAAAAGAGACTGCAGACAGACAGG
Organism: Myxine glutinosa; assembly: GCF_964187855.1. Taxonomy (NCBI): domain Eukaryota; kingdom Metazoa; phylum Chordata; class Myxini; order Myxiniformes; family Myxinidae; genus Myxine; species Myxine glutinosa. Next base: position 70,936,410 of record NC_136274.1, on the reverse strand, counting down.
CAAACAGATTGGGGTGAAAAGATAACTTCGGTCCAACTTCGGTGACGGCGGTAATAATACACTCTCAATATCATGAGAGAAAGCAGTCTTCGATTGGCAATATCAATGATATTTCATTTGAAAGAGTGCAATACTAATGGCGAGAGAATAACGTAATGATGTAATTATTGTATGTGCTTGATGCCTCGAGGCGTGATCGGTGTATCAATGGCCCAATGAGCATCATCATCAAAAAAAACAAAAAACTTATTCTGCCATGCAACAATTATTGTGGAATTTATCTCCAGATTGACTTTTTTTATAACAACTTTACTTATTCGCTTCACGGTGAACTCAATGGGGTGCTCGGTTTAGGCCACCCGAGGGTATTGAGAGGGGCTCAATGCTTAAATGCTTAATCTCTGCGAAAGAGAAAAACCAAGATGACCTGCAGAGCTGCGGTCTAGGAGACTTGACTCAAACTTTCAAACGGATGTAGTTACGTCACTAGTACAAAGCGAGCTCCCACTACAACGCTGTTGCTTGTCTCGCAGGTCGCATCGTTTGCTTAATGCGGCTTGACCTTCGCATCACCGACGTCAAATGCGGCTCTGTCACGTGACATTGACAGAGCAGAGATCAATTTAAACCGACTGCTCCTCCTACTGCAGTATATAAAGCATGCTGTATACATTTACCCTGCTCTGGTGTAGCTAGACCGAATATAATGACCGACACAAGTCACACCTCACAACTCTAACGTGCACGTAATCACGGAAATGTAAGGTCATGCACCTGACAGCTATAGCTATACCTTCCCAGGGCCTTACCTGTTCAGTCTGCTGGTAGACACCTTCGAATCAACGGCCTACCGATCTTCATTCTAGGCCAGGACGTTTTTCAAAGGGTTGGTAGAGAGTCAAAGCGGCGCCTCGGAGGGCCCGCCGTGCGGTGGCTCCAACTGCTTTTCTAAAGCAAGTCCTGACCCCGGGGTTACATTCCACTGGGTCAGAGGTTGGCAAAGAAGGAGTGGTGAGGTGGTGAAGAGGGTGGGTGTAGGAGGAGGCTTTGGAGAATGTGAGAGAAGTCGGATCTACATGAGCACCCCAATTTTGGCGTTTCCGCTTTTTTGGTGGGTTTGCAAGTAGAGGTTTTTCGACAATGTTGCTGACTACCACAGTGATACCTGTGGTGGTGGTTTGTGTGCAGCCACCCGGCTGCTGGTTGCATCATTTTTCAGTGGGCACGTCTGCCACTGAAGCCTCTAAAAAAGATCTAAAAATATAAAAGAAAAAAAACTAAGATAAGATAAGTTAAGAAAAAAGAAATAATATAAATAAGATAAGATAAGATAATTAAAATAATAATAAATATAATAATAATGCTAATAATAATAAATAATAAGAATAATAAATAATAAAGAAATAAGAAATAATAATGATTATAATAATTATAATCATATTATAATAATAATATTATATTAATAATTATAATTATTAATAATATTGTAATTATGAATATTAATAATAATATAAATATTATTATAAATATTATATAAATATTAAATATATAAATAATTAAATAATAAATAAAGAAATTAAATTATAATTAATATAAATATACATTATAATAATATATATAATAATTAATTATTATTAATTAAATATAAATAATCATACTAATAATAATGTAAATAATAATAATAATAATAATATCAATAATAATTAATTATATTTTAATAATTAAATACATATAATTCAATATATAAATATTATAATATCTATTATATTAATAATATAAATTATTAATATTATATATAATTATTATTAATAATAATATAAAATAATAAAGAATAATAATTATAATAATAATGATAAATAATAATAATGATAAGAAATAGACAAGATAAGATAAGAAAGATAAGAAAAAAGATAAGTCTAAAGATCTAAGTATCTCCTCTAAAAGCCTTTGTATAACCAGTTACCTGGTACTCATTTTGCCGACCTCGGAAGGATGACAGGCGGAGTCAACCCCACCTGGCATTAATTCAACGGGATTCGCACTCAGGACCTTAAGGATCCCAAGCCAGTCACCCTAACCATTCGGCCAACACCAGGTGATCACTGCTACCTGAGGAAGCATCAAGCTCGTTTATGAGAATTCTCCATCACAGGACGACTTCCATGTGGAATTGTTTCATCGTGCCGTATCTGTGCACGTATATGAGTGTGCAGGTTCGCCTGTGCTTGAAGTATATAAAGCATGGTACTGCATGGTAAAAGTAAAAAGAGCACATCTCTCATGCAGGGTACGAGACGTGGTAACGGTGAGAAGGTAGCGAGTGAAATCGATAGGAGGTCGTTTGGGCCGCCAGCAACGGCCTTTCAAAAGATGAATGAATTGGCGCCCTTGCCCACCTGTTCAAAGCAAAGGATTGTGGGACTTTCATGGAGTCCCCCAGTGATGCGTTTCTCCTGCAATCATTTTAGGCCCGTTGGATCTTCCAGTTAACCAGCAGTTAGCCAATCCGCTGTAGCGGATAACTTAACAGGTATGCTGTACGGTATCAAGTTGTTAGGGTTAGGGTTAGGGTTAGGAAAAAAAAGAGTAATACTTTAAAGAAAAAAGAGTAATACGGCAATTAGGTTTACGTGTGTACGTGACATTGGGAATAAGATATGTTGATGGTGATGATGTCACTGTTGTCTTCATTATGACGTCATAATTCGACAAGTAATGTCGTATAAAATGTCGACAAGTCATAATGTCGACAATTCGACACTCTCTACCGCTCCATTCCTCATCCCTCAGATCGGTAGTCTGCAGCCTCCTCACTCTCTGCAGACTCGGACAAAATCACTGACTGGGCAAACAAATGGAACATGTCTTTCAATCCTGACAAATCCCACACTCTTACGATGTCTCTCCGAAAAGACCGACTGGACAACCCTCCCATCCACTTTCTGAATAATCCTCTCCAAGAAGTTCTGTCACTCAAGCTTTTGGGTCTCACTATCTGCCATGATCTTTCCTGGGAAAACCACATTTCAAAGCTGGCCTCCAAAGCGAGTCGCCGACTGGGCATCCTCGGTCATGCGAAGTCCTTCCTTGGCACACCTGAGCTCCTCACCACATACAAGGCTTTCATCCGCAGCTCAAAGGAATACTGCTCTCCCCTCTGGGCTGGTGCTCCTGCCTCACACCTAGCTCGTCTTCATGCTGTTGAAATCAAAGCGTTCAGAATCATTGGAATCTCCCGTGATGAAGCTACCTCCGAGGGCCTTTCACTTACTCACCGCAGGCAGGTTGGTGGTCTTTCTGTCTTCTACCGACTCCTCTCCGGCCTTGCTCCTCCAGCTCTCTCTGGGCTCTGTCCCCCAAATATTCCTGAAGGTCACACAAGATCTGCCTGCAACCCTCTTATGGTTAAACTGCCAAAATCAAGACTCTCTGCTCACCTTCACTCCTTCATTCCTCTTTTCTCCCACCTCTGGAACAAACTCCCTCACTCTCTTCAATCCCACTCCTCCCTCCAGGTCTTTAAAACAGCTGTTCACCACCATCTCTTATCTTCCCCTATCCAAAACCTTGATCTTTTCTACCGCTGCTAATTTCACCCCAAATCCACTTTTTTGAAATACCAACTTCTGTCCTGGAAGTCCTTGGTGTCGTTGTGTTTTATACTTCTTCCAACCCCCCCCCCCCCCCCCACTTCCCACGCCGCCTCCCCCCAAGCCCTCTCCCTCCCACACATTCCCGATGTCCCTCACAAATGTTGTGTACTTTGGTTGTTTGTCTGTTTGATTTGTTTGTGTGATAAATGTTAGCTCTTTCACGAGCCTCGATTATGTATACAAAAAAAAAAGAAAAAAAAAAGTACAACGCTTGATCTGATCAGTATGAAAAAAAAAATTCCTTTGCAACCGTTAGTCCGATGGACACAAAATTTGTACCATATGAGCATCTCCTCCTGTAGATTATTTTACTGATAATTATGACGTCAAATGTTATGTGGTACAGGCGCCATCTTGGAAAAATCGAAAAATGTTGAACCTCTATATCTCCGAAACCACTCCATGGAAAAAATTGAAACATGGATCGTTGTCAAGTACTCCCCAGGGGGAATAAGATATGTTAATGATGATGTCATTGTTAGCTTAATTATGACGTCATAAATCTACAGGGACAAAACAGTCTGATCAGTTTGAAATTCAGTTTGAAATTTATTTAGAATGATCTACGCAAAAGTCATATTAGCGAATATAAATTTATGATGTAATCGCTCACGTGGTCTGGCAGCCATATTGGATCAAAGAAAAAAAACCTTCAAAAACAGAAGAGTTGGCTTGCACCAAGGTGACTGCACAGGGTAAGTATTCTCTGAATACCATCTAGTTATTATTATTATTATTAATAGCGAACTTCTCGGCCGAACATTGGTGAGCACTTGGCCTAACTGCGGCACATTCTTGGAAATGCACGTTATAATTCTTATCATTTTTATGCCTCCGCCGACGAAGTCGCCAGAGGCATTATGTTTTCAGGTTGTCCGTCTGTCTGTTTGTCCGTCCGTACGTGATAGGTTTTCATTACCGCGATAACTTGAAAACAGCTGAAGGGATCTCAGTCAAACTTGGCGCAGTATGTAAAGAGGTAAAGATGAACTGATTATATTTTGGGCTCACGAGGTCAAAGGCCAAAGGTCAGAGGTCATGTTAGGGAAAAATCCTGTTACCACGATAACTTGTGAACCAGTGATGGGATTCTGACCAAATTTCGGTACAATTCTGTAGAATGATATAAAGATTAACTGATTAAATTTTGGGATCAAGAGGTCAAAGGTCAGAGATCATGTCAGGTAAAATGTGATAACTTGAGAACAGCTGAATGGATTTAAATCAAACTTGGTACAAGTATTATAATGATGTAATAATGTGGGCGGAGGCATATCGGTCGACTTCGTGACGTCGAATAGCGTCGTTCTAGTTGAAAGAAATTATATTGATCACAGCATCTCATACTCTATATCATAATTTTGAGAAGGATTAGAATGGCAATTAAATTAAAAAGAGCACAGACAGAATGGCAGTAAAACATCCGTTAAATTATAAAGATTAGAATGGCAATCAGTAGAGAGCATACCTCACTACCTCAGAGAGGTTGCAGTTGATGTTTTGTATCTGTTACGGATCCCGGATTTAGAGGAGTTACTATTCATGTCATTGCTTATTAATGTTTATTATATTAAAGGTTGTTGTGGTTAAAGGGTTAGAGAGGCTCCGGATAACAGGAGACCGGAAACGGGATAGTGAACCGGAAGAAGAAAAAGACATGAGGTCCGGGAGAAGCGGCGATCTTCTTCTTGCTCGCCCAGCTCCGACGCGAGCGGTGTCGATATTGAGCAGCGTGGGGGACGCTGCGTTTGAAAGCCCGTCTGGCAAAAGGAGTTACCTGTGCGGGGTAATTACCGATTACACGTCAGGTTGCCGTGGGTTCGTGCACGGAACCAAGCGTCCGGCACAGTTTGCCTCAACGTCTACAAGGACGCGTACGGGTCGCACCTTGGGCCTTGCGTGCTTTGCAAGCCGCGCTTTGCTTTGCCCGCTTTGCTTTGCAAGGAGGTGTGCGCTGCAGCAGCTGTTCCCGGTACGCGACGTGCACGTTTGGAACACGTCAGCCAGGGGTTCGTTCAACCGCCCGTGTGCGGAGAAGTCGACCTTCACCTTGGTCTGGAGGGGCCCAGAGACATTGTGAGGGACAGTGACCATTGAGGGGTCGTGAGTGGGGAAAGGGGGGAAATTTATGAGATGGCCATCTTAGTAAGATTGTTGATGGATTGTTGATTGCTGATGATGGATGGAGAATATATTATTAAGTAATCTGGATCCTTGGTGTGGGGTTTCTTATTGACTTGAATTATTGTTTCTTTCATATTGATTGCGCTACGAAAGCGTATAAATCATATATCTTTCTGGCGGGGTCCTCCCACGGTCCGGGGGTCACCAAGACCAGGTAGTTACCGGGAGGACCACGTAACAGAATTCGGGGCTCGTCCAAATTACGATTTGCGGATTCGCAATTGGGTCTACGTCCGGGATCTATAAAATTTTCTAAATTTTAGTCCGGGAAAGAATTCCCAAGAGTGGGAACTTTTCCAACGTTCCCAAAATTGTTTTGCTCTGTCAACAAAACAACAACAAAAAAAACAAAAAAACAATAGCAATAATAGTAATACTGTTGCTTTTCTTTGTTGGAAATTTCTGGGGTGAAGGTTAACAGGTGTTACCAGTAGTCACCATGGCATTTGTGGCACAGAACTTTGCGGTAACCCCTAGTGAGGCACAGTTCCGAGCATTACTAAAATCGGACCTCTTGAAATTGGCCAAACATTTTAACTTGGAGGTCCGAACTAATTTGAGGAAGGCAGAGTTGCAGACCACGGTGATACAGTCTATGGTGGGATTAGGAACATGGGACGAGTTAGCCTGGGAGTGGCTACCTGAAGAACCAGAAGACGTTGAGCTCCGGAAACTGGAGTTGCAATTACGGAGCCAGGAACGGATCAAAGAAGAGGAAAGGAAAGCAGAAGAGAGGAGAGAAGAGAAACAAGCAGAGGAAAGGAGAGTGGAACGAGAACTCCAGGAAAGGTTAAAAGAAGAAGAAAGGAAAGCAGAAAAGGAAAGAGCAGAAGAAGAAAGGAAAGCAGAAAAGGAAAGAGCAGAAGAAGAAAGGAAAGCAGAAAAGGAAAGAGCAGAAGAAGAAAGGAAAGCAGAAGAGAGGAGAGAAGAGAAACAAGCAGAGGAAAGGAAAGTGGAACGAGAACTCCAGGAAAGGTTAGCAGAAGAAGAAAGGAAAGCAGAAAAGGAAAGAGCAGAAGAAGAAAGGAAAGCAAAAGAGAGGAGAGAAGAGAAACAAGCAGAGGAAAGGAGAGTGGAACGAGAACTCCAGGAAAGGTTAGAAGGGAGAAAAGCAGAGGAGAGGAGAGCTGCCAGGGAACTCGAAGCAGAGGAGAGAAAAGGCCGAAAGGGAGTTGAAGGAACGTGATCTGGCGCTTCAGAAAGAAATTAAATTCAAGGAGCTGGATTTAATGAGAGAACGGGGAGAGGTACCACCCTTGCTGACGGGGTCGACACCTAGCCAGAACACCTGGGAGGTGGGCAGACATGTGAGGCTGGTTCCACCCTTCAGTGAAAAGGAAGTCACTCAATTTTTTCCACACTTTGAGAAAGTGGCTCGACAGTTAAACTGGCCGGAGGAGGCCTGGACCATACTCGTGCAAAGTGTGCTGGTGGGTAAAGCTCAAGAGATTTATTCGGCGCTACCAATGGACCAATGTGCAGATTATGAGGTATTGAAGAAGCACATCCTCAAAGCCTATGAGTTGGTTCCTGAAGCTTACCGGCAAAAATTCAGGAATGCCAGGAAGAGGGAGAGTAAGACCCATGTGGAGTTTGCCAGAGTGAAAGAAAACATGTTTGATCGGTGGTGTGAGTCGAAAGGAGTCGGGAACGACTTCGAAGCATTGCGTGACCTGATGCTGGTGGAGGAATTTCAACAGTGTGTCCACGAGGACATCAAAGTGTACCTGCAGGAAAAGAAAGTACCAAAGTTGTGGGACGCAGCCACCATGGCAGATGATTATGCCTTAACACACCGGATAGGGGTCCACACACCCAGCTCCTCGCCTAGACTTCAGCAGGGGAGTTATGGAACACCCGGTGCGGAGAACGACAATACATGGCGGTGGCCTCGAGAGGATTATGGGGACAACGCGGATACCCCAACTGTTCGAAATCAGAGGGCTACGGGCCCAAGACAAACTTATTTCCCAGGGGGCCCGAGGCAGACCACGAGTTTTTCCTCCGGGCCTACTTGCGCCTTTTGCAAAAAACCTGGACACTTGATGTCCAGTTGTTACCTCATGAAAAGGGACAACCCAGAGCGGAGTCCGACTATTACAACTCCGAATGCGATGGCTAGCGTAAGAAATCGCCCACAGAAGAGTTACCAACCATTTATTTATGAGGGGTTTGTCTCACTCGAGGGAGACTTGACTAACCCAAGACCTGTTAGGGTATTGAGGGACACAGGAGCCCATCAATCCTTAATGCTTGAAGGCATTTTGCCATTGTCAAAGAGTACCGCAACTGGTGATAGTGTTCGGTTACAAGGGATCAGTGGCTGTGTTAGTGCCCCACTTCATGTCATCCATTTGGAATCCGATTTGGTGTCAGGACTGGTCACCGTCGGTTTACAAGCCAGGCTTCCTGTAGAGGGGGTATCTGTGATTATCGGGAATGATTTGGCCGGGGAGCAAATTTATGGTAACCCGAGGGTGGGTAAAGAGCCCCGCAGGGGAAATAACACCACCCCAGCTCGGGATGGCGACAAAAGTTCCAAGTTATTCGTAGGGGGACTGAACTTCAACACAGAGGAAGAAGTTCTGACCTCTGTCTTCAACAGATATGGGCCGCTGGTGGAAGTGCGGGTGGTAAAGGACAGGGAAACGCAACGGTCAAGAGGGTTCGGCTTTGTCACGTTTGCAAGCACAAGAGACACCAGGGAGGCAGAGAAGAATTGGAATGGTAAGGATTTGGAGGGTCGGACCATAACAGTAGGGAAGGCATTTCGTAGGCGTCGAGAGGTCTACAGAAGAGGACCACTTGGCGGTAGTTTTGGTGTTGGCAGCAGCCGATATTACTATGGAGGCTCCCAGAGTTACGGCATCTCCCGAAAGAATGATTGGCAGAGGACTGGCCGAGAAGGAGACCGCCAATCAGGGGACTGCTGGGACAAGGGGTCCCACCGTAACTGTTAGGAGTCCGGAGAAGTTGAAGCACTCTATATACGGCGGAGCCGCCGAGCCTGGGCTCCTACACGGGCTAACCGTGAACGCCACGTTCTTAAAAGGCGTCCCGGTAGGGAACGTTCCTACACGGACTAACCGTGAACTCCACGTTCTTAAAGGCGTCCATGTAATGAACTTTCCTCCCCGGACTAACCGTGAACCCCACATTCCTTAAGGCGTCCATGTAGTGAGTACTCAGCTGGGCCTCCATCCAAGAGCAACTAGAAGTGGTTGACGCTTGGTCTAGAGGGAATTACCTTGGAATCTCTGGGGGGTTTTGGTGAAAGTTTGTTGCTTTCTTTTTGAGATGTGATAATTGTGCCCGGGGGGAACTGATGATTTGGGGTATCGGGTTGGTTTATCAAAGTTGGCCGGCACAGAAAGTTTTCGCGGGGTTCAAACTTTCTTTCTTGAAGGGGGGGAGTGTTACGGATCCCGGATTTAGAGGAGTTACTATTCATGTCATTGCTTATTAATGTTTATTCTATTAAAGGTTGTTGTGGTTAAAGGGTTAGGGAGGCTCCGGATAACAGGAGACCGGAAATGGGATAGTGAACCGGAAGAAGAAAAAGACACGAGGTCCGGGAGAAGCGGCGATCTTCTTCTTGCTCGCCCAGCTCCGACGCGAGCGGTGTCGACATTGAGCAGTGTGGGGGACGCTGCGTTTGAACGCCCGTCTGGCGAAAGGAGTTCCCTGCACGGGGTAATTACCGATTACACGTCAAGTTGCCGTGGGTTCGTGCACAGAACCAAGCATCCGGCACAGTTCGCCTCAACGTCTAAAAGGACGCGTACGGGTCGCACCTTGGGCCTCGCGCGCTTTGCAAGCCGCGCTTTGCTTTGCCCGCTTTGCTTTGCAAGGAGGTGTGCGCTGCAGCAGCTGTTCCCGGTACGCGACGTGCACGTTTGGAACACGTCAGCCAGGGGTTCGTTCAACCGCCCGTGTGCGGAGAAGTCGACCTTCACCTTGGTCTGGAGGGGCCCAGAGACATTGTGAGGGACAGTGACCATTGAGGGGTCGTGATTGGGGAAAGGGGGGAAATTTATGAGATGGCCATCTTAGTAAGATTGTTGATGGATTGTTGATTGCTGACGATGGATGGAGAATATATTATTAAGTAATCCGGATCCTTGGTGTGGGGTTTCTTATTGACTTGAATTATTGTTTCTTTCATATTGATTGCGCTACGAAAGCGTATAAATCAGATATATTTCTGGCGGGGTCCTCCCACGGTCCGGGGGTCACCAAGACCAGGTAGTTACCGGGAGGACCACGTAACATATCCCACTCACTGATAGGTCAGATCGGCATCCGGAACTGAACCAAAATCTAATCGGCTAGTTCTTGTCACTTACCCAACTCATCCACCTAGTTTTGTCATAAGTCATCCACAACGTTTTGAAACATCATGCTATATATCATTTTTAGTCCTATCGCTCAATGGCGAAGAATCACTTGAGTGATTCAAAAATTTCCAGTAGCCGGAAACGGATCTTAACCAAAATCGAATCAATTCTTAGTTGTATTTGTTCCTGTCACACACCCAACCTGTCCACCAAGTTTCGTCTGAATCTGTCCATAACCTTTTGAAATATAGTGCTATATATCGTTTTTATATTTAAAAATATCATGCTATTTATATCGTTTTTATATTTAAAAATATCGTGCGATATATCGTTTTTATATAAAAATATATATCGAGCTATATATCGTTTTTATATAAAAAATATCATGCTATATATCGTTTTTATATTAAAAATAGTGCTATATATCGTTTTTATATTAAAAAATATCGTGCTATATATCGTTTTTATATTTAAAAATATGCTATATATCGTTTTTATATTTAAAAAAATCGTGCTACATCGTTTTTATATTTAAAATATCGCACTATATATAGTTTTTATATTAAAAAAATATCGTGCTATCTATCGTTTTTATATTTAAAAATATCATGCTATATATCATTTTTATATTAAAAAATATCGTGCTATATATCATTTTTATATTTAAAAATATCATGCTATATATAGTTTTTATATTTAAAAAATCGTACTCTATATCGTTTTTATATTTAAAAAATGTCGTGCTATATATCGTTTTTATATTAAAAATATCATTCTATATATCGTTTTTATATTTAAAAATATCATGCTATATATCGTTTTTATATTTAAAAATATCATGCTATATATCGTTTATATATTTTTAAAAATCGAGTTATATATCATTTTTATATTGAAAATATCGTGCTATATATAGTTTTTATATTAAATATAGTGCTATATGTCGTTTTTATATTAAAAAAGATCTTGCTATATATCGTTTTTATATTTAAAAATATGCTATATATCGTTTTTATATAAATTAAAAAAAATCGTGCTCTATCGTTTTTATATTTAAAATATCGTGCTATATATAGTTTTTATATTTAAAAAAATATCATGCTATATATCGTTTTTATATTAAAAAATATCATGCTATATATCATTTTTATATTAAAAAATATCATGCTATATATCATTTTTATATTAAAAAATATTGTGCTATATATCGTTTTTATATTAAAAAAATATATCGTGCTATATATCGTTTTTATATTTAAAAACATATCGTGCTATATGTCGTTTTTATATTAAAATTATCGTGCTATATATCATTTTTATATCAAAATATATCGTGCTATATCGTTTTTATATTAAAAAATATCGTGCTATATATTCTTTTTATATTAAAAAAAATATCATGCTATATATCATTTTTATATTTAAAAAAAATATCGTGCTATATATCGTTTTTATATTAAAAATATCGTGCTATATATCATTTTTATATCAAAATATATCGTGCTATATCATTTTTATATTAAAAAATATAGTGCTATATATCGTTTTTATGTTAAAAAAATATCATGCTATATATCATTTTTATATTAAAAAATATCATCCTGTATATCATTTTTATATAAAAAAAATATCGTGCTATATGTCGTTTTATATTTAAAAAATATCATGCTATATATCATTTTTATATTTAAAAATATAGTGCTATATATCGTTTTTATATTTAAAAATATCATGCTATATATCGTTTTTATATTAAAAAATATCGTGCTATATATCGTTTTTATATTTAAAATGTCGTGCTATATATCATTTTTAAATCAAAAAATATCGTGCTATATCATTTTTATATTAAAAAATAACTGGCTATATATCGTTTTTATATTTTGAAATATCATGCTATATATCGTTTTTATATTTTAAAATATTGTGCTATATATCGTTTTTATATTAAAAAAGATCATGCTATATATCGTTTTTATTTTAAAAAACATCATGCTATATATTTTTTATATTAAAAAAAATATCATGCTATATACCATTTTTATATTTAAAAAATCGTGCTATATATCGTTTTTATATTAAAAAATATCGTGGTATTTCGTTTGTATATTAAAAAATATCGTGCTATATATCGTTTTTATATTTAAAAATATCGTGCTATATATATTAAAAATTCTAATAGCCGGATCCGGATCTGGATCTTCACCAAAATTTAATCATTTTGTCTTTGTCACAAACCCAACCTCTACTAGATTTTGTGTGAATCCGTCCACAACCTTTTGAGATATCCTGTTCACAAACAAACAAACAAAAAACAGACAGACAAACAGACAAACAAACAGACAGACATGGGTGAAAACACAACCTCAAGTAAAAACAAGTTCTATTCATCAGGAAAATATGATTATTTTGCTGAGTGTGTTAGAATGTACAAGTTTAAGGTTAAAATTACAAGATTTCCCGACCAGGGGAGGAGGGACACCCCACTCTCAGAGCCTCTCGCCTCACTCTCTCCTACCACAGATCCTTTCCATCCCACCACTTTTTAATCTCTCAATGTTGGCAAGTGTGGGGGTGGTTTTGGTACACGAAGTTTGGCGGGAAAGACAGAGTTTAGACTTTCTGCCTTATTTAGGGTGGAGTCTGCACACAGCTGCAACGGTCAGTTTTGATTGGCCCGTGCTGGCCATTTTGTTTTCTACAGAAACATATTTGTAAAGTACTATTTCCATTTTAAATTTTTGATTTATCTGAAGTTTTGTATCGATCGGTTGTGTGTGTAAGGTGTGTGAGAAGAAGGTACACCAACGCAGTGCCTTCACAAAGGGGGCACGTAAGACGACCAGGAGAAACAGCCAGGTAGCAAACCACCGTGTTGTATGTCCTGGGGTTGTACTTCAGCAGGGAAAGGATGCGAAGAGGAGAGTGAAATGGCCAGGTATGGGAGAAAGGGGAGTATGGGAGAGAATAGGGGGAGTGGTGTGTGGAGCGCTTCAAAGATTGAAAGGAAGGGTGGAATATAGATTGAGAAAGATGAATGAGATTGTGTTTCATTATTTGTGTGTCACGTTTGGAGTGAAAGAGTGTGTAGAGAAGGGTGAGAAGGAGGCAGAGGGAGATCCATGAGATGAGGAGCTTGAATAGAAGATGGAAGAGGGCAGTGGAAGGAGAGAGGAATGGACTTGAGGTGCTGATGAAACAGGCGAGAATGAGTTTGGTGAAGTTGAAGAGGGCAGAAAGGAAGAAGCGGAGCAGCAAGGAGAGGCAGAGGAAGAGAAGGAGGTTCTTTGAAAACCTTTTTCGATTTGTGAAAGATCTGTTGGAGCAGTCTCGATCAGGTGCACTGAAGGTACCGAAGGAAGAGTCGGAAGGTCACCTGCGTGTCACGTACACAGACTCAAGGAGGAATGAAGTGGTGGAGGACATCGAAGGCTTGGTGAGACCGATGGAGCCAGGTGTTCCATTTGATTTGGCGGAAACGAAGATGTCTGGGGTGGAGGCAGTTTCGAGGAAGGCACGAGTGGCACCTTTGGTGGTTGCTGGTATTACAAATAATCTTCCTTCATCTTTACCTCCGCCACCGAAGGTGGACGGATAGAGGTTATGTTTTCACCCATTTGTCTGTCTGTGTATTTGGCTGTTTGCCTGTCCGTGAGCAGGATACCTCAAGAAGTTATGGATGGATTCGGACGGAACTTGATGGACGGGTTGTTGAGGTTGGATGTGGGACAACGACGAATTGATTCGATTTTTGGTGAAGATCCAGCCTGGTGTTGGCTTAGCGGTTAGGGTGCAGGCTTGGGATCCCAGGTCGGCAAATTGAGTACCAGCTTGCTGGGATGAATGATCCCGGTGTGTACCCCGATTTAGAATAGGTACACAGTATCCATGTGGACAAACTAGATGGACAGGTTGAGTGTGTGACAAGAACAAGGCGATTCGATTTTGGTTCAGGTCCAATCCAGATCCGACCCATTAGTGGGATACAAAATGTAAACGGTTCAGTGTGGCAGAGGTATGCCAACACAGCACAGGCGTGGTTCTCATTGGTACAATGTTTTGCTCTGAGGTCCATCATGTCAGTCACCCAATGAGAAGCATCCTACGTTTCGCGGGTCAATAATGCTTGTAAATGGGACACCATTTGTCATTTACTGCTGTGTACTTTGAGTAGCTGCTGTCCCTAATCAAATGCTATGAGATTAGGATATGATTTTGAATCATTGGAATCTCCCACGATGAAACTGACTCCCAGAGCCTTTCACTCACTCACCGCAGGCAGGTTGGTGGTCTTTCCGTCTTCTACCGACTCCTCTCCGGTCTTGCCCCCCCAGCTCTCTCTGGGCTCTGTCCCCCAAATATTCCTACAGGTCGCACAAGATCTGCCTGCACCCCTCTTATGGTTAAACTGCCAAAATCAAGACTCTCTGCTCACCTTCACTCCTTCATTCCTCTTTTCTCCCACCTCTGGTACAAACTCCCCCACTCCCTTCAATCCCACTCCTCCCTCCAGGTTTTTAAAACAGCTGTTCACCACCATCTCTTATCTTCCCCCATCCAAAACCTTGATCTTTTCTACCCCCGTTAATTCACCCCAGATCCACTTTTTTGAAATACAGACTTATTTTCCTGGAAGTTCTTGCAGTGTCCATGTGTTTTATACCTCTCCCACCTCCCCCCTCCCACCCAATTCCCATGCCTCCTCCCCCCAAGCCCTCTCCCTCCCACAGATCTCCCGATGTCCCTGTTCTCCGCTGTTGTACTTGTGTGCTTCCCTCTCTCTCCCCATCTTGACTCCCGCTCCCTTTATTATATGTTTTATGTGTCGGTTTGTCTTTTTGTGATGAATGTTAGCTCTTACATGAGCCTCGATCTTGTATACAAAAAAAAAAAAATCTATCAAAGTCTTTCGTGAGACATTCTTTTGTGAAAGCGGCTATTATTGGGCAATACAATTGGTACGCTGTTCAGGTATACAAAAAGCAGTAGACTTCCGCCAAAAGTGGTAGAGTTGGCAACTATGCATCCCGTTCTGTCCCCATCTTACCCCGATGCACCGACTGTCTACTGGACCCTGTGTCTTTCTCACCTGTGAAGTTTAAAAAAATTCTGTCCGGGTTTCACTCTGTGTCGTTCTCACCTGTGAAGTTAAAAAGAGTTCTGTCCAGGTTTGACTCTGTTTCAGCGATCCTCCCAGATGGCATCATTGTCCTCATTCTCAAATCCTGCTCTACTGTTCTTGCTCCTCCTCTATCTGACCTATTTGGTCTGTCCTTCTCCTGAAGTCAGAAACACACCACTCCAGTCCTCAAGAAAGGTGCAAAAACAGACCATATGAACTCTGGATCAGTGAGCTTGCTTCCATTTACAGGAAAAGTCATGGAATCCATCATGGCTTCCAATGTCAAGTCTTTCCTGTTTTCAAACAACCTGGTATCTGATCATCAGTTGGATTCCTTCCTGGTCACTCAATTCTGGACATACTTCTTCTCTTCTCTCAGTAATAGTTGGAGGCCTTCAATCTCAACAAGAATTTACGACCATCTCCCTGGACATGTCTTCGGGCAATCGACAGTCTGGTACACTGCTTTACTTGCCAAGCTCCCTGCCTGTGGCATCGAAGGGCACCTTCATTCTTGGATTCCTGACTTCCTCCACTCACGCACTCAACGTGTTACCATCAACAGAACCCTCTCCTTCCATTTCCTAATGGTGGCTTGAGTTATCCAAGTCTTGCTCCATATCGATATAAATGGCCTCACTGATGCTACGGAAATCCCTCTTCCCTTTTTTGCAGACGACTCCACATTGTGTCATACAGTACTCTAGTCCTCTGCTACGCAGACAGCAGCCGCGTCTCCCTCTGCTGACCTGGAAATTATTCATAGACTCTTTTGGTAAAATAAAGGGAACGTGTCCTTCAATCCTGGAAAATCTCACAGTCTCACCCTATCCTCAAGAAAGGTGCAAAAGGATTTCCGTAGATTTCCGTAGTTTCAGTCAGCCGAAAAGACAGACTGGACAACCCTCCCATCTACTTTCTGAATAATCCTCTCCAAGAAGTTCTGTCACTCAAGCCTTTGGGTCTCACTATCTGCCATGATCTTTCCTGGGAAAACCACATTTCCAAGCTGGCCTCCAAAGCCAGTCGCCGACTGGGCATCCTCCGTCGTGCGAAGTCCTTCCTTGGCACACCTGAGCTCCTCACCACATACAAGGCTTTCATCCACAGCTCAATGGAATACTGCTCTCCCCTCTGGGCTGGTGCTCCTGCCTCACACCTAGCTCGTCTTCACGCTGTTGAAACCAAAGCATTCAGAATCATTGGAATCTCCCGCGATGAAGCTAACTCCGAGGGCCTTTCACTTACTCACCGCAGGCAGGTTGGTGGTCTTTCCGTCTTCTACCGACTCCTCTCCGGCCTTGCTCCTCCAGCTCTCTCTGGGCTCTGTCCCCCAAATATTCCTGAAGGTCACACAAGATCTGCCTGCAACCCTCTTATGGCTAAACTGCCAAAATCAAGACTCTCTGCTCACCTTCACTCCTTCATTCCTCTTTTCTCCCGCCTCTGGAACAAACTCCCTCACTCTCTTCAATCCCACTCCTCCCTCCAGGTCTTTAAAACGGCTGTTCACCACCATCTCTTATCTTCCCCAATCCAAAACCTTGATCTTTTCTACCCCCGCTAATTTCACCCCAAATCCACTTTTTTGAGGTGGCTTTTGTCTTCTTTCCTGGAAGTCCTTGGTGTCCTTGCGTTTTATACCTATCCTGCCTCCCCCCAGGCCCTCTGCCTCCCACACACCTCCCGATGTCCCTGCCCTCAAATGTTGTGTTTGTGTGCTTCCTCCCTTTCTCTCCCCATCTTGTCGACCGCTCCCATTTTTATATACTTTGTTTACTTGTTTGTTTGATTTGTTTGTTTGATAAATGTTAGCTCTTTCACGAGCCTCGACTCTGTATCCAAAAAAAAAAAAAAAAAAAAAATCACCAGAATGATCATCAAACATACGCACATGTCTATTTCCTTGGTCATCCACTGGAAGAGGTTCAGTCCCTTTGACTTGTTTCTTGGCTTCACCATCAGCCATGACCTTTCCTGGACTGACTGCATTGCAAAGCTGGCCTCCAAAGCTAGCCACAGACTGGGCATCTGCTGTCGATCCAAGTTTTCCCTTCGAAAATCAGAGGTACTCACAATCTGCAAGGCCTTTGTCCGTAGCTCAATGAAGTACTGATCTCCACTATGGCCTGGTGCCCCAGCATCACCTCTGTCTCTGTTGGATTCTGTGGAGTCCAAAGCTCTCAAAATGATTGGAATCTTCCGTGATGATGCTGAAACACAAGGTCTGTTGCTCTCACATCGCAATCTGTTTTCTCCCATCCATTCTCCAATATTGCTCCCTTTACTTTCTCTGTCCTCCGACCCTTCCCAGCAACTACTGGATGCACGTGTTATTCCCTTTTGGTTAAACTTCCAAAATCCAGGCTGACTTCTATTCCTCACTTTTCCCATCTATGGAACCACCTTCCAGAGACTGTTCTATCCTCACTCTTCTCTCCAGGACTTCAAGCAAGTAGTGTGCACCGCCATCTCTCGTCATCCTCAATTCCGACTCATGATCTTATTACCCCCATTAACCTTTGCTAACGGAACCATTTTACTTGCTAGTTTCAGTTTCCTTCCCTCCTCCCTCTCCTGGTTCCTGTTTCTTCATTCCCTTGATGTTTGTCCCATTGACAGTCATAACTTGCTGCTTCATGAGCCTTGCTAATGTAAAAGGGCAAGGAGGGTGGAGAGGGAGGTAAATGGTAAGTTGTGTTTTCATGGAGAGAGCTGGATTGTAGGAGCGTGTTGGTTAAATGCTGAACTGGTGTGTCGGGGCCTATGGGTTGGACTTCCAGTTTCTGGCTGAAGATGCCTTTTTTTCTCTGCTCCAGTTGACTCACGTCCAAAACTAAGTATACCATTCAGGAATTGTCCCTGTTGCCATTGATTGTTGTCCACTTCCGTTTGTGTTGATTTTGATCTCATGTGCTTCGGCCTCGGCTGTTTCGACCCACCCATTCAACTTCTATCCCTCACACCCATCCGTCGTTCTTTGCTCTGATCGTTCTTTCCATCCTCATTCTAACTCCTTCCTAATACGTTCTACACAAAAAAGACAACCTAGAAAGAGCAATCAAGCATTGCAGGGCCTCGCCAGCACTAGTTTTGGATGTTGTTTGTGTGGTTTTCCGGTATGTATTTTATAGACATGCATACTCGCTTTCTAATTGTACCGTACATACTTTATAGATGAGCTCGCATTCTAATTGTACATATTTTACAGAGGTACTTGGTTTTTAAAATATAACGTGTCTAAATTGTTGTCTGCGTTGGCACTTTACGTGTGGACAAACAAACAGACAGACAGACAGACAGACAAACAAATGGACCCAAATGCAATACCCTCGTAAAGGGTAAAAATTGGCGAGGGTAAAAATCCCTCTTACTCCATTTTGTGATTTTTTAATGGTTTTGTTTCATTAATTTGTCATCCTTATCAATCATTCTTTCCTCTCATCTCCTTTTTTCCTCCGCCAACTGAAAACTTTTGAATGACAATTTCAAATGTATCGTCTTCCTCGGCTCTCATTTACAGATGTCTTTCTCTCATGCTGATTCCATCCTTTCTTTCCTGTTTCATTCCTGGATTGTTTGCAAAACCGTGCCCGTTGTCCCATCGCGTTCGTACTGTCTTTGTCTTTAATCATCCTTTCCTCCACCCCAGTTGTGATGTCACCTTACATCAAGAACTCCATGCAGGATACAGCTGCAAAATCTGACATTATCTGTGTTGTGGCAGAGCAGAGCAGAAAAGACAAGTAGGCCTTTAGATAGGCTTTAATCAACACAATGGTGGCCACGTGCACAAGAAGAGGCCTAAGCAGGACTTGAAGTCCTTAAGAGGGAACGTAGCATGGAGCGGAGCGTAGGCAGCCCGCATGCCGTCGGCTGACCCGCTTTTATTCAGTAATGATCCCAGAACACAAGAAGTGAGGACACAGGAAGTGAGGACACAGGAAGTGAGGTACACAGGAAGTGAAGACACAGGAAAACTGGGATTATGTCATTCTGCTTAAGAGAATATTTCCCCACACAGTATTTCCCTGATTCCTCTGTCTCTCTCCGAGACTATTGTCCGTTCTATTTCAATAGACCTGAACCCTGTCCAGGTAGTGGAATTGCACCTTACATCAAGAACTGCAATTCTCATTGCCCATGTACTGCTCTCACTCCTCAGGAGTATTTTTTATGTGTTTTCTCATCCACAACCACATCTTGTTTGCCTGTGTGTGCTGCATAGTATCCTCCTAACAGTGACGACTCCATTTACCTAATCGATCCCTCCCTCCAACATAGACCGACTTATAACCATTCATTCCGACTCCCTCTTCCTCAAATGTTGCGATTTCCACTGGCACCATGCCAATACGAGACTTCTGAAATTGCGTAATCCGCCCCAGAATTCTTAGCGTGCATGTGCAGAAACCCCTAAGAACAGCGACATTCGGGGCATGAACTTCTATCGTGCGTGCGTGATAAGGATCGTTACCTAAAACGCTCACTTAAAAAGCTTCCAAAAGAAGCCGAAAATATTTGTAAAAGTACAAGAGAGAAAGCTGGGCTGTGGCTCTGCACAATGAAAGAGTTTCAGGGAGATACACTATCTGGTTTGGTTGTTTCTGAAAACCGATGGGATGGTCATATCTGGGTCTTGTGAATGCACAGGATAAGTTTAAATCAACTTCCAAAATGATGACATTTACTATTAATCATGTTGCTGGCGGAGGGGAGTGGGAACTGCGAGTGCCGTTATAAATATATTGTTTGCTTGGTTCCGGGACCACAAGATAAATTACACAAGATTTTTGCATCTGTTGCTAAAAGGACAAACATCCATGTGTGTGTGTGAGTCTGAGTGTGTTTTATCCACTGCCACTGCTCATTTGAATGAGCACAAGACGCACACACAGCACAATGCGCAAAAGGCCTCGTTGGCATTAATACGTCATTTTGAAAGTCCCGTATTGTTTGAAGTCTTGAATCTTAGACAAGAGGTCGGTGCAGTCTCTCTGGACATGTCTCGACCATTTGACACAGCACGGCACCGACCACCTAGCTCTCCCAACTCTCAGTCTACGACATTCAAGACCTCTCTCATCGATTGCTGACTATCTCTATTCTCGTAGACAGTGCGTGGTTTAGCGGAATCCTCTCATCTCCTCTCAATATCAAGGTTGGCGTTCCCCAACGCAGTGTCTTGGGCCTATTCCATGTTCCCCATCTTCATCAACCATCTTTCTGACCCTCTGAAACCCCTTCTAAACCCCACCTTCTGCCATAGCATGCCTCGTTATTCGGATTGGCAGGCAGCAGCGACTTCTACCTCTACAGAGCTTGATAGAATCAGGAGCTCGTCAAGCGCTTGGCATAATTATGTATTTCAACTCAGGCAAATTTCACATTCTCTTCTCCGTCTCAAAAAAAAGGATCATCTGGCAAAACTCCCATCTACTTTCTTGACAAACTGCTTGAAAAGTTCGATCCATCAAATTTTTTGGGCCTCACCATTCGCCACAACCTCTACTGGACAAATGCCATATCAGAGTGGCCTCCAAAGCCATCCGCCATCTGAGCATCCTCTGTTGTGCCAAGTCTCGCTTTGCTTGACAAATCAAAACTTCTAAAAATTTACAAGGCCTTCAACCACAGCTCCATGGAGTACTACTCTCCCCTGTAGGCTGGCACCATATTGATGCCATGGAGACCAAGCCCCTCAAAATCATTGGAATCTTCGCGATGAATCTGAATGTCTGGACCCGTCCTCTCACATCACAAACAAAAGGTGGCCTCTCTGTCTCCTACCACCTCCTTTCAGGTCTTGTGAACTCTGCCATTTCCATGCTCTGTTAATTTGCCTTAGTACGTCATTACCCTGCGCCCACGAAGCGAAAAGCGGGGTTAAGCATTCACTTGCGTACGTGTGCCGTGTGCCATACGTGTCTGCATTTAAAAAATTCATTTTCTCGGCAAACGTTCGTCCAATCGACACGAACATTTACCACAGAAGCGCCTCCGCCTGTAGAATTGTTTTATTCATAATTGTGACGTCATAGGTCACGTGGTACGGACGCCATCTTGCAAAAACGTTACACCACTATATCTCCCAAACCGCTCAATGGAAAAAATTGAAACATGGCTCATTGTCAAATACTCACCATGGGGAATAAGATATGTTGATGGTAATGTCATCGGTGCCTTAATTATGACGTCATAATTCGACAAGTACAATGCTTGATCTGATCAGTATGAATAAAACAAAAATTCCTCTGCAACTGTTAGACCGATGGACACGAAATCTTCAGAATATGTGCGGGTCCTCCTGTAGAATTTTTAAATGATAATTATAACGTGATAGGTCACGTGGTACAGACGCCATCTTGGAAAAAATCGAAAAAAGTTGCATCTCTATATCTCTGAAACCACTCCATTAAAAAATAAAATAAAACATGGCTCATTGTCAAGTACTCCGCTTGGGGAATAAGGTTTGTTAATGATGATGTCATCTGTGCCTTCGCTATGACGTCATAATTCGACAAGTACAACACGTATCGATCATTGTGAATTTTTTTTCTCAGCAACTGTTGATCTGATGGGCACAAAATTTTCACCATAGGAGCGCCTCCTCATGTAGAATATTTTAATGATAATCATGACGTCATAGGTCATGTGGTACAGGCGCCATCTTGGAAAAACCTCAAAATGTTGCACCTCTATATCTCCAAAACCGCTGCGTGGAAAAAATTGAAACATGGCTAATTGTAAAGAACTCCATATGTGGAATAGGTGTTGTTATCGAGGACATCATTGGTGCCATAATTATGATGTCATAATTCGACAGGGACAACGCTTAGTCTGATCAGTTTGAAATGTATTGGGCGTGATCTATGCAACAATTATGTTAGAGAATATAAATTTATGATGACATCGGTCACGTGGTCTGGCAGCCATATTGGATCAAAGACAAAAACCCTTAAAAAGCAGAAGAGTTGGCTCGCACCAAGTCCTTCTCAAGACTGCGCAGGGTAAGTATTCTATGAATACCGTCTAGTTTCGTATTTGGGTGCACGAGTAATTGTATAATTCAGGTTATATTAGTAAGCTGCAAGCGTAGCACATCCTTTAAACTGCGCCTTCAAAGGATGGCATGCCTCGCAATGCAGTGGCCCTGCTGGCACGGGCCCCACCATGGTTTGAAGTTTGAACCCTGGACGTACATTTTAGAGAGCTCTGATGTCCCAAATAATACTTGTATTGTAAAGAAAGATCAGGATTGCGAAAAAGGAAGTGGTGCACAAGAGGTAGGAAATTTTGTGGGTATGGGTGGTGTTAGGTGTAGAGGGAAGGGATGGGAAGAATGTCAGTGTTTCTATCCCTCCTTCCACGACATCTCGTTGTCAGTGGTGTGAGGCCTCGGCTGCACCACTCTGGCAGACACCATGGAATGCAGGGGGTCAGATCGAGCTGCCCCTTCCTCTGCAACTCTATCCCCATCCACAGTTGATATTGAAACAGCAGCGGAGAATAGAGTCTTCTGTGCATGACTCAAGAGAAAGAACACATCATTGTGCCATTACTGCTTCCGTTAATCACAGGGTGGTTATCCTATTAGGGTCACGTGATAATACCGCAAGCTTCACCTGTGACTTTTACAGGCACGAACTCGTGCAACCACGTATCTATTTTTCATCAGAGCTCAGGCAACACTGTAGTCACGATGAAATGGCACCAACGTTGACCGACTTAGTGAGAGGTTGTGAAAACGACTAGTCGACCGACTAGTTGTGAAAACGACTAGTCGACCGACTAGTTGTGAAATTACATCTTGTGAACTTCAAAAAGTTTAAGAATGGACACAAAGGTTTCTTGAAAATGAAATATTGGTTAGATCTTCCATTTAGCGAGTCTTATTGAGATACTACCATTAAGTGGAAATTGTGACGTTTCACTTTTTAAACTTTAAAATTTGGACAAGTCGGTGATAACAGTTGTTTGTGACATCACCACGAGTGCGCATTTCAAGACAAACAATGTACAGTACTTACACATGTGTGCAAAATAAAGGATAAACCGTTAAGAGATCCAAATAAAACTGGAACGGCACTCGCTAGAAAGGATACCTCCACCTGGTTGGCCATATCACTCAATGGTGAAGAATCACTTAAAATATTATACTAGCTGGATCCGGATCTTCACCAAAATTGAATTGATTCTTCCTTGTCACAAACACAACCTCTCCACCAAGTTTCGTCCAAATCCATCCATAACTTTTTAAGATATCCTGCTATGTATCGTTTTTGGCCCTATATCCCAATGGTGAAGAATCACTTAAAAATTAAACAATTCTCATATCCGAATACATATTCAGATCTTCACCAAAATCTAATCGAACCGTCCTTGTCAGACACCCAACCGGTCCACCAAGCTTCGTCCAAATCCAACCACAACTTTTTGAGATATCCTGATATTTATCGTTTTTGGCCCAGCTCCCAATGGTGAAGAATCACTCAAAAATTAAACAATTCTCATATCCGAATACATATTCAGATCTTCACCAAAATATAATCGAATCGTCCTTGTCAGACACCCAACCGGTCCAACAAGTTTCGTCCAAATCCAACCATAACTTTTTAAGATATCCTGCTATGTATCGTTTTTGCCCCGATCACCCAATGGTGAAGAATCACTTAAAAATTAAACAATTCTCATATCCGAATATTCAGATCTTCACCAAAATCGAATCGAATCGTCCTTGTCAGACACCCAACCGGTCTACCAAGTTTCGTGCAAATCCATCCGAACTTTTTGAGATATCCTGCTATGTATCGTTTTTGGCCCTATCTCCCAATGGTGAAGAATCACTTAAAAAATTATAGTATCCGAATCCGACCAAAATATAATCATTTCGTCCTTGTCACATACGCTACATCGCTGCCAAATTTCGTCCGAATCCGTCCACAACTTTTTGAGATATTTTGTTCACAAACGGACAGACAGACAGACAAACGGACAGACAGACCGGGGTGAAAACATAACCTCCATCCACCATTGGTGGCGGAGGTAACAACAATGGCACTCGGTGAAGAGCATACCTGCGCTCGGTGAACAATTCATGTTTTTTATCCCACTGATAGGCCGGATCTGGATTCGGACCTGAACCAAAATCGAATCAGCTTGTTCCTCTCGCCTAACCAACCAATCCACCAAGTTTCGGCCGAATCCGTCCGTATATTTTTCAAATATCGTGCTATGTATCGTTTTTGGCCCCCATCTCTCAATGGTGAAGAATCACTTGAAAAATTCTTCGATCCGGATTCGGCTTCGAATCTTCACCAAAATAGAATCAATTCTTCCTTGTCACACAACCAACCAATCCACCAGGTTTCATCTGAATACGTCCACAACGTTTTTAGATATCGTGATATATATCGTTTTCCCCCGATCACTCAATGGTGAAGAATCACAAAAAATTGCCAATCCGAATCCGGATTCGAATCTTCATCAAAATTGATTCAATTTTTCCTTGTCACACACACACACACACACACACACACACACACACACACACACACACACACACACACACACACACACACACACACACATACACACACACACACACACACACACACACACACACACACACAACCTGCCACCAAATGTCACCCAACAGACGAAAAGACAAACAGGGGTGAAAACAACCTCCGTCCACCTTAGTTGGCGGAAGTAAAAACATGATTTGGTCGGGCATGATTTTTGGTCCCACTGGACAAACACATGATTTGGTCCGACATGATTTTTGGTCCCACTGGACAAACACATGATTTGGTCCGACATGATTTTTGGTCCCACTAGGCAAACACATGATTTGGTCCGACATGATTTTTGGTCCGACTGGACAAACACATGATTTGGTCCGACATGATTTTTGGTCCCACTGGACAAACACATGATTTGGTACGACATGATTTTTTTTCCCACTGGACAAACACATGATTTGGTCCGACATGATTTTTGGTCACACTGGACAAACACATGATTTGGTCCGACATGATTTTTGGTCCGACTGGACAAACACATTATTTGGTCCGACATGATTTTTGGTCACACTGGACAAACACATGATTTGGTACGACATGATTTTTGGTCACACTGGACAAACACATGATTTGGTACGACATGATTTTTGGTCACACTGGACAAACACATGATTTGGTCCGACATGATTTTTGGTCACACTGGACAAACACATGATTTGGTACGACATGATTTTTTTTCCCACTGGACAAACACATGATTTGGTCCGACATGATTTTTGGTCCGACTGGACAAACACATGATTTGGTCCGACATGATTTATGGTCACACTGGACAAACACATGATTTGGTCCGACATGATTTTTGGTCACACTGGACAAACACATGATTTGGTCCGACATGATTTTTGGTCACACTGGACAAACACATGATTTGGTACGACATGATTTTTGGTGACACTGGAAAAACACATGATTTGGTCCGACATGATTTTTGGTCCGACTGGACAAACACATGATTTGGTCCGACATGATTTTTGGTCCCACTGGACAAACACATGATTTGGTCCGACATGATTTTTGGTCCGACTGGACAAACACATGATTTGGTCCGACATGATTTTTGGTCCCACTGGACAAACACATGATTTGGTCCGACATGATTTTTGGTCCGACTGGACAAACACATGATTTGGTCCGACATGATTTTTGGTCCCACTGGACAAACACATGATTTGGTACGACATGATTTTTTTTCCCACTGGACAAACACATGATTTGGTCCGACATGATTTTTGGTCACACTGGACAAACACATGATTTGGTCCGACATGATTTTTGGTCCGACTGGACAAACACATTATTTGGTCCGACATGATTTTTGGTCACACTGGACAAACACATGATTTGGTACGACATGATTTTTGGTCACACTGGACAAACACATGATTTGGTACGACATGATTTTTGGTCACACTGGACAAACACATGATTTGGTCCGACATGATTTTTGGTCACACTGGACAAACACATGATTTGGTACGACATGATTTTTTTTCCCACTGGACAAACACATGATTTGGTCCGACATGATTTTTGGTCCGACTGGACAAACACATGATTTGGTCCGACATGATTTATGGTCACACTGGACAAACACATGATTTGGTCCGACATGATTTTTGGTCACACTGGACAAACACATGATTTGGTCCGACATGATTTTTGGTCACACTGGACAAACACATGATTTGGTACGACATGATTTTTGGTGACACTGGAAAAACACATGATTTGGTCCGACATGATTTTTGGTCCGACTGGACAAACACATGATTTGGTCCGACATGATTTTTGGTCCCACTGGACAAACACATGATTTGGTCCGACATGATTTTTGGTCCCACTGGACAAACACATGATTTGGTCCGACTAAGCGTGACTTCGCTTTTGTAACCTCTAGGCCATACTCTCAGCCCAGTTGAATGAGAAAGTTTTAAAAACCATCCCTGCGACGTCTTTGGGAGAAACTTCATGAAACATCAATGATCAAATGAGAGAAGGCACAATCAAAAATAATTGTCTTTTATACATTTCCATTCCTCACATGCATTCCAGAGTGGGGCTGGCACGATGTCCTAGAGGTAGCCACACTCACCTCTAAGCTGTGTACCCTGGGTTTGAATCCCGACACATCCCTAATCTGTCATCCCGGTGTTCCACAGATAGGGGGATTCATCAATGCGTGTGCCGTACCTCGGATGGACGTGAAACTCCGCGTGGCCAAACACACAGAAACGTGGTAATAATTGTGACGTGGTATTTAAAGACGAAGAAGACGTGCATTCTAGAGTTATGGAGTTATCCTCTTGCTAATCTCACTGGAAATCTCAAGAAGCTTTCCAGCTTATTGCCTCACTAATCATACCTTTGATTCGTTTATGTTGTTGCAGAGTTTGTTTGTGGAAGATGTAGGGACACTAAAGAGCCGAATTGTCTTCATCATCATCAAAGGACCCAATTTCAGTCCACTAATCAGCTAATGTTTGTTCCCCCTCCATCCCCTCCCTTACCTCAAATGGCTACACAGTTGACACCGCACGTGACAAAGCCGAATGCCTCAACTCTGTGTTTGCCCCAAAATATTGTGTCCCAAACCCATCTCTCTGTACCCACCTTACCCAGTCGTACCCAGCTGCTCCTGGACTTTGTGTCCTTCTCTCCTGACAAGATGGAGAAGTTTCTGTCAAACCTCGACTCTGATTCTGCAACTGGACCAGACGGCATCAGCCCAAGGGTCCTAAAATCCTGCTCTGCCGCTCTATATCACCCTCTCTCTGTTCTCTTCTCCCTATCCTTTGCTCAAGATCATCTGCCATCTGCTTGGAAATCAGCAAACATTACCACTTTACACAAAAAGGTTCAAAAATCGATCCTTGCAACTACAGACCAATCAGCCTGCTACAGACCAAACAGATCCTTGCAACTACAGACCAATCAGCCTGCTCCCAATTATCAGCAAAGTCATGGAATCCACCATTGCTTCAGATATGAAATCCTTCCTCTTCTCCAATGGCTTGATCTCTGATCATCAATTTGGATTCAGACCAGGTCACTCTACTCTGGACATGCTGCTTCTGCTGTCTCCACAACGGATCCGTCCTTTTCAGAGGGTCCTTCATGCCAAACAGGAAATCAGAGCTGTCTCCCTTGACATATAACGTGCCTTCGATACGGTCTGGCACCCTGCTCTGCTCACCAAACTCTCCTCCTATGGTATCCATGGAAATCTCCACGCTTGGCTTGCGGACTTCCTCTCCGGTTGTAGTCAACGTGTGGCCCTAAATGGATTTCTGTCATCTCCCCTTCCTGCTCAGGCTGGAGTTCCCCAAGGCAGTGCTCTGGGCTCTGTGCTTTTTCTGGTCTTCATCAATGATCTCTCCGACTCTCTGGAAAATCCTCTCTATCACTTTGCTGATGACTCCACTCTCTGCCGTTCCATACTTGATCCCTCGGATCGGCAGTCTGCAGCCTCCTCACTCTCTGCAGACCTGGACAAAATCACAAACTGATCAAGCACCACAGTTCGCCTGTTCCCAAGCATAGGCTGACACTGCAATGTTTTTCATCTACAGTGTCCTCCGGTCAGAGGGCTATGCAGAAGCTGCCATTCTTGATACAGAGGACACAGATAATCACGTGCAGCTAGCTAATGTTGCCCAGCAGATATTGGGAGTATTATGTCTGAAGAGGAAAATGCAGCTGATCACCGCTCTATGTCTACGCAATGAGGAAATGGCGGCCTGCATCATTCCACTTCATGTCCTCACTGCCTGCGATCATAACACTGGTGGCTATGGCACTAGCAAGAAGGTGGTGGCAGATCACATCTGAAGTTGTAAAGAGAAAGAGGCAAGTGACCTTTCAGCATCGTGTGGCACAGTGCTCCCAGCCCGGAAAGAGGTCCTCGATGACTTGGAGAAGTTTGTGATCCGGTGCATATATTGCAACGCCAATAACACAACTCTGGGAGGGGTGAGGGCAGTTAATTTGAGGGCAAAAAAGAAGAAGAGCACCACCTGACTCGCCCCTGACTGAGACAGCCTTCACCTCCACTTAAAACGAGCAAACTCATTTTTCTACGAAAGCACCCCAACCTCCAATTCCACCGCTCGCCCATCGGGCAGGGATGGCATTTTTTAGATGGCCTGTGCCTGCCTGTCCGCTACACCCAGCCCCCACTTCCCTCATCAATATCCCTACTCCTGAACCCTAATGATGATGGGGACATGGACATGGACAGCGAAAGTAACAACGAAGATGCTGCTGGTAGCGAAAGTCATTCCAATGGCAGCAGTGGCTCAAGCAGTGATTGCAGTGGCAATCAAATTGGTTTAAAATACCTTTAGTCAGTGTCGTATACTGTTTATTCTACAAGGTGTGCGCCAGGGGTATTTTCCCTGTGTTTGAATTCACGCTCTCGTGGGGTTCTCCCTCATATTTCAGAGGCACATAGGAGTCAAGTCTTTTCTAATAGTCCAAGGTATGTAGAACAACAATAAAAAGGTAGGAACATAATGGTCACGGATTCCATGAAACTGACTCTACTATTAGGTCAGTACTTGGTGGAAGCACCTTTTGCAGCAATGACTGCTACGAGTCTTTTTGGGTAGGTCTCTACCAGATTTGCACAGTGAGATGGTGAAATCTTTGCCCATTCTTCACGTGAAAATTGCTCTAGTTCTGCCAAGTTCGATGGGAATCATCGATGGACTGCAATCTTCAAGTCTTGCCATAAATGGTCAATTGGGTTTAAGTCAGGACTTAGACTGGGCCACTTAAGAACATTTATTTTCTTCTTATTCAGCCATTCCAGTGTGGCTTTAGCTTTGTGCTTCAGATCATTGTCCTGGTGAAATGAGAATCTCCTACCCAGTTTCACAGTCATGGATGACTCAAGCAGGTTTTCATCAAGGATTCTCCTGTACTTTGTTCCGTCCATTGTCCCTTCTACCCTAACAAGCTTTCCAGTCCCTGCTGATGAAAATCACTCCCATAACATAATGCTGCCACCACCATGCTTGACAGTAGGGATGTTGTTGACTGGATGATGTGCAGTGTTAGGTTTGCACCAGACGTAACGCTTTGAATTTAGACCAAAAAGGTCAATTTTTGTCTCGTCTAATCACAAAGTGCTTCTCCACATGCCTGTAATATCATTAAGATGTTATTTTCCGCAAACTCCATTCGAGCTTTTTGATGCGTCTTTTTCAGTAATGGCTTCTTTCTGACCACCTATCCATAGAGCCAGCTTTGTGAAGGGTAAAGGATATTGTTGATTGATGAACACTGACTCCCATCTCGGACAGAGAGCACTGTAGAGCTTTCAAAGTCATTGTTGGATTTACAGTGACATCCTGAACCAGTTTCCTGCTTGCCAGGCTGCTGAGTTTAGATGGGAAACCTGATCTGGGTAGAGTCTAGGTGGTATGATACGTCTTCCACTTCTTATTGATGGATTTCACCATACTGAAAGGGATAATGAGTGACTTTGAAATCTTCTTATAACCCTCTCCTGAACGGTGCTTCTCCACCACGATGTCTGACTTCTTTGGAAAGCTCATTGTTCTTCATGTTTGCCTTGTTGTTTAACCAAGTGAGTTGCACCATAAAACTCCTTAGATAAGGGTAGGAGGAACATAAATGGAAAAATAGTGGTAGATTTTTGAATTTATAAAAATTTTCGTCCGTGAATGCACACGATTAGTTTAATAAACAATGCTTACAAGTGAAAAAAGGACAACACCAGGTATTGTTTCCAATGTTTATTGAAGGAATGCGATTACAGTTTATTAAAAGTGTGAACCAACCAAACCGTAAAACTAAAACATACCCCTGGCGCTCACCTGGGGCAATACCCCTGGCGCTCACCTGGTAGAATAGACGGTATACTGCACCGACTAAGGGTATTTTAAACCAATTTCAATGGTTGCTAGAAGACTGGGCAGCATGTAGAGTCATACTAACATCATCATAAGACTTTAAACAAATAAACAAAAAAAAGACTTATTTTGTATTTTGGGGGGAAACCTCCCCTCCCCCAACCCCATATACCTCCTAATATCCCAATTTTTCTAATGCCTTGAACAAACATTGGTACATCATGGGTGATGAAGGTTGTGAAGTTTCATCAAAATCGTGTGTGTAGTTTCAGAGGAAAAAGCAAATTCTTATTTTGAGGGGTCAAACCTGGATACACTTTGACCCCCGGTAAACCCCCTTAGACCCCGATTTTTTTTTAATTCCGTGAGCAAACTTTAGTCACAACACAACAAATATAATTTGTGCCAAATTTGGTCGCAATCCCATTAGCGGTTTCGGAGAAGAAGTTTCAAGTGTTTACGGACAGACGGATGGAATTTGGACAGACAACGCGCCATCGCATAAGGTCCCCCTTTTTTTTCTTCTTTTTTTTCGTATACAGAATCGACGCTCGTGAAAGAGCTAATACTTCGTTCCAGGTGAGCTAAAACAAACAATAACAGCAGGTACTTGTTTCAAAATTTTATTTGCATGAACACATGCAACTTTTCAAATGATGATGATGATGAAGAATTAAAATCCAGT
The DNA here is from genome assembly GCF_964187855.1 of Myxine glutinosa. Taxonomy (NCBI): domain Eukaryota; kingdom Metazoa; phylum Chordata; class Myxini; order Myxiniformes; family Myxinidae; genus Myxine; species Myxine glutinosa. The sequence continues at coordinate 70,904,966 of NC_136274.1, read as the reverse complement.
GAACTCAATTAACTCCTCTGAAGACACCGCAAGTGAGGATGCTGATGAGTTGTGCACCGAAAGGAATGTAGGTGAGGGAGCTGATGAGTCGTGCACCGAAAGGAATGTAGGTGAGGGAGCTGATGAGTCGTGCACCGGAAGGAATGTAGGTGAGGGAGCTGATGAGCCGTGCACCGAAAGGAATGTAGGTGAGGGAGCTGATGAGTTGTGCACCGGAAGGAATGTAGGTGAGGGAGCTGATGAGTCGTGCACCGAAAGGAATGTAGGTGAGGGAGCTGATGAGTCGTGCACCGGAAGGAATGTAGGTGAGGGAGCTGATGAGCCGTGCACCGAAAGGAATGTAGGTGAGGGAGCTGATGAGTTGTGCACCGGAAGGAAAGTAGGTGAGGGAGCTGATGAGTCGTGCACCGGAAGGAATGTAGGTGAGGGAGCTGATGAGTCGTGCACCGAAAGGAATGTAGGTGAGGGAGATGATGAGTCGTGCACCGGAAGGAATGTAGGTGAGGGAGCTGATGAGTTGTGCACCGGAAGGAATGTAGGTGAGGGAGCTGATGAGTCGTGCACCGGAAGGAATGTAGGTGAGGGAGCTGATGAGTTGTGCACCGGAAGGAATGTAGGTGAGGGAGCTGATGAGCGTGCACCGGAAGGAATGTAGGTGAGGGAGCTGATGAGTCGTGCACCGGAAGGAATGTAGGTGAGGGAGCTGATGAGTCGTGCACCGAAAGGAATGTAGGTGAGGGAGCTGATGAGTCGTGCACCGAAAGGAATGTAGGTGAGGGAGCTGATGAGTCGTGCACTGGAAGGAATGTAGGTGAGGGAGCTGATGAGTCGTGCACTGAAAGGAATGTAGGTGAGGGAGCTGATGGGTCGTGCACCGAAAGGAATGTAGGTGAGGGAGCTGATGAGTCGTGCACCGAAAGGAATGTAGGTGAGGGAGCTGATGAGTCGTGCACCGAAAGGAATGTAGGTGAGGGAGCTGATGAGTTGTGCACCGGAAGGAATGTAGGTGAGGGAGCTGATGAGTTGTGCAGCAGAAGGAATGTAGGTGAGGGAGCTGCTGAGTCGTGCACCGAAAGGAATGTAGGTGAGGGAGCTGATGAGTCGTGCACCGGAAGGAATGTAGGTGAGGGAGCTGATGAGTTGTGCACCGGAAGGAATGTGGGTGAGGGAGCTGATGAGTCATGCACCGGAAGGAATGTAGGTGAGGGAGCTGATGAGTCGTGCACTGGAAGGAATGTAGGTGAGGGAGCTGATGAGTCGTGCACCGAAAGGAATGTAGGTAAGGGAGCTGATGAGTCGTGCACCGAAAGGAATGTAGGTGAGGGAGCTGATGAGTCGTGCACCGGAAGGAACGTAGGTGAGGGAGCTGATGAGGTGTGCACCGAAAGGAATGTAGGTGAGGGAGCTGATGAGTCGTGCACCGAAAGGAATGTAGGTGAGGGAGCTGATGAGTCGTGCACCGGAAGGAATGTAGGTGAGGGAGCTGAGGAGTTTGCACCGGAAGGAATGTAGGTGAGGGAGCTGATGAGTCGTGCACCGGAAGGAATGTAGGTGAGGGAGCTGATGAGGTGTGCACCGGAAGGAATGTAGGTGAGGGAGCTGATGAGTTGTGCACCGAAAGGAATGTAGGTGAGGGAGCTGATGAGTCGTGCACCGGAAGGAATGTAGGTGAGGGAGCTGATGAGTCGTGCACCGAAAGGAATGTAGGTGAGGGAGCTGATGAGTCGTGCACCGGAAGGAATGTAGGTGAGGGAGCTGATGAGTCGTGCACCGAAAGGAATGTAGGTGAGGGAGCTGATGAGTCGTGCACCGGAAGGAATGTAGGTGAGGGAGCTGATGAGTCGTGCACCGGAAGGAATGTAGGTGAGGGAGCTGATGAGTCGTGCACTGAAAGGAATGTAGGTGAGGGAGCTGATGAGTTGTGCACTGAAAGGAATGTAGGTGAGGGAGCTGATGAGTTGTGCACCGGAAGGAATGTAGGTGAGGGAGCTGATGAGTCGTGCACCGAAAGGAATGTAGGTGAGGGAGCTGATGAGTCGTGCACTGGAAGGAATGTAGGTGAGGGAGCTGATGAGTTTGCACCGTAAGGAATGTAGGTGAGGGAGCTGATGAGTCGTGCACCGGAAGGAATGTAGGTGAGGGAGCTGATGAGTCGTGCACCGAAAGGAATGTCGGTGAGGGAGCTGATGAGTTGTGCACCGGAAGGAATGTAGGTGAGGAAGCTGATGAGTCGTGCACCGAAAGGAATGTAGGTGAGGGAGCTGATGAGTCGTGCACTGGAAGGAATGTAGGTGAGGGAGCTGATGAGTTTGCACCGTAAGGAATGTAGGTGAGGGAGCTGATGAGTCGTGCACCGGAAGGAATGTAGGTGAGGGAGCTGATGAGTTGTGCACCGGAAGGAATGTAGGTGAGGGAGCTGATGAGTCGTGCACCGGAAGGAATGTAGGTGAGGGAGCTGATGAGTCGTGCACTGGAAGGAATGTAGGTGAGGGAGCTGATGAGTCGTGCACCGAAAGGAATGTAGGTGGGGGAGCTGATGAGTCGTGCACCGAAAGGAATGTAGGTGAGGGAGCTGATGAGTCGTGCACCGGAAGGAATGTAGGTGAGGGAGCTGATGAGTCGTGCACCGAAAGGAATGTAGGTGAGGGAGCTGATGAGTCGTGCACCGAAAGGAATGTAGGTGAGGGAGCTGATGAGTCGTGCACCGGAAGGAATGTAGGTGAGGGAGCTGATGAGTCGTGCACCGGAAGGAATGTAGGTGAGGGAGCTGATGAGCGTGCACCGGAAGGAAGGTAGGTGAGGGAGCTGATGAGTCGTGCACCGGAAGGAATGTAGGTGAGGGAGCTGATGAGTCGTGCACCGGAAGGAATGTAGGTGAGGGAGCTGATGAGTCGTGCACCGGAAGGAATGTAGGTGAGGGAGCTGATGAGTTGTGCACCAAAAGGAATGTAGGTGAGGGAGCTGATGAGTCGTGCACCGAAAGGAATGTCGGTGAGGGAGCTGATGAGTCGTGCACCGGAAGGAATGTAGGTGAGGGAGCTGATGAGTCGTGCACCGGAAGGAATGTAGGTGAGGGAGCTGAAGGCAATGCAGGCGAGGTCCCTGATGAGATGAGCTCTGAGGGGCTGCAGGAGAGGCAGAACAGGCAGGAGTGGGTGCTGATGCTCCTGAGGTGGAGGGACCCGGATGAAAAAAATGCATAAACGAGAGCTGCCTGCCTGGCTCTGGCAGGTACCCCTTCTCGCCGATGAGTTGAGCAGGGAACGTTTCAGCCACCTCATGGTCTGTGGAGGGACGCTCACCTGACAGTTTGACATTGCAGAGACCATACCGCTTATTGAAGCGATCAAACCATCCTCTGCTCACGTAAGAATGGACTGGGGCCACTCGTACCCACATCGCTCTGCACATCACTTAAAGACACACCTGCATCATTTGTGCCCAGACCCGCATCACTCATGCCCAGATGCGCCATGTTTGATCAATGAGCGGAGCGAGAGGCAAAACACAAGTCACGGCAGCAGGACAAGAAGAATGATTGAGACCCAGGACATGCTGGACATAAGTAGTCACACGGGTATTGTGGGTAAAGGTGAGTATTCTGCCCATTGTTTGTGGGGGATGTTGGCAAGTGATAATGTCTTACTCAGATTTTGTAGATGCAGTGAGGCCTTTTCTTTGTCTAACTTGCTGGTGATGCCGTATTCAGCAGTAGGTAATAGATGCGGTGAAGCGCTTTAATTGTACAACTCACAGGGGATGATGTCTTCTGCATTTGGTATTATATGCAGAGAAGCGTTTTAATCGTGTAACTCACGGGGGTGGGGGGGGGGGAGGGTGGGAGGTGGGGTGTGACGCCTTATGCAGGAGCTGGTAGACACGCTGGAGTGTCTTTGTAGTGTGAATGGTGGGAGGTGCCACGCAGCTAGGTTTATAGTGTGAATGGTGGGACGTGCCACGCAGCTAGGTTTATAGTGGAATGGGAGGACGTGCCACGCAGCTAGGTTTATAGTGGAATGGTGGGACGTGCCACGCAGTTAGGTTTACAGTGTGAATGGTGGGACATGCCACGCAGGTAGGTTTATAGTGGAATGGTGGGACGTGCCATGCAGTTAGGTTTATAGTGGAATGGTGGGACGTGCCACGCAGTTAGGTTTACAGTGTGAATGGTGGGGCATGCCACGCAGGTAGGTTTATAGTGGAATGGTGGGACGTGCCATGCAGCTAGGTTTATAGTGGAATGGTGGGACGTGCCACGCAGTTAGGTTTATAGTGGAATGGTGGGACGTGCCACGCAGTTAGGTTTAGAGTGGAATGGTGGGACGTGCCACGCAGCGAGGTTTATAGTGTGAATGGTGGGACGTGCCACGCAGCTAGGTTTATAGTGGAATGGTGGGACGTGCCACGCAGTTAGGTTTACAGTGTGAATGGTGGGACATGCCACGCAGGTAGGTTTATAGTGGAATGGTGGGACGTGCCATGCAGCAAGGTTTATAGTGGAATGGTGGGACGTGCCACGCAGTTAGGTTTATAGTGGAATGGTGGGACGTGCCACGCAGTTAGGTTTATAGTGGAATGGTGGGACGTGCCACGCAGCGAGGTTTATAGTGTGAATGGTGGGACGTGCCACACAGTTAGGTTTATAGTGTGAATGGTGGAACGTGCCACGCAGCTAGGTTTATAGTGGAATTGTGGAACGTGCCACGCAGCTAGGTTTATAGTGGAATGGTGGGACGTGCCACGCAGTTAGGTTTATAGTGGAATGGTGGGACGTGCCATGCAGCTAGGTTTATAGTGGAATGGTGGGACGTGCCACACAGCTAGGTTTATAGTGGAATGGTGGAACGTGCCACGCAGCTAGGTTTATATTGGAATGGTGGAACGTGCCACGCAGCTAGGTTTATAGTGGAATGGTGGAACGTGCCACGCAGCTAGGTTTATAGTGGAATGGTGGGACGTGCCACACAGCTAGGTTTATAGTGGAATGGTGGAACGTGCCACGCAGCTAGGTTTATAGTGGAATGGTGGAACGTGCCACGCAGCTAGGTTTATAGTGGAATGGTGGGACGTGCCACGCAGCTAGGTTTATAGTGTGAATGGTGGGACGTGCCACACAGTTAGGTTTATAGTGTGAATGGTGGAACGTGCCAACCAGCGAGGTTTATAGTGGAATGGTGGAACGTGCCACGCAGCTAGGTTTATAGTGGAATGGTGGGACGTGCCACGCAGTTAGGTTTATAGTGTGAATGGTGGGAGGTGCCACGCAGCTAGGTTTATAGTGTGAATGGTGGGACGTGCCACACAGTTAGGTTTATAGTGGAATGGTGGAACGTGCCACGCAGCTAGGTTTATAGTGGAATGGTGGGACGTGCCACGCAGTTAGGTTTACAGTGTGAATGGTGGGACATGCCACGCAGCTAGGTTTATAGTGGAATGGTGGGACGTGCCACACAGCTAGGTTTATAGTGGAATGGTGGGACGTGCCATGCAGCTAGGTTTATAGTGGAATGGTGGGACGTGCCACACAGTTAGGTTTATATTGTGAATGGTGGGACGTGCCACACAACTAGGTTTATAGTGGAATGGTGGGACATGCCATGCAGCTAGGTTTATATTGTGAATGGTGGGACGTGCCACGCAACTAGGTTTATATTGTGAATGGTGGGACGTGCCATGCAACTAGGTTTATAGTGGAATGGTGGGACGTGCCACGCAGCTAGGTTTATAGTGGAATGGTGGGACGTGCCACGCAGCTAGGTTTATAGTGTGAATGGTGGGACGTGCCACGCAGCCAGGTTTATAGTGTGAATGGTGGGACGTGCCACACAGCTCGGTTTTTTGTGTGAATGGTGGGACGTGCCACACAGTTAGGTTTATATTGTGAATGGAGGGACGTGCCACACAATTCGGTTTATATTGTGAATGGTGGGACGTGCCACACAGCTAGGTCTATAGTGGAATGGTGGGACGTGCCATGCAGCTAGGTTTATAGTAGAATGGTGGGACGTGCCACACAGTTAGGTTTATATTGTGAATGGTGGGACGTGCCACACAGCTAGGTTTATAGTGGAATGGTGGGACGTGCCACGCAGCTAGGTTTATATTGTGAATGGTGGGACGTACCATGCAGCTAGGTTTATATTGTGAATGGTGGGACGTGCCACACAGTTAGGTTTATATTGTGAATGGTGGGGCGTGCCACGCAGCTAGGTTTATATTGTGAATGGTGGGACGTGCCACACAGCTAGGTTTATATTGTGAATAGTGGGACGTGCCACACAGTTAGGTTTATATTGTGAATGGTGGGACGTGCCACACAGTTAGGTTTATATTGTGAATGGTGGGACGTGCCACGCAGCTCGGTTTATATTGTGAATGGTGGGACGTGCCACACAGTTAGGTTTATATTGTGAATGGTGGGATGTGCCACGCAGCTAGGTTTATATTGTGAATGGTGGGACGTGCCACGCAGCTAGGTTTATATTGTGAATGGTGGGACGTGCCACACAGCTAGGTTTATATTGTGAATGGTGGGACGTGCCACACAGTTAGGTTTATATTGTGAATGGTGGGACGTGCCACACAGTTAGGTTTATATTGTGAATGATGGGACGTGCCACACAGTTAGATTTATAGTGTGAATGGTGGGACGTGCCACATAGTTCGGTTTATAGTGTGAAAGGTGGGACGTGCCACGCAGCTTGGTTTATAGTGTGAATGGTGGGACATGCCGCACTGCTTGGTTTATAGTGTGAATGGTGGGACGTGCCACGCAGCTAGGTTTATAGTGTGAATGGTGGGACGTGCCATGCAGCTAGGTTTATAGTGTGAATGGTGGGACGTGCCACGCAGCTAGGTTTATAGTGTGAATGGTGGGACGTGCCACGCAGCTAGGTTTATAGTGTGAATGGTGGGACGTGCCACGCAGCTAGGTTTATCGTGTGAATGGTGGGACATGCCATGCAGCTAGGTTTATATTGTGAATGGTGGGACGTGCCACGCAGCTAGGTTTATAGTGTGAATGGTGGGACGTGCCACGCAGCTAGGTTTATAGTGTGAATGGTGGGACGTGCCACGCAGCTAGGTTTATATTGTGAATGGTGGGACGTGCCACGCAGCTAGGTTTATATTGTGAATGGTGGGACGTGCCACGCAGCTAGGTTTATCGTGTGAATGGTGGGACGTGCCACGCAGCTAGGTTTATAGTGTGAATGGTGGGACGTGCCGCGCAGCTAGGTTTATAGTGTGAATGGTGGGACGTGCCACGCAGCTAGGTTTATATTGTGAATGGTGGGACGTGCCACGCAGCTAGGTTTATATTGTGAATGGTGGGAAGTGCCACGCAGCTAGGTTTATCGTGTGAATGGTGGGACGTGCCACGCAGCTAGGTTTATAGTGTGAATGGTGGGACGTGCCGCGCAGCTAGGTTTATAGTGTGAATGGTGGGACGTGCCATGCAGCTAGGTGTATAGTGTGAATGGTGTGACATGCCATGCAGTTGGGTTTATAGTGTGAATGGTGGGATGTGCCATGCAGCTAGGTTTATAGTGTGAATCGTGGGACATGCCATGCAGTTAGGTTTATCGTGTGAATGGGGGGACATGCCACGCAGCTAGGTGTGTAGTGTGAATGGTGGGACATGCCATGCAGTTAGGTTTATAGTGTGAATGGTGGGATGTGCCATGCAGCTAGGTTTATAGTGTGAATGGTGGGACATGCCATGCAGTTAGGTTTATAGTGTGAATGGTGGGATGTGCCATGCAGTTAGGTTCATAGTGTGAATGGTGGGACGTGCCATGCAGCTAGGTTTATAGTGTGAATGGTGGGACGTGCCACGCAGCGAGGTTTATAGTGTGAATGGTGGGACGTGCCACGCAGCTAGGTTTATAGTGTGAATGGCGGGACGTGCCACGCATCTAGGTTTATAGTGTGAATGGTGGGACGTGCCATGCAGCTAGGTTTATAGTGTGAATGGTGGGACGTGCCACGCAGCTAGGTTTATAGTGTGAATGGTGGGACATGCCATGCAGCTAGGTTTATAGTGTGAATGGTGGGACGTGCCACGCAGCTATGTTTATAGTGTGAATGGTGGGACGTGCCACGCAGCTAGGTTTATAGTGTGAATGGTGGGACATGCCATGTAGCTAGGTTTATATTGTGAATGGTGGGACGTGCCATGCAGCTAGGTTTATAGTGTGAATGGTGGGACGTGCCATGCAGCTAGGTTTATAGTGTGAATGGTGGGACGTGCCATGCAGCTAGGTTTATAGTGTGAATGGTGGGACGTGCCACGCAGCTAGGTTTATAGTGTGAATGGTGGGACATGCCATGCAGCTAGGTTTATATTGTGAATGGTGGGACGTGCCACACAGCTAGGTTTATAGTGTGAATGGTGGGATGTGCCACGCAGCTAGGTTTATCGTGTGAATGGTGGTACGTGCCACGCAGCTAGGTTTATAGTGTGAATGGCGGGACATGCCATGCAGCTAGGTTTATAGTGTGGATGGCGGGACGTGCCACGCAGCTAGGTTTATAGTGTGAATGGTGGGACGTGCCACGCAGCTAGGTTTATAGTGTGAATGGTGGGACATGCCACGCAGCTAGGTTTATGATGTCAATGGTGGGACGTGCCACGCAGCTATGCTTTATAGTGTGAATGGTTGGACGTGCCATGCAGCTCGGTTTTTAGTGTGAATAGTGGGACGTGCCACGCAACTAGGTTTATATTGTGAATGGTGGGACGTGCCACACAGCTAGTTTTATAGTGTGAATGGTGGGATGTGCCACGCAGCTTGGTTTATATTGTGAATGGTGGGACGTGCCACACAGCTAGTTTTATAGTGTGAATGGTGGGATGTGCCACACAGCTAGGTTTATATTGTGAATGGTGGGACGTGCCACACAGCTAGTTTTATAGTGTGAATGGTGGGACGTGCCATGCAGCTAGGTTTATATTGTGAATGGTGGGACGTGCCACACAGCTAGGTTTATAGTGTGAATGGTGGGACGGGCCACGCAGCTAGGTTTATATTGTGAATGGTGGGACGTGCCACGCAGCTAGGTTTATATTGTGAATGGTGGGACGTGCCACGCAGCTAGGTTTATATTGTGAATGGTGGGACGTGCCACGCAGATAGTTTTATAGTGTGAATGGTGGGATGTGCCACACAGCTAGGTTTATATTGTGAATGGTGGGACGTGCCACACAGCTAGTTTTATAGTGTGAATGGTGGGACGTGCCATGCAGCTAGGTTTATATTGTGAATGGTGGGACGTGCCACACAGCTAGGTTTATAGTGTGAATGGTGGGACGGCCATGCAGCTAGGTTTATATTGTGAATGGTGGGACATGCCACACAGCTAGGTTTATAGTGTGAGTGGTGGGATGTACCATACAGCTAGGTTTATAGTGTGAATTGTGAGATATGCCACACAGCTAGGTTTATAGTGTGAATGGTGAGATATGCCACGCAGCTCGGTTTATATTGTGAATTGTGAGATATGCCACACAGCTAGGTTTATGGTGTGAATGGTGGGATGTACCACACAGCTAGGTTTATAGTGTGAATGGTGGGACGTGCCACACAGCTAGGTTTATATTGTGAATGGTGGGACGTGCCACACAGCTAGGTTTATCGTGTGAATGGTGGGATGTACCACACAGCTAGGTTTATATTGTGAATGGTGGGACGTGCCACACAGCTAGGTTTATAGTGTGAGTGGTGGGATGTAACATACAGCTAGGTTTATAGTGTGAATGGTGAGATATGCCACGCAGCTCGGTTTATAGTGTGAATTGTGAGATATGCCACGCAGCTCGGTTTATAGTGTGAATTGTGAGATATGCCACGCAGCTCGGTTTATAGTGTGAATTGTGAGATATGCCACGCAGCTCGGTTTATAGTGTGAATTGTGAGATATGCCACGCAGCTCGGTTTATAGTGTGAATTGTGAGATATGCCACGCAGCTCGGTTTATAGTGTGAATTGTGAGATATGCCACACAGCTAGGTTTATAGTGTGAATTGTGAGATATGCCACACAGCTAGGTTTATAGTGTGAATTGTGAGATATGCCACGCAGCTCGGTTTATAGTGTGAATGGTGGGATGTGCCATGCAGCTAGGTTTATAGTGTGAATGGTGGGACATGCCATGCAGTTAGGTTTATAGTGTGAATGGTGGGACATGCCATGCAGTTAGGTTTATAGTGTGAATGGTGGGATGTGCCATGCAGCTAGGTTTATAGTGTGAATGGTGGGATGTGCCATGCAGCTAGGTTTATAGTGTGAATGGTGGGACATGCCATGCAGTTAGGTTTATAGTGTGAATGGTGGGACGTGCCATGCAGTTAGGTTTATAGTGTGAATGGTGGGATGTGCCATGCAGCTAGGTTTATAGTGTGAATGGTGGGACATGCCATGCAGTTAGGTTTATTGTGTGAATGGTGGGACATGCCATGCAGTTAGGTTTATAGTGTGAATGGTGGGACGTGCCATGCAGCTAGGTTTATAGTGTGAATGGTGGGACGTGCCACGCAGCTAGGTTAAAAGTGTGAATGGCGGGACGTGCCACGCAGCTAGGTTTATAGTGTGAATGGTGGGACGTGCCATGCAGCTAGGTTTATAGTGTGAATGGTGGGACGTGCCACGCAGCTCGGTTTATAGTGTGAATGGTGGGACATGCCATGCAGCTAGGTTTATAGTGTGAATGGTGGGACGTGCCACGCAGCTAGGTTTATAGTGTGAATGGTGGGACGTGCCACGCAGCTAGGTTTATAGTGTGAATGGTGGGACGTGCCAAGCAGCTAGGTTTATAGTGTGAATGGTGGGACGTGCCACGCAGCTAGGTTTATAGTGTGAATGGTGGGACATGCCATGCAGCTAGGTTTATAGTGTGAATGGTGGGACGTGCCACACAGCTAGGTTTATAGTGTGAATGGTGAGATATACCACACAGCTAGGTTTATAGTGTGAATGGTGGGACGTGCCACACAGCTAGGTTTATAGTGTGAATGGTGAGATATGCCACACAGCTCGGTTTATAGTGTGAATGGTGAGATATGCCACACAGCTAGGTTTATAGTGTGAATGGTGAGATATGCCACACAGCTCGGTTTATAGTGTGAATGGTGAGATATGCCACACAGCTAGGTTTATAGTGTGAATGGTGAGATATGCCACACAGCTAGGTTTATAGTGTGAATGGTGAGATATGCCACACAGCTAGGTTTATAGTGTGAATGGTGAGATATGCCACACAGCTCGGTTTATGGTGTGAATGGTGAGATATGCCACACAGCTAGGTTTATAGTGTGAATAGTGGGACATGCCACACAGCTAGGTTTATAGTGTGAATGGTGGGACGTGCCACACAGCTAGGTTTATAGTGTGAATGGTGAGATATGCCACACAGCTCGGTTTATGGTGTGAATGGTGGGATGTACCACACAGCTCGGTTTATAGTGTGAATGGTGGACCGTGTCACACAGCTAGGTTTATATTGTGAATGGTGGGACGTGCCACACAGCTCGGTTTATGGTGTGAATGGTGGGACGTGCCACACAGCTAGGTTTATAGTGTGAATGGTGGGACGTGCCACAAAGCTAGGTTTATAGTGTGAATGGTGGGATGTACCACACAGCTCGGTTTATAGTGTGAATGGTGGGACGTGCCACACAGCTCGGTTTATAGTGTGAATGGTGGGATGTACCACACAGCTCGGTTTATAGTGTGAATGGTGGGACGTGCCACACAGCTCGGTTTATAGTGTGAATGGTGGGACGTGCCATGCAGCTAGGTTTATAGTGTGAATGGTGGGATGTACCACACAGCTCGGTTTATAGTGTGAATGGTGGGACGTGCCACACAGCTCGGTTTATAGTGTGAATGGTGGGATGTACCACACAGCTCGGTTTATAGTGTGAATGGTGGGACGTGCCACACAGCTAGGTTTATAGTGTGAATGGTGGGACGTGCCACACAGCTAGGTTTATAGTGTGAATGGTGGGACGTGCCACACAGCTAGGTTTATAGTGTGAATGGTGGGACGTGCCACACAGCTAGGTTTATAGTGTGAATGGTGGGACGTGCCACAAAGCTAGGTTTATAGTGTGAATGGTGGGATGTACCACACAGCTCGGTTTATAGTGTGAATGGTGGGATGTACCACACAGCTCGGTTTATAGTGTGAATGGTGGGACGTGCCACACAGCTAGGTTTATAGTGTGAATGGTGGGACGTGCCACAAAGCTAGGTTTATAGTGTGAATGGTGGGACGTGCCACAAAGCTAGGTTTATAGTGTGAATGGTGGGACGTGCCACAAAGCTAGGTTTATAGTGTGAATGGTGGGACGTGCCACAAAGCTAGGTTTATAGTGTGAATGGTGGGACGTGCCACACAGCTAGGTTTATAGTGTGAATGGTGGGACGTGCCACAAAGCTAGGTTTATAGTGTGAATGGTGGGATGTACCACACAGCTCGGTTTATAGTGTGAATGGTGGGATGTACCACACAGCTCGGTTTATAGTGTGAATGGTGGGACGTACCACAAAGCTAGGTTTATAGTGTGAATGGTGCGATGTACCACACAGCTCGGTTTATAGTGTGAATGGTGGGATGTACCACACAGCTAGGTTTATAGTGTGAATGGTGGGATGTACCACACAGCTAGGTTTATAGTGTGAATGGTGGGATGTACCACACAGCTCGGTTTATGGTGTGAATGGTGGGACGTGCCACAAAGCTAGGTTTATAGTGTGAATGGTGGGATGTACCACACAGCTCGGTTTATAGTGTGAATGGTGGGATGTACCACACAGCTCGGTTTATAGTGTGAATGGTGGGACGTGCCACAAAGCTAGGTTTATAGTGTGAATGGTGGGACGTGCCACACAGCTCGGTTTATAGTGTGAATGGTGGGATGTACCACACAGCTCGGTTTATAGTGTGAATGGTGGGACGTGCCACACAGCTCGGTTTATAGTGTGAATGGTGGGATGTACCACACAGCTCGGTTTATAGTGTGAATGGTGGGATGTACCACAAAGCTAGGTTTATAGTGTGAATGGTGGGATGTACCACACAGCTCGGTTTATAGTGTGAATGGTGGGATGTACCACACAGCTCGGTTTATAGTGTGAATGGTGGGAAGTGCCACAAAGCTAGGTTTATAGTGTGAATGGTGGGATGTACCACACAGCTCGGTTTATAGTGTGAATGGTGGGATGTACCACACAGCTCGGTTTATAGTGTGAATGGAGGGACGTGCCACACAGCTAGGTTTATAGTGTGAATGGTGGGACGTGCCACACAGCTAGGTTTATAGTGTGAATGGTGGGACGTGCCACAAAGCTAGGTTTATAGTGTGAATGGTGGGACGTGCCACAAAGCCAGGTTTATAGTGTGAATGGTGGGACGTGCCACAAAGCTAGGTTTATAGTGTGAATGGTGGGACGTGCCACAAAGCTAGGTTTATAGTGTGAATGGTGGGATGTACCACACAGCTCGGTTTATAGTGTGAATGGTGGGATGTACCACACAGCTCGGTTTATAGTGTGAATGGTGGGACGTACCACAAAGCTAGGTTTATAGTGTGAATGGTGGGATGTACCACACAGCTCGGTTTATAGTGTGAATGGTGGGATGTACCACACAGCTCGGTTTATAGTGTGAATGGTGGGACGTGCCACGCAGCTAGGTTTATAGTGTGAATGGTGGGATGTACCACACAGCTCGGTTTATAGTGTGAATGGTGGGATGTACCACACAGCTCGGTTTATAGTGTGAATGGTGGGACGTGCCACAAAGCTAGGTTTATAGTGTGAATGGTGGGACGTGCCACAAAGCTAGGTTTATAGTGTGAATGGTGGGACGTGCCACAAAGCTTGGTTTATAGTGTGAATGGTGGGATGTACCACACAGCTCGGTTTATAGTGTGAATGGTGGGATGTACCACACAGCTCGGTTTATAGTGTGAATGGTGGGACGTACCACAAAGCTAGGTTTATAGTGTGAATGGTGGGATGTACCACACAGCTCGGTTTATAGTGTGAATGGTGGGATGTACCACACAGCTCGGTTTATAGTGTGAATGGTGGGATGTACCACACAGCTAGGTTTATAGTGTGAATGGTGGGATGTACCACACAGCTCGGTTTATAGTGTGAATGGTGGGACGTGCCACAAAGCTAGGTTTATAGTGTGAATGGTGGGATGTACCACACAGCTCGGTTTATAGTGTGAATGGTGGGATGTACCACACAGCTCGGTTTATAGTGTGAATGGTGGGATGTACCACACAGCTCGGTTTATAGTGTGAATGGTGGGAAGTGCCACAAAGCTAGGTTTATAGTGTGAATGGTGGGACGTGCCACACAGCTCGGTTTATAGTGTGAATGGTGAGACGTGCCACACAGCTAGGTTTATAGTGTGAATGGTGGGATGTACCACACAGCTCGGTTTATAGTGTGAATGGTGGGAAGTGCCACAAAGCTAGGTTTATAGTGTGAATGGTGGGATGTACCACACAGCTCGGTTTATAGTGTGAATGGTGGGACGTGCCACACAGCTCGGTTTATAGTGTGAATGGTGAGACGTGCCACACAGCTAGGTTTATAGTGTGAATGGTGGGATGTACCACACAGCTCGGTTTATAGTGTGAATGGTGGGACGTGCCACACAGCTCGGTTTATAGTGTGAATGGTGGGACGTGCCACACAGCTAGGTTTATAGTGTGAATGGTGGGACGTGCCACACAGCTAGGTTTATAGTGTGAATGGTGGGACGTGCCACAAAGCTCGGTTTATAGTGTGAATGGTGGGACGTGCCACACAGCTAGGTTTATAGTGTGAATGGTGGGACGTGCCACACAGCTAGGTTTATAGTGTGAATGGTGGGACGTGCCACACAGCTAGGTTTATAGTGTGAATGGTGGGACGTGCCACAAAGCTAGGTTTATAGTGTGAATGGTGGGACGTGCCACAAAGCTAGGTTTATAGTGTGAATGGTGGGATGTACCACACAGCTCGGTTTATAGTGTGAATGGTGGGACGTGCCACAAAGCTAGGTTTATAGTGTGAATGGTGGGATGTACCACACAGCTCGGTTTATAGTGTGAATGGTGGGATGTACCACACAGCTCGGTTTATAGTGTGAATGGTGGGACGTGCCACAAAGCTAGGTTTATAGTGTCAATGGTGGGATGTACCACACAGCTCGGTTTATAGTGTGAATGGTGGGACGTGCCACAAAGCTAGGTTTATAGTGTGAATGGTGGGATGTACCACACAGCTCGGTTTATAGTGTGAATGGTGGGATGTACCACACAGCTCGGTTTATAGTGTGAATGGTGGGAAGTGCCACAAAGCTAGGTTTATAGTGTGAATGGTGGGATGTACCACACAGCTCGGTTTATAGTGTGAATGGTGGGACGTGCCACACAGCTCGGTTTATAGTGTGAATGGTGAGACGTGCCACACAGCTCGGTTTATAGTGTGAATGGTGGGAAGTGCCACAAAGCTAGGTTTATAGTGTGAATGGTGGGATGTACCACACAGCTCGGTTTATAGTGTGAATGGTGTGACGTGCCACACAGCTCGGTTTATAGTGTGAATGGTGGGACGTGCCACACAGCTAGGTTTATAGTGTGAATGGTGGGACGTGCCGCACAGCTAGGTTTATAGTGTGAATGGTGGGACGTGCCACACAGCTAGGTTTATAGTGTGAATGGTGGGACGTGCCACAAAGCTAGGTTTATAGTGTGAATGGTGGGACGTGCCACAAAGCTAGGTTTATAGTGTGAATGGTGGGACGTGCCACACAGCTAGGTTTATAGTGTGAATGGTGGGACGTGCCACACAGCTCGGTTTATAGTGTGAATGGTGGGACGTGCCACACAGCTAGGTTTATAGTGTGAATGGTGGGACGTGCCACACAGCTAGTTTTATAGTGTGAATGGTGGGACGTGCCACAAAGCTAGGTTTATAGTGTGAATGGTGGGACGTGCCACAAAGCTAGGTTTATAGTGTGAATGGTGGGACGTGCCACACAGCTAGGTTTATAGTGTGAATGGTGGGACGTGCCACACAGCTAGGTTTATAGTGTGAATGGTGGGACGTGCCACACAGCTAGGTTTATAGTGTGAATGGTGGGACGTGCCACAAAGCTAGGTTTATAGTGTGAATGGTGGGACGTGCCACACAGCTAGGTTTATAGTGTGAATGGTGGGATGTACCACACAGCTCGGTTTATAGTGTGAATGGTGGGATGTACCACACAGCTCGGTTTATAGTGTGAATGGTGGGACGTGCCACACAGCTAGGTTTATAGTGTGAATGGTGGGACGTGCCACACAGCTAGGTTTATAGTGTGAATGGTGGGACGTGCCACAAAGCTAGGTTTATAGTGTGAATGGTGGGACGTGCCACACAGCTAGGTTTATAGTGTGAATGGTGGGACGTGCCACAAAGCTAGGTTTATAGTGTGAATGGTGGGATGTACCACACAGCTAGGTTTATAGTGTGAATGGTGGGACGTGCCACACAGCTAGGTTTATAGTGTGAATGGTGGGACGTGCCACACAGCTAGGTTTATAGTGTGAATGGTGGGACGTGCCACAAAGCTAGGTTTATAGTGTGAATGGTGGGACGTGCCACACAGCTAGGTTTATAGTGTGAATGGTGGGACGTGCCACACAGCTAGGTTTATAGTGTGAATGGTGGGACGTGCCACAAAGCTAGGTTTATAGTGTGAATGGTGGGACGTGCCACACAGCTAGGTTTATAGTGTGAATGGTGGGATGTACCACACAGCTCGGTTTATAGTGTGAATGGTGGGATGTACCACACAGCTCGGTTTATAGTGTGAATGGTGGGACGTGCCACACAGCTAGGTTTATAGTGTGAATGGTGGGACGTGCCACACAGCTAGGTTTATAGTGTGAATGGTGGGACGTGCCACAAAGCTAGGTTTATAGTGTGAATGGTGGGACGTGCCACACAGCTAGGTTTATAGTGTGAATGGTGGGACGTGCCACAAAGCTAGGTTTATAGTGTGAATGGTGGGATGTACCACACAGCTAGGTTTATAGTGTGAATGGTGGGACGTGCCACAAAGCTAGGTTTATAGTGTGAATGGTGGGACGTGCCACACAGCTAGGTTTATAGTGTGAATGGTGGGACGTGCCACAAAGCTAGGTTTATAGTGTGAATGGTGGGACGTGCCACACAGCTAGGTTTATAGTGTGAATGGTGGGACGTGCCACAAAGCTAGGTTTATAGTGTGAATGGTGGGATGTACCACACAGCTCGGTTTATATTGTGAATGGTGGGATGTACCACACAGCTCGGTTTATAGTGTGAATGGTGGGATGTACCACACAGCTCGGTTTATAGTGTGAATGGTGAGATATACCACACAGCTCGGTTTATATTGTGAATGGTGGGATGTACCACACAGCTCGGTTTATAGTGTGAATGGTGGGATGTACCACACAGCTCGGTTTATATTGTGAATGGTGGGATGTACCACACAGCTAGGTTTATAGTGTGAATGGTAGGATGTACCACACAGCTAGGTTTATGGTGTGAATGGTGGGATGTACCACACAGCTAGGTTTATAGTGTGAATGGTAGGATGTACCACACAGCTCGGTTTATAGTGTGAATGGTGGGATGTACCACACAGCTAGGTTTATAGTGTGAATGGTGGGATGTACCACACAGCTAGGTTTATAGTGTGAATGGTAGGATGTACCACACAGCTCGGTTTATAGTGTGAATGGTGGGATGTACCACACAGCTCGGTTTATATTGTGAATGGTGGGATGTACCACACAGCTCGGTTTATAGTGTGAATGGTGAGATATACCACACAGCTCGGTTTATAGTGTGAATGGTGGGATGTACCACACAGCTCGGTTTATAGTGTGAATGGTGGGATGTACCACACAGCTCGGTTTATAGTGTGAATGGTGAGATATACCACACAGCTCGGTTTATAGTGTGAATGGTGGGATGTACCACACAGCTAGGTTTAATTCCAATTTAATTAATTCCATTCGACCCTTTGGACTCTTTACGACCACTAAGACCCTTTCAAACCTTTGCAATCCTGAGACCCATTAAGACCATGAAGACGCTAAGGAGCATAAAGACCCTAAGACTCTTGAAACTCATAGGACCACCAAGACCCTTTAAGACACATAAACACTTCAGAGCTTTAAGAACCCTCAGACCGTTTGAGACCTTTAAGACTATTTGGACACTTTATAACCTGAAGACCATTTCAGACCCTGAAGACCGCTTCAAATTCGAAGACCTTTTATAAGCAGCAGACCATTTCAGATCCCTAATACTCCTTCAAACTCTAAGATCCTTTGGAGCCCTAAAGCCCCCGAAGATGCAAAAGACCTAGATAATCCAAAAGACTGAGGACCCAAAGGACAAAACCACACATGTCCAATGGTCTGCAATCTTATTGCTCTTTCTTGTTAAAGACTGTAGCGTTCTCCAGGTGAAACCGGCAGATTTTCCTTGAAAGCTCGACGTCCATGAATTGGGGGAAAGTTTAAAACCGACGATGATGAAAAGAGAACGTCGTCATGAAGCTCATGTGTGACGTGGGCTTCAATTAATCACTGTTAATCAAATGCATGTAACAGTTGCAGCATATTTAGTACGACATGACGTCATCAATGCCTTCGTTGTCGATATTAAAATAATCAAACGTTTGCTGCAATCATCACGCTCTCTTTTCGGAAGCTGCTGCACTCACACGTCTCCTTCCAAACATGTGTGCAACGCACCATTTTGATCGCACACTTTGGCTCCCTTTCACTGCACGTTAAGCCAACAATGACGTCATCAAAACTAATGCATTTTATGAATCGAAACTTTAAACTCCGGGTGTCAGATGTATAACTCAATTACTTTGCAACTTTGTTGTCTATACAAACGGGACAAAATGGTCGAAAGGGACGGACCAATGTCTTTGTAAAGAGCGCTTTCTCAGGCATGCGGACATGACAGGGGCAGAGCGGGTGAGCCAAGTGGATGTGATTTGAGGTCCAGGGCCGGAATTCCCGGAATGCGAGCGGCGAAGTCTCCCTTCGTCTTAAAGCGACGATTGTTTGCCATTGCCGATTAACGCTGCCTCGCCATTGTGCCCTCGAGAAATGCGCTAAACCGATTGTCCATTGATAACAATATGGACTCGCTCTTGGATGCTTTGTCTGGGCGAAACGCTGCTGTCCGTGCCCCGGGGGCACGCACACGGACGGGACGTCGACGTATTACGTATGCAAAAATGACGGAATGTTTGAGTCCCCTCCGCCCCGTGCCCCCCAACATTCCCCAGCCCCAGCAATTTCTTCCGTATGTTCCCGATGAGGGGGTTCAGACGTTCTCCGATTGAGAAACTCATCCAAAGAAACGAAACAAACGTTTTTCCTTTTTCTATAATATATGGAATACGGTATTGTATAAGGTTAGAAGTGTCTCCCATTCCAACAGCACTTTGAACATCCCTCATACCTTCATTCCTCTTCCATCAATCCATCCCCTTGTTTCTTCCTTTTTCCTTATTTCCACACTCCTCTCCCTGCTTTTCCCTTTCTTATCCTCCACCTCCTCTTCTGCTTCCAGCGCTTTCCGTAGGTAAAAACAAAACGAATCCCTGAATGGCATCATTCCAAGATGTCGAATTATTGTGGAGGGCAATTATTATTAGATTATTTATTTCACAAAAATATCGAAGATTATATAATGCATCATTTTAGGACGTTAAGGTCTACTAACAACTACTACTACCACTACTACTAATACTAATACTACTAATACTACCACCACTACCACTATTTCTTCTACTACTACCACCACTACCACTACTTCGTCTGCTACTTCCACCACTACCACTACTTCTTCTACTACTACTACCACCACTACCACTACTTCTCCTACCACTACCATCACTACCACTACTTCTTCTGCTACTTCCACCACTACCACTACTTCTTCTACTACTACCACCACTACCACTACTTCCGCTACTTCCACCACTACCACTACCTGTACCTCTACTACCACCACTACCACTACTTCTGCTACCACTACCACTACTTCTCTACGACTACCACCACTACAACTACTTCTTCTACCACTACCAATACTACTACTTCTTCTACCACTACCACTTCTACTACTACCACCACTACCACTACTTCTTCGACTACTACCACCACTACCACTATTTTTCTACTACTACCACCACTACCACTACTTCACCTACTACTACCACCACTACCACTACTTCTTCTGCTACTTCCACCACTACCACTACTTCTTCTGCTACTTCCACCACTACCACTACTTCTTCTGCTACTTCCACCACTACCACTACTGCTTCTGCTACTTCCACCACTACCACTACTGCTTCTGCTACTACCACCACTACCACTACTTCTTCTACTACTACCACCACTACCACTACTTCTTCTACTACTACCACCACTACCACTACTACTTCTGCTACTTCCACCACTACCACTACTTCTTCTGCTACTTCCACCACTACCACTACTTCTTCTGCTACCACCACCACTACCACTACTTCTTCTGCTACTACCACCACTACCACTACTTCTTCTGCTACTTCCACCACTACCACTACTTCTTCTGCTACTACCACCACTACCACTACTTCTACTACTACCATCACTACCACTACTGCTTCTACTACTTCCAGCACTACCACGACCTCTTCTACTTCCACCACTACCACTACCTGTGCTTCTACTACCACCACTACCACTACTTTTCTACCACTACCACTACTTCTCTACTACTACCACCACTACAACTACTTCTTCTACCACTACCACTACTTCTTCTACCACTACCACCTCTACTATTACCACCACAACCACTACTTCTTCGACTACTACCACCACCACCACTACTTCCCCGACTACTACCATCACTACCACTACTTCTTCTGCTACTACCATCACTACCACTACTTCGTCTGCTACTTCCACCACTACCACTACCTCTTCTACTACTACCACCACTACCACTACTTCTTCTACTACTTCCACCACTACCACTACCTGATCTTCTACTACTACCACCACTACCACTACTTCTGCTACCACTACCACTACTTCTCCACGACTACCACCACTACAACTACTTCTTCTACCACTACCAATACCACTACTTCCTCTACCACTACCACTTCTACTACTACCACCACTACTTATTAGACTACTACCACCACTACCACTATTTATCTACTACTACCACCACCACCACTACTTCTTCTACTACTACCATCACTACCACTACTTCGTCTGCTACTTCCACCACTACCACTACTTCTTCTACTACTACCACCACTACCACTACTTCTTCTACTACTACCATCACTACCAGTACTTCGTCTGCTACTTCCACCACGACCACTACTTCTTCTACTACTACCACCACTACCACTACTTCCCCTACTACTTCCACCACTACCACTACTCCCCCTACTTCCACCACTACCACTACCTGTACCTCTACTACCACCACTACCACTACTTCTGCTACCACTACCACTACTTCTTCTATCACTACTTCTTCTTCTTCTTCTACTTCCACCACTACCACTACTTCTTCTCCTACTTCCACCACTACCACTACCTCCACTACTACTACCACTACTTCTGCTACCACTACTTCTTCTACTTTCACCACTACCACTACTTCTTCTGCTACTTCCACCACTACCACTACTTCTTCTACTACTACCACCACTACCAACCCTTCTGCTACTACTACCACCACTACGACTACTGCTTCTGCTACTACCACCACTACCACTACCTCTGCTACTACTACCACCACTACCACTACTTCTTCTACTACTACCACCACCACTTCTGCTACTTCCACCACTACCACTACTTCCCCTACCACTACTACTACCACTACTTCTTCTACTACTACCACCACTACAACTACTTTGCTACCACTACCACTACTTCTTCTTTTACTACCACCACTACCTCTTCTGCTACTACCACTACTTCCTCTACTGCTACCACCACTACCACTACCCCTTCCTGTACTACTACTACTACTACTACTTTTTTTGTATACTAAGTCAAGGCTCGTGTAAGTGCAAAAACTTATACTATTACTACTTCCACTACTAATACTACTACTTCTTCCCTACTATTACTACTACTACCACTTCTTGTACTACTACTTCTGCTACTACTACTACTTCTGCTACTACTACTATCTGTGCTACTAGGCCTACCTCTACTACTACCACCACCACTAATACTACTACATTTGGTACTACTACTACCTCTGCTACTACTACTACTACTACTACTACTACTACTACTACTTTTTGTATGCTAAGTCAAGACTCATGTAAGAGCTAAAACTTCTTCTTCTAGTACTACTACTACTACTACTACTACTACTACTACTACTACTACTTCTTCTGCTACTATTTCTATTACTACTACTTTTTTGTATACTATGTCAAGGCTCATGGAATATCTGAAACTTATACTACTACTACTACTACTACTACTTTTCCCTCTGCTACTACTACTACTAATTCTGCTAGTACTGCTACACTACTACAACTACTTCTTCTTTAAAGTTCACAATGATTCCTAACTTCCCCATAGGGTCACCTGTGCAACGATTTTAGCCCAAGTCTTTCATGAACCGCCTGGCGAGGTGTGACGTTAGACTGACGGTAAGATGAGGAATTTATTTCTGGTGCCGCCATGGGTTGTTTAACAACTCCCAACGGGCAGTGCTCGTAGACGGGTCCTCAGGTTAAACGACCATTCGTTGGACGGTACACACATTGATACATCACCAGGCATGACAATACTAATGTGACAGTTTATAGCTCGGTCGAGATACAATCCAAGCCGAGGTAACTCAAAGGGTAATGCGCATACCTGTAGGCTCTCCTTACTGTAACTTGTACTTACCTGGAGGCTATCCTTACTGTAACTTGTACATACCTGTAGGCTATGCTTACTGTAACTTGTACATACCTGTAGGCTATCCTTACTGTAACTTGTACTTACCTGTAGGCTATCCTTACTGTAACTTGTACATACCTGTAGGCTATCGTGCCTGTATTTTGTACATACCTGTAGGCTATCGTGCCTGTATTTTGTACATACCTGTAGGCTATCATTACTGTATCTTGTACGAAGACGATTATTACCCTGCCCTCGTGAGGCGAAAATCAAGGTTAAGCGATCGGTTGAGTGCATACGTATGGCGTACGTACGTATGTACGTGTCTGCATTTCAAAAATTCATTTTCTCAGCAACCGTTGGTCCGATTGGCACGAAATTTTGCAACATAGGAGCACCTCCTCCTGTAGAATGCTTCAGTGTAATTATGACATCATAGGTCACGTAGTACAGATGTCATATTGGAAAACGTTGCACCTCCACATCTCTGAAACCGCTCAATGGAAAACAAGACCAAAAGTCCAACAGCGACGTAGCCGGGCTTGTAAAATATTATAAACCACAAACATGTATGATTAGCTTTTTAAACAGTCGCTAATGCTGTTTATAACATTAAACAGAAATTTGGAGGAATCCAGACATCCGTGAGGCAAGTTTTACTTACAGAACTGATGAAAGATCTACTGTAATCTAGATTATACCCCACAAGGGTTGGAGCCTTGGTGGAACCTCCACCGTGGAGGTGTGCTCATTTACCAAGCAGCTAGCTAGCGCTTGCCAAGCCAGCCGTTCCTTAAGGGTTTTGAATGGAGTCCTTGCTCGAATGCTTAAACCACTTGGCGATCTCTCCACAAGAAACTTGGTAAATGAACACACACCCAATGTTCTTGAGACCCGACCATAGATCGACTGTAATCTATATACCCCAAAGAGGAATGAGCTTTCCTGTTGCTCTCGAAGTGAGCGGGTGTTTACGCCGTAATTACATCATATACGTAATGACGTAGCATGACGGACGGACACAAAACTTCCAATACTTTAAAATATGTAAGATATATATTTAACCTCCAGTAACGTTGCAGTCACTACAAAGGGATTAGTGTTACGATTAGATTTACTATCTTTACTATAATTCACCAAATGTCCGTCTGTCTGTCTGTCCGTCTGTCCGTTCGAAGGTACCGTAAAAACTGCTGAACCGATCGCAACGATATTTTGGGTGGATAATCCTGGGATCTCCAGGAATAAAATAGGCTATTTAGTTTTCCCAATTTCAGCTTTAGTCTCCAGCATTCTCAGGTTTGGACTCCCACACAACATTCACGTTCGCATAACGTTCATTGTGACGATGTTCTCATTGTGACGATGTTGTTTTCCCGGGTGCTGCACAAACGGCTGCACCGATCGCTGCACGGCTACACCGATTGGACTCGGTGACCTCGGACAAAGACCTTTTATAAGGACACGGGTTGAATCCCTGCTTGATAGAATTCCAAACCCCTCCCCGCCATCACGGCCGTCTCTCCAACTTACAATCCCAAGAGATATGCTGAAAGGACGACCCAAAACCAATATAAACATCATTAAACATCATTCGTATATAAACATCATTAAAAGTAAATAATGACCTCGGCCAAAGTTCAAACGACATTTAATCTCTCCATGAGAGAATTCCACATAGCTATTTGGGCGATGAATACGCTAACAGATCGCTGTCTCCATCGATCTTGCCAAGCCGTAACAGCTATCGGCTCAAAATCCTTTTAACTGTTGATTTGGTAGTTTTTCCAATGAAGGAAACATTAACAATGTTGTTAAAAGTTTATTTTGTGATTAATTTGTGATTGGAGATATGTTGTTTGGAATTTAAAAACAGATATCGAGTTCAAGTGGATGACGACATGCCGTGATGGTTTCTACTTTCTGAACGTGAACTTCGCGGATCGCCATATGCAGATTCGCCACGTTCCCACGATCGATGTTTCCATACGTGAACGTACCCGTTTGTTTGTGAACGAGTACGTTTTTCATGGAAGTCCTTCACGAACTTGCTGTCCATGTCTGACGTGCGACTGAAGGTGCTACAGGAATGTGGAATTTATTGGTTTCATGCTTTAGCATTCGCCGTATCTGCATTGCCTGTTTGCTTCTGGTCTCCCACCCGTGTGTAGCACGGGTATCTCCCTAGTAATAATAACGTTACGTTATTATTACGAAAATTATATTATTTTTTTAAATTCGAGGTGAAGTCCTTACTTCCGCTTTTACACCGCTTCAATCCATCAACTTTCCATTCATGACATTGGGATTAAAGTGTTATGGTTATGTTTGCTATAATATTATTATTACTACGAAAACGATATGACTGAAACGATACCACTGTATTAAGAAACCTGGGTTTAATTTGTCCGAAGTGGACGGTGAGTCATAACGCCTGAGGCCTATACGTACTATTGTTGGAAGAGACATAATGCCGATGCTTTCGATATTTGATGGTCATTTTAACAATCGGTTTGTTTGTGTTTCACACTGAATGAAAAACGTAGGGTAGAGCATGGCGATTGTGATATGTGCCAGGTTCGACAATATGTTCAGCATGAACGGCATATAAATCAAAATGGCGGTGCGTGGAGAGTCAGCTGCAGCACCGCCGTAATGACATCATATGTAATCACATAACCCTGTCATGTGACCAGATTCTCAGCTCTGATTGGTATACGTTTGAGGGGACATACATACATACATACATACATACATACATACATACATACATACATACATACATATATACACATATCCGCACGGGGATACGGACAAACACTGTTTTAGACGGCTCTGCCCGATGGGCTACACCCTAAAAATGAAACATGGTTCATTGTCAAGTAATTCCCATGGGGAATAAGACATGTTAATGATGATGTCATCGGTGCTTTCTTTATGACGTCATAATTCAACAAGTACAATGTTTGATCCAATCAGTATGAAATTTGCATTTTCTCTGCAACTGTTGGTCCAATGGACACGAAATTGTCACCATACGTGCACCTCCTCCTGTACAACTTTTGGGGATAATTACGACGTCATAGGTCACGTTGTACTGACGCCATCTTGGAAAAACTGAACAACGTTGCTCCTCTCTATCTCCGAAACCTCGCCATGGAAAAAATTGAAACATGGTTCATTGTCAAGTACTCCCCATGGGGAATAATATATGCTAATAAAGATGTCATCGTTACCTTTATTATGACGTCATAATTCAACAAGTACAACGCTTGATCCAATCAGTTTAATTTTTTTTCTCTGTAACTGTTGGTGTGATTGACACAAAATTTTCAGAATAGGAGCAGCTCCTCCTGAAGAATATTTTTTGATAATTGTGATGTCATAGGTCACATGGTCCAGGTGTCAACTTGGAAAAACTTTGCACCTCTATATCTCTGAAACCACTCAATGGAAAAAATTGGGACCTGGCTCTCTGTCAACTACTCCGCACGGGGAACAAGTGTTGTTACCGATGACGTCATTAGTGCCTTAATTATGACGTCATAATTCGACAAGTACAACGTTCAGTCCGATCTGTTTGAAAAATTTTGACCCTGATCTATGCAACAATTATATTAGAGAATGTCATCAGTCACATGATCTGGCAGCCATGTTAGATCAAAGAAAAATAAACCTTAAAAAACAGAAGAGTTGCCTCTCATCAAGTTGACTAGCACCAAAGGTTCACTTTTATGGTACACAAATCTTAAACGAGGAGACTCAAATCAGTCGATTTTGGTGTTCCAATGTGAAAGAGCAGAAAGGCCTACAGGTACGCACACTCACCTATAAGTTGTCCAGCATGGGTCCACATCTTGGCACAGCTATAAGCTGTCGTCCTGGTGTTTTACAGGCAGGGTTATTCATCAGTGTGTGCCATCCCTCGGATGGATGTTAAATGGGCTGTTAAACATCAATGTATGTGCTAGGACCGACCCAGTATTCTCTACCCTCAAATTTACAACTACTGCAGTTGCTCTATCTTTTGGTAACCTTCTTGTACATGTTTATTTATCTTTGTCACATTCCCAAAATGTCTGTTGTTGTATGTGTCCATGCCTCTTCTGATTGTTGTGTCACGTGTTGTATTAAGACCAGTCACTTTCTAACATCCATCAAAGTAGAGTCCTCTTGCTTGTATCTATTATACTCATCTCTATCTCCTCTCTCAGAACGGAACATTTGCTATGGTCACTAGCTTTGCTAGACTCCGAGAGTCATTTTTAGTACAGGGTGATCACATGAAACCTTGACATTTTAGAAGCACGTATCGGACTTCTAACTTCCGAATGGGGTAATATCATTTGAAGCAGTTTTCCGCATATTGTTAAGCAACTCAAAATGTTTATTGCAGTGAAATGGAAAACCAAATACGACATTGGAGTCATCAGAAGGAACCCGAATAAGCAAAGAGCAAAGATTGAGTCATCAGGAGGAACCTGGATAGGATTCGGGTTTCAGCCGTTAATCCACAACCCTCAAACCCATCCAGGTGCAGCCAAGTGAACCTTCCAGAAAAATCTCTGCAAAAATTCACTTCTCCTTGGACAGATAGATGAAGAAAGAGAGAAAGAAAGAACAAGCAAGAATTAGAATGAATAAGGAGAAATGTGAAAAAGTAGAAATAAATGTGAAAGAAACAAAGATCCCGACGCCTAGCCCTAACTCCGAGCTCTAGCCTTAACTCCGAGCCCTAACTCCTAGCCCTAACTCCGAGCTCTAGCCTTAACTCCTAGCCTTAACACCTAGCCAGAGCTCCTAACTCCTAGCCCTACCTCCTAGCCCTAACTCCGAGCTCTAGCCTTAACTCCGAGCCCTAACTCCTAGCCCTAACTCCGAGTTCTAGCCTTAACTCCTAGCCTGAACACCTAGCCAGAGCTCCTAACTCCTAGCCCTACCTCCTAGCCTGAGCTTCAAGCCCCAGCTCCTTCCCTTAACTCCTAGCCCTAGCTCCTAGCCGTAACTCCTAGCCATAACTCATAGCCGTAACCCCTAGCCCTAACTCCGAGCCCTAGCTTCCAGCCCTAGATCCTTCCCTTAACTCCTAGCCCTAACCCTTAGAATCATTGGAATCTCCTGCGATGACGTTAACTCCGAGGGCCTTTCACTCACTCACTGCAGGCAGGTTGGTGGTCTTTCTGTCTTCTACCAACTCCTCTCCGGCCTTGCTCCCCCAGCTCTCTCTGTGCTCTGTCCCCCCAATATTCCTTCAGGTCGCACAAGATCTGCCTGCGACCCTCTTATGGTTAAACTGCCGAAATCTCGGCTCTCTGCTCACCTTCACTCTTTCATTCCCCTTTTCTCCCGCCTCTGGAACAAACTCCCCCACTCCCTTCAATCCCACTCCTCTCTCCAGGTCTTTAAAACAGCTGTTCACCACCATCTCTTATCTTCCCCCATCCAAAACCTTGATCTTTTCTACCCCCGCTAATTCACCCCAGATACTTTTTTTCTTTTGAAATTCCAACTTCTTTCCTGGAAGTCCTTGCAGTGTTCATATGTTTTATACCTCTCCCACCTCCCCCAAAGCCCTCCCCCTGCCACATTTCTCCTGTTGTCCCTGCTCTCAAATGTTGTGTTTGTGTCCTTCCCCCTCTCTCCCCATCTTGTCTGCCGCTCCCCTTATTTTTTGTGTTTTGGTTTGACTTTTTGTGTGATTAATGTTAGCTCTTTCACGACCCTCGATCTTGTATACAAAAAAACTCCAAGCCCTAACTCCTAGCCCTAACTCCTAGCCCTAGCTTCTAGTCCTAGATCCTTCCCTTAACTCCTAGCCCTAACTCCTAGCCCTAGCTTCTAGTCCTAGATCCTTCCCTTAACTCCTAGCCCTAACTCCTAGCCCTAACTCCCAGCCGTAGCTCCTAGCGTTAGTTTCTAGCCCCAGCTCCTTCCCTTAACTCCTAGCCGTAACTCCTAGCCTTAGCTTCTAGCCTTAGCTTCTAGCCCTATCTCCTTCCCTTAACTGCTTGCCCTAACTCCTAGCTGTAGCTCCTAGCCGTATCTCCTAGCCCTAACTCCTAGCCTTAGCTTCTAGCCCCAGTTCCTTCCCTTAACTCCTAGCCCTAGCTCCTAGCCGTAACTCCTTCCCTTAACTCCTAGCCATAACTCCTAGCCGTAACTCCTAGCCGTAACTCCTAGCCGTAACTCCTAGCCGTAGCTTCTAGCCCTAACTCCTAGCCCTAACTCCTAGCCCTAACTCCGAGCCCTAACTCCTAGCCCTAACTCCTAGCCCCAGCTCCTTCCCTTAACTGCTAGCCCTAGCTCCTTCCCTTAACTCCTAGCCCTAGCTCCTTCCCTTAACTCCTAGCCCTAGCTCCTTCCCCTAACTCCTTCCCCTAACTCCTGACCCCAGCTTATTTTTTGTATTCCTTACAAATGTCGATGCAAGCATGCCAGAGCGAACCTGGCAAGAGGAAGAACATCTTCATGCTATTCTCCAGGTAACGAAGGGCGGTCATGTGAAAGTGTAACAATGTCAATAATTGAATATAAACTTTTTGATGAATATGGATAATTATATCGATGAAGGTGAAACCAATCACATATATGAATGCCCATATTATTTACCTGAATAATTTGATAATTAATTTCAATATTTTGATACTCTGGATAATATACTTCATTTGAATGTCCGAAATCTGAAAAAGGAATTCCGACTCTTGACATATTACTCAATACTTTGTCTCTTTACTGTGAATACCCCTCATTGACATTGCAGAAACTTCATTCAATACATTTTCACCTCCTTGATTTGAGTTCATTGAAAATCCTTGTTCCTTGAAATTGAAAATAAGGATTATAAAAATTGTCTCATTGGTGTAATTTATAGATCTCCAAGAAAAAATGTTGAAACCTTTGAAGATACGGATGCACTATCAATTTGATTGTGTCAAGAAAATAAACATGTTAATTTGTTCGGAGACTTTATAATATCGGCCTATTGTCAAATAATAGAAACTTCCATCGATTTTGGGATGTTTTATATGCAAATGCCTTTGATTCTCTTATAGAATCACAAGTGATAGCTCTTCGTTGATTGATAATGTGATTAGAAACATGAACTCAGTAGAGAGCATACCTCCGCCAGGTGAACAGTTTACGTTTTGTATCCTAGAGTAGACCAGAAAATCACGATACAGAATCACATTTAATCAAAATCATCCGTTCACAACTTATACTGCTATATGTTGTTTTTAACCCGACCTCTCAATGGTGAAGAATCACTTATAAATTAAATAATTCTCATATCAGAATCCATATTCAGATCTCCACCAAAATTGAATCGATACTTCCTTGTCAGACACTAAACCTGTCCACCAAGTTTCGTCCAAATACATCCATAACTTTTTGATATATCCTCCTATGTATCGTTTTTGGCCATATCTCCCAATGGTGAAGAATCACTTAAAATTTAAATAATTCTCATATCCGAATCCATATTCAGATCTTCACCAAAATCGAATCTATTTGTCCGTGTCGGACACCCAACCGGTCTACCAAGTTTCGTCCAAATCCATCCATAACTTTTTGAGATATCCTGCTATGCATCGTTTTTGGCCCGATCTTCCAATGGTGAAGAATCACTTTTAAAATTCTAGTGGCCGGATCCGAATCCGGATCTTCACCAAAATCTAATCATTTCGCCCTTGTCAAATACGCTATATCACTGCCAAATTTCGTCCGAATCCGTCCACAACATTTTTTTTTTTTTTTTTTTTTTTTTTTTTTTTTGTATACAAGATCGAGGCTCGTGAAAGAGCGAACATTAATCACACAGAAAGACAAACCGACACATAAAACATAACATAGGGAGCGGTAGACAAGATGGGGAGAGAGGGGGAAGGACACAAACACAACATTTGAGAGCAGGGACCGAGAGACATGGAGACATCGAGAGATCTGAGAGAGGGTGAGGGCTTTGGGGGGGGGGGGCGTGGGAAGGGGGCAGTGGGAGAGGTATAAAACATATGGACACTGCCAGGACTTCCAGGAAAGAAGTTGGAATTTCAAACAAGGTGGATCTGGGGTGAATTAGCGGGGGTAGAAAAGATCAAGGTTTTGGATGGGGGAAGATAAGAGATGGTGGTGAACAGCTGTTTTAAAGACCTGGAGGGAGGAGTGGGATTGAAGGGAGTGAGGGAGTTTGTTCCAGAGGCGGGAGAAAAGAGGAATGAAAGAGTGAAGGTGAGCGGAGAGCCGAGATTTCGGCAGTTTAACCATCAGAGGGTTGCTGGCAGATCTTGTGCGACCTGTAGGAATATTTGGGGGACAGAGCACAGAGAGAGCTGGGGGTGCAAGGCCGGAGAGGAGTCGGTAGAAGACAGAAAGACCACCTACCTGCCTGCGGTGAGTGAGTGAAAGGCCCTCAGAGATAGCTTCATCGCGGGAGATTCCAATAATTCTGAAAGCTTTGGTTTCAACAGCGTGAAGCCGAGCTAGGTGTGAGGCAGGAGCACCGGCCCATAGGGGAGAACAGTATTCCATTGAGCTGCGGATGAAAGCCTTGTATGTGGTGAGGAGCTCAGGTGTGCCGAGGAAGGACTTCGCACGACGGAGGATGCCCAGTCGGCGACTGGCTTTGGAGGCCAGCTTGGAAATGTGGTTTTCCCAAGAAAGATCATGGCAGATAGTGAGACCCAAAATCTTGAGCGACAGAACTTCTTGGAGAGGATTGTTGAGAAAGTAGATGGGAGGGTTGTCCAGTCGATCTTTTCGGAGAGACATAGTAAGAGTGTGAGATTTGTCAGGATTGAAAGACATGTTCCACTTGTTTGACCAGTCTGTGATTTTGTCCAGGTCTTCAGAGAGTGAGGAGGCAGCAGACTGCCGATCTGAGGGAAGAGGAATGGAGCGGCAGAGAGTGGAGTCATCAGCAAAGAGATAGAGAGGATTTTCGAGAGAGTCAGAGAGATCATTGATGAAGACCAGAAAAAGCACGGGGCCCAGAACACTGCCTTGGGGAACTCCAGCCTGAACAGGAAGAGGAGATGAGAGAAACCCATTCAGGGCCACACGTTGACGACGACTAGAGAGGAAGTCCGCCAGCCATGCGTGGAGATTTCCATGGATACCAAAGGAGGAGAGTTTGGTGAGCAGAGCGGGGTGCCAGACCGTGTCGAAGGCACGTGATATGTCGAGGGAGACAGCTCTAATTTCCTGTTTGGCATTGAGGACCTCCATCCATTGTTGAGACAGCAGAAGCAGCATGTCCAGAGTAGAGTGACCTGGTCTGAAACCAAATTGATGATCAGAGATCAAGCCATTGGAGAAGAGGAAAGATTTCATATCAGAAGCAATGATGGATTCCATGACTTTGCTGATAATTGGGAGAAGGCTGATTGGTCTGTAGTTGCTAGGATCTGTTTTTGCACCTTTTTTGTGCAAAGCGGTGATGTTGGCTGATTTCCAAGCAGATGGCAGTTGACCTTGAGCAAAACAGAGGGTGAAGAGAACAGAGAGAGGGTGAGATAGAGCAGCAGAGCAGGATTTTAGGACCCGTGGGCTGATGCCGTCGGGTCCAGTTGCAGAATCAGAGTCGAGGGTTGACAGAAACTTTTCCACCTTGTCAGGAGGAAAGGACACGGAGTCCAGAAACAGCAGGGTATGACTGGGTATGGTGGGTACAGAGAGGGATGGGTTTGGGACACAAGATTTAGAGGCAAACACAGAGTTGAGGCATTCAGCTTTTTCACGTGCGGAGTCAGCTGTGTAGCCGTTTGAGGTAAGGGAGGGGATGGAGGGGGAACAAACACCAGAAACGGATTTGACCAGACGCCACCAGGATTTGGAAGAGGGAGACAGATAAGAGAGTTCGGTCTTGAGAACGGAGAGATATTGTTTCCTGGCTCTCCTGAGGGTGGACACACACTTGTTTCGGGCTTTGTGAAAGGAAATGAGATTTCCTTCCGTTGGATTTGCTTTCCAGGAGACGAAGGCAAGTTGTTTCTGGGCAACAGCCTCACCACAAGATTCCGTGTACCATGGACGGGAGGAAGGGTATGACAACTGAAGACGAGATGGGATAAATCTGTGCATGAGAGAGAGCAATTTACTTTGGAAGAATTCCCAGGATGAGTTGATGTCAGAGGTGGTAGAGATGGGAGACCAGTCCAGATGATTGATGGCTGCTTGAAGACCGTGCCAGTTGGCCTGAGTGAAATGCCAGACTCGTCGACGCTGAGCAGGCTCCCTGAGGATGGTCAGAGAGATGTCCACTTTAACAAGGACATGATCAGATGATCCGATCGGAGCAGAAGAAGAGCAGCAGACATTTTCAGGGAAGTTAGTCATAACCAAGTCCAGAAGAGAAGATGTTCCGTTGACTGAGATCCGGGTCGGGAAATTGACAGATTGTGTCAGTCCCAGTGAGTCGCAGAAGTCCTTTGCTGAGGAGCCATGGCTGGTGAGAGAGGTACCCACACCCAGCCAACTGGCATGATGACAGTTGAAATCACCACATATGAGGAAGAGAGAGTTGGGATGAGTAGATAGAAGTTGGTCCATATCATCAGACAGCGAGATGTAGATGGAGTCATCACTGTTTGGTGGACGGTACAACAAACATATGAACAAGAGGTGGGAGCGAAGGGGAAGCCGTAGCCAGAGGTATTCCTGGGGGTGAGGTGGAGAGAGTGCAGTGCAGGGCGAGTGAGGAAGAGAGTTTTTGATAAAGATAGCAACCCCGCCTCCAGGACGAGGCTCAGGTCTATCATACCGGAGGAGGGAGTAGCCCGGGAGAGATACTATGGAATCAGAGACATCATAAAGGAGGAAAGTTTCTGTTAAGCAGATCACGTCTGGTTTGACAGAAGCAACCTGTATGGAGAGATCAGTTAAGTTTGAACGAAGGCCCCGGATGTTTGAGGTCCATACCGTTAATGAAGAGGAAGGGGGAGCATCAGATACAGAACAGGGGGGAGGAGGGGTAGGGTAAGATGTGGAAGAGGTGGAAGAGGTAGGGAGAGCTGTTGAAGGTGTGTCAGAGATTTCAGAATAGCTCGGAGAAAGGGAAGGATGGGGCGG
Organism: Myxine glutinosa; assembly: GCF_964187855.1. NCBI lineage: Eukaryota > Metazoa > Chordata > Myxini > Myxiniformes > Myxinidae > Myxine > Myxine glutinosa. The sequence goes on along the minus strand of NC_136274.1, from coordinate 70,870,906 downwards.
ACAAAAGGTTTGATGGTGATTGGGTGAGCCACAATGAGGTGTTATTTGAGGAGGGGGAAGAGCGAGGCAGAAGGTTGGGGGAGATGGAGGTGAGAGTTTGAAGGGGGAAGAAGCGGGGAGGACGCTTTGAGGAGGGGGAGTGAGAGGGGGGAAATTGAGAAGCAATGAGGGTGGGGAGATTTGAAGGGGAGGGGTGAGGGGGGAGTTTGGGAGGGAAGGGACAAGGGGAGGGATTTGAAAGGGATGGGATATGGGGGAGATTTGGAGGGGAGGGGTGAGGCAGGAGTCTAGGAGGGGAGGGGCGAGGGGGCGTCTTGGCGGGGAGGGGTGAGGGGGTAGTTTAGGAGGGAGGGGGCAAGGGGGGAGATTTGAAAGGGATGGGTGATGGGGAAGATTTGGAGGGGAGGGGTGATGGGGAAGATTTGGAGGGGAGGGGTTATGGGGAAGATTTGGAGGGGAGGGGTGAGATTGGATTTTTGAAAGTGTACGATTTATGGGAAACGAACATTTATTGCAAAATGAGTTTCTTGTGACCTTCGAGTTAAAAATACGTTTAAGGACGCTGGATGGAGGATGGAGTGCAGGAGAGTTTAGGGAATGTAGAAAAAAGGCACTATAGGAGATGGATATTTTTTTTGGGATGAATTGATTTGGTGAGCAAGTCGAAAGCAGCCTTTTAAAGAAGAAGAAGAAAAAGGTGTTATAAAATATGACGGAATACATAACTTCAGGGGAAAGTGTAAACATTGAAGGTTAATGAGTGAAAACTATCTGGGGAAATGGGGGAGAAACACGTGGTCGAAGAACGAACGAACGAATAAGAATGAATAAACGAATGAGAACAGAGAAGGAAATGTTTGTTTGTTTTTTTTTGTTTTTTTTTTAGTTGAGATTTACACAAGGAAGTAGGTAGGCTATGGGTGAAAAGCCTGGGATTACAGAGAACGAAAGTTATTGGATCACAAACGACGGACCACTGAGAGAAAAACAAAGCCTCAAGGTTGTACAGTGCACACTGTACAAGGCCTTGCTCGCGACACGGCAAACAGACGATCAATTTATGAAAGATAAACACCGAGAAACAACCAAAGTTGCACACAATAACTTCACACACCGAAAGATAAATACAGTTTCGACAAAATACAATTGTGAACAGACTTAACTTCGAAAAACGTGGAGACCGTGTGGAGCTTCGAAAATCCCTGCCGCCGTCTCCAAGATTGAGATTTTTTGAGATATTTTGTTCACAAACAAACAAATAGACAGAGGTGAAAACATAACCTCCATCCACCTTTGGTGGCGTATTTAATAACAGTTATATTGCCTCTGTTTTTAGCCGCGTCACAGACGCTGCTCATAGAGTGCCCTCTGCTGTTGTTGTTGTTCTTCTTGTTCTTGTTCTTGCAGAGAAGACAAAACCTCAAAGCTCCACCCATTCTGGGAACCATAGCTCCACCCATTCTGGGAGAGCCTTCATATAAACAAATATCCACCATTTTATTAACTCGCATAGCTTTGAGGCCTGTTTTGTAGGCCCGTGGTGTCTTCCTCTCTCACACAGTTTTATTTCAAATCAAATTCGATATATCATTTCATTTTTCACAGTCGCTAACATAGTTTTAGACTCGGTTGAAAAAAAACGGGAAGAAAATCCGATGAAAGTTGCCCTTTATAGAACGAAATGAATTCTCAAAGGCCTGTAACTTCAAGTCCATTGAGATTTTTTTTTTTTTTATCGCGGCATGGTCAGTCATACACCGCCCGAAATAAGAGACGGGAAAATGCCGAGATATATTAAAAATTCGTCCATTTGATGACAATCGTCACGATGAAATATTTAATTTATACGTCATCACAATAATGTGGAGAGAGGAGCATAGCTTCGTTCACGTGTCGCCACACACGGGAAATTGCCGAGATATATATTTTTTAAATCGCGGCATGGTCAGTCATACACCGCCTGAAATAACAGACGGGAAAATGCCGAGATATATTAAAAATTCGTCGCCACACACGGGAAATTGCCGAGATATATTTTCACTTTGCACAAAAATAACATCAAGTAATCGAATCAATAGGAATGTCCTGTGCCTATAACATCGACGTTATAGGCACAGCTGGATCTAGGCATTGTGTAACATCGACGTGGTTTTTGTTTTAATGAAAACTTTTTGTACTTGTTCTTTATGCTAATGCGTCAGATCGCTTACTGGTATTTTTCTTGTTTTCCCCATCACAACATGATAATTCCTTTAAAGATGGTGAAAATCTGCTTTTGAGAAATTTCACTGCTGAAAATATATCGCTCTAAAATTGTGATCTTTGCAAAGAAAGTTGGGGTGATGTCTTCATGAAAGATACAGTGGGAGGCACGTGTATATATTTTTAATCACAAAGTTTTATTACCGTCTGAACAAAAACATTCCTAAAACTAGAAGTGCACTCGGTATAGCGCACACCTCCGCCAGGCTGATTAGTTTTTGTTTTGCATCCCAGATAGGCCGGATCTGGATTCGGACCTGAACCAAAATCTAGCCAGCTTGTTCTTGTCACCTAACCAATTCATCCACCAAGTTATCTCATAATCCGTCAATGACTTATTGAAATATCATGCTATGTATCGTTTTTGGCCCCGTCTCTCAATGGTGAAGAATCACTTTAAGAATTAAAAAAAATTCTCGTAACCGGATCCGGACTTTAAACCAAAATCAAATCAATTCATCCTTGCCAGACCCCAACCTGTCCACCAAATTTCATGTGATTCCGTCTACAACTTTTTGAGATATCGTGCTATGTATAGTTTTGGCCCTGTCTCTCAATGGTTAAGAATCACTTAAAAACTCCTAATATCTGGATCTGGATCTGGATCTTCACCAACATTTAATCATCCTTGTCAAACACCCAACCTGCCCACCAAATTTCATCTGAATCCGTCTCCAACTTTTTGAGATATCGTGCTTTGTATCGTTTTTGGCCCTATCTCTCAATGGTTAAGAATCACTTAAAAACCCCTAGTATCTGGATCTGGATCTTCACCAAAATTTAATCATTTCTTCCTTGTCGAACACCCAATTTTCCCACCAAATTTCATCCGAATCCATCTACAACTTGAGATATCGTGCTATGTATAGTTTTGGCCCTGTCTCTCAATGGTTAAGAATCACTTAAAAACCCCTAGTATCTGGATCTGGATCTTCACCAAAATTTAATCATTTCTTCCTTGTCGAACACCCAATTTTCCCACCAAATTTCATCCGAATCCATCTACAACTTGAGATATCGTGCTATGTATAGTTTTGGCCCTATCTCTCAATGGTTAAGAATCACTTAAAAACTCCTAGTATCTGGATCCGGATCTGGATCTAAACCAAAATTTAATCATCCTTGTCGAACACCCAACCTGCCCACCAAATTTCATGTGAATCCGTCTACAACTTTTTGAGATATCGTGCTATGTATAGTTTTGGCCCTGTCTCTCAATGGTTAAGAATCACTTAAAAACTCCTAGTATCTGGATCTGGATCTTCACCAAAATTTAATCATTTCTTCCTTGTAAAACACCCAACCTGCCCACCAAATTTCATCCCAAACCATCCATAACCTTCTTGAGATATAATGCACACAAAAAAAAGAAACATGGTTGGAAAATAACCTCCATGCACCTTATTTGGGTGGAGTTAAACAAGAAAAAGGCAAAATAGAAATAGAAATAAAAAAATTCCTTGGATAATGATAGGAATATTAAAATAAAAGAAGACAATAAACATTCCATACAACAACAATATACACCACCCAAACCCTTCAAAAATTCAAATATATAAAATTTATCGGAACAAATTAACAACTACTAGTGAGGTACCCGTGCTACACACAGGTGGGAGGCCATAAGCAAACAGATAATGCAGAAATGGCAAATGCTAAAGCATGAAACCAATAAATTCCACATTCATGTAGCACCTTCAGTCGCATGTCAGACATGGACAGCAAGTTCGTGAAGGACTTCCATGAAAAATGTACCCGTTCGCAAACAAACAGGTACGTGTGTTCCATTCCCAGTCAATGGCGAATCTGCATATGGCGATCCGTGAATTTCACGTTTAGAATGTGAAACCATCACTGCATTTCGTCATTCACTTGAACTCGATATCTCTTTTTTCATTCCAAACCACATAACTCCAACCACAAATACCCATTAATATAATAAACTTTTAACAACATTCGTGACATAAACAAATATTTAAATCCTGATGTGAAGTTCCATACGGGTGGGTGAATACAATTACGAATTCAAAATCGTACTTGTATTCACTCAATTCCAATCATCCATTGATACTTTAACAAAACGATTTACACAATTAACGTTTAACGATTAACGATTAAACATAACGATTGAATGACGGATGTATTGGGATATTATCAAACCCATGCATTGCCGTAATCTGTCCACTTCCGCATTCGCGGCAGGTTCATAATTGTCATCAAGATCTAAACCGTATTTGTAGAATTTCAATAAAAGCCACATCACTGTTCATATCGGTAAATATTATTCCATCGTGTTTGGAAAAACTGGAAAATTGGAAAATTGGAAAAAAAAACTGGAAAAACAATATAGTCTATTTTACTCCCAGGGGTCCCAGCAATACCCACCCAAAATATCGTTGCGATCGGTTCAGCCGTTTTTGCGGTACCATCGAACAGACAGACGGACATTTGGTGAATTATAGTAAGATTAGGCACTCCAAGCAAACAAATATTTCAAATAAGATAGAGAAATAATTTAACTTACAGCAAAGGTATCTACAAAATGGTCTCGTCTACAAAAATCCACGAGAAGTAGCAAATGCATTTAATTCATATCATATAAACATTGGACTTGAACAGGCGTCCAAAACACAAGATACTTGTACAACTTTTCAATAATCTCTTTCACACCTGCCTTGTAAAAACTCTTATTTATTATAATAAATTATTGTTAAGATTGTCTCTCTAACTCACATTTGTAATCCTTCACTATGTACGGGAATTTTTGCAAGTCCCATGAAAGTTATTCCAATATACAAGAAGGTCAATGCTTCTTATAACTCTTCAATAATAATTTTTTATTGTTTCAATGCTTCTTATAACTCTTCAATAATAATTTTTTATTGTTTCAATGCTTCTTATAACTCTTCAATAATAATTTTTTATTGTTTCAATGCTTCTTATAACTCTTCAATAATAATTTTTTTTATCGACCGATCTCCATTCTCTCAAGCTTTTCAAAAGTTCTTGAACAAATTGTTTGTAATAGACTCTAAAAATTCCTAACTCAAAATAAACTGCCTATATCATGTCAATATGGCTTCCAATAATTTCATTCCAAGGATTTAGCCCTCATTGAATGATTTGACAAAATTTTAAATTAATTATCACAAAGCGATTGCGCCATTCAACATTTCATGCAGTTTTGTAAAACCTTCGGACACTCTTGATCAAAAGCCTTTTGTTGGCTTAACAGTGAAGATGACCGGCTTAATATCTTAGGGTCTTGGGTTTGAGTCCCTGTCGTGCCATTGAAACAACACCATGTGTTGTTTGACAACAACAAACAACACCATTGAAACAACACCAAAACAACACCATGTGTCATCCTTCAGAGGTAGGCAAAGTTTTAAGGAACTTTATGAAGAACCTAAATTAGGGTCGCAACAAGCTCAAAAATAAAGCAAAATCACAGCAGCAGCCTTTTTAGCTCACAGTACAAGTGTTGAAAAGTAAATAAATAAAGTATGCCTATTAACAAATCTATTATACAAGTCGAGGTTGGTGCGCCTCATACGTGTTGCATAGTACGGAACATACAATGCGGGCCAATTGTCCAAAACGTCATTGAATGCTCCAGACAAACGGCCTGAAACAGTGTACAATGAAATGCACACAAGGACAAAAATATTATTTATCCGTCATTTACCTGAATATTTTACCGAGAAAAACAAATGGTCACTTTTATTTAGCCGTATGATCGAAAATAAAGGAGATAGCGGGACGTTTGGACCGATCGAGTCAATTAGCACCTTCGACTGTTGAACATTATTTTTCCCTATGATTGGCAAAAAAAAAATACGTGAGAAGATGGGTAATAGTTTTTTTGGACAAAGAAGATACAAACCTATTTCTTTGTAACGCACATTTCTGGTTAATAACCATTTTATGTAAAGTTTTAAACGGTACCATCAACAGCGGTAAAATGTTGTTTTGTTTCCGGCGAGAAAGCAAAATCACCTTCTAGGTTTAAATATAACGATGAGGAGATGAGGATGAGCCGATGAAGGGGTTCACTAATGTCTATAATTAGTTAAAATGTCTAATTATAGACTTATAATAACATCATATAATCTCAACTGCATCTGAATTAATTACCATGTGCAACTCCATTCTGATGTTATATTTATTCAAATGCATAATTTATTTATGTCTAAAACTGATACGTAATTTTTTCGAGCTGAAGACGTAACTTTTCCTATTTTTTTCTTTTTTTAAAATACAAGATCGAGGCTCGTGTAAGAGCTAACATTGATCACAAAAAGACAAACTGACACATAAAACATAAAGCATATGATAAAGGGAGCGGGAGACAAGATGGGGAGAGAGAGGGAAGCACACAAGTACAACATTTGAGAGCAGGGACATCGGGAGATCTGTGGGAGGGGGGGAGGGCATGGGAAGGAGGGGGGGGGGGAGATTTGTACTTGTACATATTTAACATGGATTGTATGTGCACTTTTCAATTGAGTCTCAGCAAGGTAACATGCTCATAAGGAACAGTCTCATGAGTCCGACATGTTATATTCATCTTTTATGATATTTATATTTTATGAGATTCTGTATTTTATAGGATATAGTTGTAAGGTTTGTTTCTACAATTCGTGCCCCCAATTTGTAATGGTACTTGAGATTCTTATTTAGTATGAGTACTAAATCAGCATTTACGTTTTTTTTTTTCCTTCACTGCCAATTCCCGAGCTGTATCTCGGAGTCGGCTGAGGCTTTTGGAATGAAATTTAGCATCAATAATACAAAGTATGCGGGTTGACATGACTTTTTGACCTTGACCTCATTTTAAGGTCATGACCTAATTATACACATTTTAACATTTTGACCATGACTCAACTAAGCTTTGTCTGATCAGAACGAAATTGCCCTCAATAGATAGCCTAGACTCTAGAGAAAGATGCATTTACGATTGATTTACATAATACCCCTCCGCGTTAAAGGTCTTGCACATCTCGGAGTACCAAACCACCATTTAGATTTTTCTTCCTTTTTTTCTGCCAATGTCCGAGGACCTTCGGAATGAAATTTTGTCTAAGTAATGGTAATACAAAGTATGAGGGGTTGACATAATTTTTTGACATTGACCTATTTTTAAAGTCATGAGCTAATTATAGACATTTTAACATTTTTCACCAAAACTTGACCAAGGTTTGTCCGATCAGAAAACCGCCATATCATACGTTGCGTATTTTTAGTTGCTGTCTTTGAAAATCCACCAAGCCAATCAAAAATATTTGGATTTCTTTCTGAAGACCTCAGATCCTCAGAAGGATCTCAGCTCTTTCACGAGCCTCGATTCAGTATACAAAAAAAAGAAAAAGAAAAAAAAAAGACGTTACTTTTGTGATACTTACCAATCTACATCCCATCAAGCTGATCTCAATACGCATTGCCTGGTATTGCTGTCCTTTACCCCTGGATTGTAGAATAGATAGTGAAGGAACCGACTCGCTACGTAATGATGATGGATTTATTCTAGGTACTTTGTGAGATGTCTTCCTGACCAGATGAGGGAGACTTTCACTTTTACAGTGCCAAAGGCACTTGAGAAGTGTGTTGTTGTCATTAAAAATAGAGCTTCTCTGGTTAGGTAGAGGTGTGCCATGTAGGTAGGTTTGACGTTGTTTGGGAGCAAACTGGGGATGTTAAACAAGTTTTCGGAGACTCTTTGGTGATCTCATATGGGGATGTTAACTGCTAGGAAACTTTTGTGATTTGATTTTGCAATTTGAAATATAAATTTATATACCCAACCATATCATAATAACAAGTTTATAATACGAGAAAAGCCAGGGGCAAAGATACATGATATGATGGAAGGTACTATATCATCAGACAATGGTATAAATGTGCAATGAAGTCAGTCCACGAGGGAATAGTCTATACGCCGACCTCACACACTGTATTTCAGACACTATGCCGGTCGTTCTTGGTGGCAGCTGGTTAATTCCATCACAAACTGGAAACCCCATACCCGAATACCTCCACTTTAAAGGGGCAGACATATGTCATCGAAGATTTATAGGAAAGGGATAAATACTTGGACCAAGTTATTTGCATCTAAGTAATTTGTCAGTGAACCTGACCCTAACACCAAAAGTTAATTTTCATAACCGCAAATCATTTAAAGTTAACGGTGCTGATAAAATTGAAGCTATTGTCCTTAAATATACTGTGCACCTGAGCTTACTTCACCACCAACTCATCTTTTTTAATACTGCATGGACGAGTCGAGGACTACGCTGACAAAGTGGAATGTCTCTAATCTGACACTTGATAACATAAAATGGATAACAAAACGAATCCAAACAATTACAATCTTGTCAGTCTTCTCCCCATTGTCTCTAAAGTTAGGGAGACCAAAGTTAAGGGTTGCATTATGAAAGGTCAACGTTGAACTTGAGGAAGACTAAGAAAAAGAATTGTTTGTCAAAAGCTTTTCGAAAATTAAAGATCGACCGTCTTGAAGCTACGTCCACTACTTATTTAATTTCTTCCGATTATATACACATTAAAACCCTGGTGTTGGGCTAGCGGCTAGGGTGACAGCTTAGGATACCGAGGATCCTGGGTTCTGAATCCCGGTCGATCGCTGAATTAACGACCAGGGGGGTTGACTCAGCCTGTTCGTTCCTTCCGAGGTCGGCTAATTGAGCACCAGTTCACTGTAATTCCCTGTTTGTCGTTAAAGGCGGCAAAAAGGGTTGGCGTCAGGAAGGGCATCCGGCCGTAAAACATTGCTTCAAAAAGGGGACCCAAAAAACAACAACAACCACGGTTCCCGAAAAAGGCCAACCCCCGCTTGCGGGGAAAAATGGCCTCTAAAGGTGGTTTTTTAAAATTTATATACACAGTGCATTCAGAAAGTATTCAGACCCCTTCACTTTTTTCACATTTTGTTATGTTGCAGCCTTATGTTGAAATCGTTTAAATTCATTTTTTTCCCTCATCAATCGACACTCAATACTCCATAATGACAAAGAGAAAACAGGATTTTAGAAAGTTTTGCAAATTTATTAAAAAGAAAAAACTGAAATATCACATTGACATAAGTATTCAGACCCTTTGCTATGACACTTGAAATTTAGCTCAGGTGCCGCCCATTTCTCTTGATCATCTTTGAGATGTTTCTACACCTTGAATGGAGTCTACCTGTGGTAAATTCAATTGATTGGACATGATTTGGAAAGGCACACACCTGTCCTATATAAGGTCTCACAGCTGACGATGCATATCAGAGCAAAAACCAAGCCACGAGGCCAAAGGAACTGCCTGCAGAGCTCAGAGACAGGATTGTGTCGAGGCACAGATCTGGGGAAGCCTACAAAAAAATCTCTGCTGCATTGAAGGTTCCCAAGAGCACAGTTGCCTCCATAATTCTTAAATGGAAGAAGTTTGGAACAACCAGGACTCTTCCTAGAGCTGGCCACCCGGCCAAACTGAGCAACCGGGGGAGAAGGGCCTTTGGTAAGAGAGGTGACCAAGAACCCGATGGTCAATCTGGCTGAGCTCCAGAGATCCTGTGTGGAGATGGGAGAAACTTCCAGAAGGACAACCATCACTGCAACACTCCAACGATCTGGGCTTTATGGCAGAGAGAGTGAAACTTACGCAGTTTAATATCCATTGAATAACCTGAAATGGTACAAAGGTAAGCAGTAAACTGCTCGAGGTAAAAAAAAAAAGTTTAGGTGAGCAAAAACGGGAAAATAATGTAAATTGCACAGTTATATTGTAAAAAAAAAAGGCCTTCTTCAGGGAACAAGTAATGGGTTAACAACGTACAGCTGTTCTGCAGCAATGTAAGTAAATTAAGCCTTGAAAGCTGATGCAAACAATTCCTACAGGTGTCCCAACCTCTGCTGATTACTTGATTACAAACCCCCTGTCTGTATAAAAGCAGTATTGGAACAGACTGTTATTACACCCTCTGAAGCATTATTTGGACAATATTGCACTGCAGGAAGTAGTATATTGGAAACTGGAGGAAACTCTGACAGGAAGAGGTCAGGCAGACCCAAAGCCACAACAGAATCAGAAGACAAGTGTCTGAGAGTCAACAGCTTGCGTGATAGGTGGCTCACAGGACAACAGCTTCAAGCACAGCTTAACACTGGTCGAAGTAAGCAAGTCTCAGTTTCAACTGTGAAGAGAAGACTTCGAGCTGCATGTTTGACAGGTCGAGTGGCAGTAAGAAAGCCATTGCTAAGATGGCAAAATAAGAAAGAGGCTTGCCTGGGTCATGAGCACCGCCAGTGGACAACTGAAGACTGGAAGGTCTTATGGACCGATGAATCAAAATTTTAAATCTTTGGTTCATCACGCAGGGTTTTTGTACGCCATCGAGTAGGCGAAAGGATGGTTCCTTAGTGTGTGACACCAACTGTCAAACATGGAGGAGGAAGCGTGATGGTCTGGGACTCTTTTGCTGGATCCAGAGTCGGCGACTTGCACAGAGTGACTGGCATCCTGAACCAAAATGGCTACCACAGCATTTTGCAGCGCCATGCAATACCCTCTGGTATACACCTAGTTGGTCAGGGGTTCATCCTACAGCGAGATAGTGACCCTAAACACACCTCCAGGCTATGTCAAAACTACCTTCGAGGAAAAGAACAAGATGGTAGGCTTCAAATCATGGAATGGCCAGCACAGTCTCCAGACTTAAACCCCATCGAGCTGGTTTGGGATGAACTGGACAGAAAGGTGAAAGCAAAGCAACCGACAAGTGCAACACATTTGTGGGAACTTATGCAACAGTGTTGGGAAGAACTTCCAGAACAATATTTGATTTCCCATTGCAGAAAGAATGCCACGAGTGTGTTAGCGGTATATCTGCAAAAGGTGGCTACTTTGCTGAGTCAAAAATTTAAATTAAATTTTGTATACCGGTGTGTACCCCAGTTTAGAATAGGTACACCGTATCCCTGCGTGTCGTAAGAGGCGACTGAAAGGGTTGGCGTCAGGAAGGGCATCCGGCCATTAAAACATTGCCTCAAAAAGAGAACCATGACAATTACAACTACATATGGGCAGGGTACAGCCCGAAGTACCCCGTGGGGGACCCCACTCCCTCTCGTCAAAACTCAAGGTGGGGAACCCAATCGAAGCAAGGGTGGAAATCATTCCATTTATGACAACGAAACGTCTGATGCCCGACGTGGAGATCGGTTTCTGAGGTTTGGGACATGGAATGTAGGGACAATGACAGGGAGATCAGGAGAAGTGGTGGAAGTATTGGTCAGAAGAAGAGTGGACATATGTTGTGTGCAGGAGACGAGATGGAAGGGAAGTGGTGTGAGAATGGTGAAGGGGAGGCAGGGAGAGAAATACAAGTTTGTGTGGCAAGGGTGCCCAGAAGGCGTGAATGGTGTTGGTGTCCTGTTTTCTGAGGAGTTTGTAGACAGTGTGGTGAGTGTGACTAGAGTGAGTGAAAGGTTGATGATGGTGAAAATGATGATTGGAAAGCTCTTGGTGAACATCATCTCGGGATATGCTCCGCAGGTTGGTCAGAGCGATGAAGAGAAGGACAAGTTCTGGTGTGCTATAGAGAAGCTGATGGAAAACGTGAAAGATGAGGAAGTTGTTGTGGTAGGAGGAGACCTAAATGGAATGTGGGAAGGAGTATGGACGGTTTTGAGGGAGTTCATGGGGGTTACGGATATGGTGTGAGAAATGGAGAAGGTGAAAGGATTTTGGAGTTTGCTGATTTGTTGATTTGTAATACTCAGTTCCAGAAAGAGGATAATAAGCTTGTTACATACATGTCAGGTGGGTCGACGACAACCGTTGACTACCTGCTGGTGCGTAGGCGAGATAGGGGGCACCTCCGAGACACAAAGGTGATCCCGGGGGAGGAGGCTGTTTCACAGCACCACTTGGTTGTCTGCGACATAAGGGTGAAAGGTGTGAGGAGAGCACGGCGGTTGAAGTACCAACCGAGAATGAAGGTGTGGAGGTTGAAAGAGGTGACAGTGAGGGAGGCATTAAAAGAGAGGCTGAATATGGTAGAGGCTGATGTGGTTGAGCTTGAAAGTGGTTCGATGTCAATAAAAGATAGTCTGTTGGGAGCCGTTGGTGAAGTATGTGGATGGACAAAAGGACCACCGAGGCACTCGGAAAAATGGTGGTGGGATGATGAAGTTGGAAAGAGGATTGACGAGAAGAGGAAGAAGTTCAAGGAGTGGCAGAAGGCGAAGGGTACGGGGGCAGAAAAAGCAGAGCATGAAAGTTATAAGGCAGCCAGGAAGGCTGCAAAGGAAGAGGTAGCAAAGGCACAGGAGGCATGTAGGAAAATGTTCGGAGAACGCTTGAATTTGGAAGAGGGTCAGAGAGCGGTATTCAGGATTGCAAAGCAGATAGCGAAAGAGAGGTGTGATGTGATGGGGGTGAGTTGCTTGAAGGATGAAGTGGGAGAACTCATTTATGGACCCAGATGGAATTAAAGGAAGATGGAAGAGATATATGGAAATACTGTTGAATGCCGAGAATGAATGGGATGGCAACATAGAGAGTAACCCAGTTTTAGGACCGGCACAGAAGATAACCGAGAAGGAAGTTGAGGAAGCGATAAAAGCAATGTAGAGTAGAAAAGCGGGAGGGCCGACGGGAGTTGTGGGAGATATGTTGAAGGCAGCAGGAAATTGGGGTGTGAAGAGAATGACAGAGATCTGCAATCTGGTGGTGAAAGAAGGCCGCATTCCAGTGGATTGGGAACTGAGTACGCTCGTCCCTCTATACAAGGGGAAAGGTGACCCTCTGGACTGTGGCTCGTATCGAGCGATAAAGTTATTGGAGCATGGAATGAAGCTTTGGAAAGTGTGTTGGAGAGGAGGATAAGGAAGAAAGTGAAGATTGACGAAATGCAGTTTGGATGTATGCCAGGAAGAGGAACGACAGACGTGCTTTTTATTGTGAGGCAGTTGCAGGAGAAGTATATGGAGAAGAGGAAGATGTTGTTTCTTGGGTTTGTTGATCTGGAGAAAGCATTTGATAGGGTTCCACGTGAAGTAGTGACGTGGGTGTTGTGAAAAACCATTCAGGTCCGCACAACTTAAGTCCAACGGTTTGGTTTAATTGCATTTAGATCATCACATCATTCCTGTAAGTAGAAATACACAATAAGCATACGATGCGACATCTCATAAAGCCATTCATATCAGTCAATGCAAGCAAGCTAGATATTCTATAAAGGCGTACCATTAACGAGGCTACCGATGTAACATGTCCCAAGGGAGAAGTCTCGGAGCACTGACACAGCAACGGGTCTTATAGTCACGCCCCTAGCGGTGACAACAATGACAGCGAGCAGCGAGCATCCCCACCCGGGTTCAGTACGGATACGATTTCACTACATTCACCCCCCCGTCAGAATTATACGGCCGCGTGGCTAAAAGCGAGTGAGCGTCAGCATGAATAGGGTGCGGAGTATCAGTCGGCCCAACCGTATCGGGCCGGGCGGCGAATTTCTCTGCCAGCACGCGTTCGAAATTCCCCGGGTACGGCATCTCGTAACCCTGTATCCCGGGTGTCAGAGGCGTCAACAGGGTCGGGTGATGAAGCGGGTAACGCCAAGTCATCGGACCCGGGCAGTCTCGACGGGGGGAGGGTCGGTGGACTGTCGGCGATGGGAGCGTCGGGAGAGGCCATAGTCTCATAGATGGGTTCGACCGGTTCGTCCGATTCCCTACTAAGGTCGTCGACCCCGCAAGGGGCAAGATGACGAACGGAGACAGTAGTCTCACGACCATCAGACGTCATCACACGAGCATGCTCAGGATTAGCCTGGAGAATCTGCACTTTGTCCACAAGGGGGTCGTACTTGCTCGCGCGAACCGCCCGTTTAAGGTAGGCCGGCCCGGGCCCAGCGAGCCAACTGGGCAAAGACCGTATACACCCCGAGCTCCTGGGGTGGTGGAAAAGTCGCTCGTGGGGAGTTTGGTTAGTTGCCGTACTCAGGAGTGCCCGGATTGAGTTCAACGCCGCAGGTAGCGACCAAGCCCATTTATCGAGGCCCCGGCCGTGGGTCCGGAGATGGAGCATGACGGCCCTCCAGATAATCCCGTTGAAGCGTTCGATCTGCCCATTAGCCTGGGGTCTGTACGGCGTGGTGTAACTAGACGCAATGTTGTTTTGGAGCAGATAGCCGCGCACCTCCTGAGACAAGAAGACTGCACCCCGGTCGGTATGGACATAGGCCGGGTAACCGAACATTGAGAACAAGTTCTGTAAGCATCGCATCACCGTGGCAGCAGTCATGTCCGCGCACATATAAGCAAAGGGGAATCGTGAGTACTCATCAACGATAGTGAGCAGCTAGCGAGAGCCGCTCGACACCGGCAAAGGGCCCTTGAAATCCATCGCCAAGCGTTCCCACGGGCGTGTAGCCTTCACCAGAGTCCCCATAGGGGGGTTATAGAAACGCGGTTTGATTTCCGCGCAGATCGCGCAGTCGCGACAGATACGGCGGATATCGTCAATCGAGTAAGGGAGATTCCCACTCCGCACGAAATGAGCGAAACGCGTTACGCCGGGATGGCCCGCAGTGGCATGCAGCACCCGTAGGCCCTCCAACGAGGTGATACCAGCACATGTAGTCGGGCGTGATAAGGCATCGGCGGCCTGGTTATCCTTCCCTCGGCGATATTTGATGGTGTAACAGAAGTCGGCGAGTTCGATACGCCAGCGAGTGATTTTCTCGTTCTTAATGCGCTGGGCGTGTAAGGTGTCGTACATGAACGCAACGCTTTGCTGGTCCGTGATGATTTGGAAGCTCCGCCCGAGTAGGTACGGGCGCCATCGCCGAATAGACTCGACGATCGCATACGCTTCCTTTTCAACGGACGAGTGCCTCCGCTCAGCGGAGGTAAGAGTCCGTGAAAAGAAAGCCACGGGACGTCCCCCTTGGGAGAGGGTCGCCGCGATGGCCTGATCCGAGGCGTCACTTTCGAGGACGAACGAGCCGCTCTCGTCGATGGTCGCTACGGCGGCTCGGGCGATGTCGGTCTTAAGACCTTCAAAGGCCGTCAATGCGGCCGAACTCAGGGGAAAAGTGTCGCAGGCCACAAGGGGGCGAAGTTTCGCGGAGAAATTTTGCACCCATTTGGAGTAATGGGCGAACAGCCCAAGGGCGCGTTTCAGGGACGCCCGATCGCAGGGAGGGGCCATGTCGAGCAAAGGTCGCAGACGCTCCTTATCCGGAGAGACAGAGCCTTGGGTCACGGTGTACCCCAGAAGATCTATGGTGCGTAGGGAGTATTGGCACTTATCCTCGTTCATAGTTAAGTGATACCGTTGCGCGACCTCAAGGAAGCGCTTCAGATTAGCATCATGGTGCTCTTGGTCATATCCACAAACCGTAAGGTTATCGAGGTAGACGAAAACATCGGTTAAGTGCTCCCGCGCAACGAGGTCATCCATGGCCCTCTGGAAGCAAGCGACCCCGTTCGTTACCCCAAAAGGCAATCGTGTAAATTGGTACAACCGCTGCCCCGACTCGAAAGCGGTATAGATACGATCCGCCCTAGAGATAGGGATCTGGTGGTACGCACTACGGAGATCGAGAGTACTATAGACCGAATACTGGGACACCTGTTGCACTAGCGCGTCCATCCCCGGAAGGGGGTAGGCATCCAGCTGTGTAAAGCGGTTAATCGTTTGGGAATAGTCGATTACCATGCGTTTGCGTGGGCCTCGCTGCGCACCACTAAGACCTGGGCGCGCCAAGGCGACCTACTAGGTTCTATGATGCCGTCTTTCAAGAGCTGAGCCGTTTCGTCCGCAATGAATTGCATGTCCGCGTGAGAGTAGCGTCGCGATTTTACCGCGACAGGGGTACAGTCGGAGGTTAGATTGGGGAACAGCGAAAGCGGCCGGACATCCATTTGCGCTAGGGCGCACACCGTTAGCGCGTCGTCTGCCCCCACAACAAGAGTGTCAGGCCCACCGAACTCCATTACCAGACGTCCATGCAGCTTAAGAAAATCGTGTCCTAGCAGAATATCAGCACATAATGCGGGTAAAACCATAAGGTGTACATCAGGGAAAACCCGTCCCTTTAGCACGAGTTTCAATCGGCATTCCCCTTTTGTGCTGAGCCGAAGTCCCTGGGAAGCCATGAAGATCCGTCTCATAGACCGCCCGATCCGCCATCCATGCCTGAGCACAAGTCGCTGGTCGATAAAACTATCCGTAGATCCGGTATCCACCAAGGCCTGAACACAATGGCCCTCAACCATAAGGGGAATAAGGGCTTGAGCTAGGCCAGACGAGGCAGCTGGGAGCGGGACTGAGCCCCCCGAATGGGTCGGACCAGCCTCGCGGGTGGATCCTACACCAGCAGCAGTTTTGCGATCGTGGCCGGAGTCTGCGTTGACCATGGGGAATCCATTATCGTCATCAGAGGGCTTTCCCCAGCATTCCGGTGTTTCGCGATTCAAAATCCGACGAGAAAAGGCCTCCGTAGTATTTGTCATCGCCTTTTGACACTCCTGGCAGATAAAGGCTTCCGTAGTATCCGAAATCGCCTTTTGACATTTTTGGTCGCTTTGACAAAAGGCTTCCGTAGTATTCGAAATCGCCTTTTTACGTTTTTGGTCGCTTTGACAAAAGGCTTCCGTAGTATTCGAAAGCTGCCCTAACCCTTTTGACGTGGCGGGGGCCGCCGTTAGCTCGTGGACGACTCGAGGAGTACGAGGGGCTTGGCAAAGTGTCAAAGCCCCTTGCGTGGCCTGAGGTTTGGCCAAGGACACGGCCTTTGTCCCCGATGGAGAAGGAGACGGTGGTGGCTGTCCGGTGGCGCCAGTCAAGGCCGTCTGAGCGCCCAGCGGGCCGCAGAGAGGGGCCCTCCCCTTCGAAGTCGGGTAAGGCGCTGGGCTCGTGGGCTCTGCTATGAGCCCGTTCAAGGTTGATGCGCCCGCGCGTCCGCGGCTGCGCGAGTCGAAGGGCCGCGAGCCGCGTGCCGTTTTCTTGCACACTTTCGCGTAATGTCCCTTTAGCGAGCACAAATGGCAAATAGCGTCACGTGCCGGACACACGACTCGGGCATGACGAGGCCCTCCACAAAAAAAACATGCGGCCCCGCGCAAGGCCTTGGGTCTGCTGGTCGAGACGGCAGCTGTCAGGGCAGGGTCATCCTCCGGAGCATCCCGGAGTTCAGCAGGCGGATCCACGTCCTCGTCAGTAGCACTCTCCGGCCGGGCGTATAGTGAGGTACCCGCCAGAAGGCGCGTGCGATCATAGGCGTTCGATTGCATCCGCGCTTCAGTATACGCTGTCGCTTGCTCAACCGCCGTAGCGAAGGTCAGGTCGGTCTTCTCCAAGAGTTTGAGTCGTAGTTCCTGGGAGGAGACCCCTGCTATGAAGGCATCTAAAAGACGATCATCCTTAGCCTGCTCGGGAGTCCGTGGCTCCCTGACGCTGTCCAGCAAAAGCTGCCGGAGCTCCTGGGCGTAATGGTCCATAGCCTCGTTGGGCTGCTGCCGTCGCGTTTGCAGCAAATAACGCGCATACACAGGGCTTTTTTCTTTTATGTAAAGCCGCTTGAGCTCCGCGATGGTAAGATCATACGTCGTGCATTGAGCGATCGCGTGGTAGACCCGGTAGTCGATTTTCGAGTGTAATATCGCCAGCTTCGCGGCAGGCGTCGGAGCGGTCTCAGGCTCATCAAAGAGATGCTCCAGTTGTCGGAGCCAGTGCTTGAGTTGCAAGCCTCCGTCCGTGGCTTGTGGGTCGGCGCTGAAAATGGACACCGTCAGCGCCTTGTTGCCAGCCATGTCAGCAGATCTTAAATGCAATTAAGTGTTGTGAAAAACCATTCAGGTCCGCACAACTTAAGTCCAACGGTTTGGTTTAATTGCATTTAGATCATCACATCATTCCTGTAAGTAGAAATACACAATAAGCATACGATGCGACATCTCATAAAGCCATTCATATCAGTCAATGCAAGCAAGCTAGATATTCTATAAAGGCGTACCATTAACGAGGCTACCGATGTAACATGTCACAAGGGAGAAGTCTCGGAGCACTGACACAGCAACGGGTCTTATAGTCACGCCCCTAGCGGTGACAACAATGACAGCGAGCAGCGAGCATCCCCACCCGGGTTCAGTACGGATACGATTTCACTACAGTGGGCATTGAGGAAGTTAGGAGTGGAGGAATGGTTGATCAGAGTAGTGATGGCAATGTACAAAAGAGTGCGCACAGCTGTAAGGACGAAGGACGGGAGCAGTGGTGAGTTTGAGGTGAAGGTGGGAGTGCATCAGGGGTTGGTACCAAGTCCACTACTATTTGTAGCTGTGATGGAGGTGCTGGCTCAGAACGTAGAGGAGGGTTTACCGTGGGAGTTGTTGCGTGCAGATGATCTGGTGTTGATTGCAGAAAGTATGGATGGACTGAAGGAGAAGATGAACAAGTGGAAGGAATGTATGGAGACGAAAGGTCTGAATGTGAATATCGGAAAAACGAAGGTGATGGCAAGTGGTAAAGCATGCGTTGAGGTGGAAAGAACTGGGAAGTGGCCGTGTGCTGTGTGCAGGAAGGGTGTCGGAGTGAATTCCATTCAATGTACAATGTGTGCTGAGTGGGTTCATCAAAAATGTAGTGGTTTGAGAGGGTCATTAACCAGTGTGGCAGCTACATTCAAGTGTAAGGTGTGCACAGAAGGAGCTGCAGATGGAGGAAATGTTGAGTTGGATCTTGGAGACGGCGTGAAGCTGGAAGGTGTGAAAACATTTTGTTACCTAGGAGACATGCTGAATGGAGATTGGAGAAGGTGGATCAGACTCGGCAACGGTTGCTCGAGTGAGATGTGCACGGAAGAGGTTTCGGGAACTGAGTGGCGTGTTTACGAGGAGGGGAGTGTCGTTGAAGCTGAAGGGAAAGGTGTATGCTGAATGTGTGAGAAGTGTTATGATTTATGGGAGCGAGACATGGGTAATGAACGTAGAGCAGCAACGAAGGCTGGAAAGGGTGGAAATGCGAATGGTTCGGTGGATGTGTGGAGTATCGTTGAGAGAGAGGAAGACAAATGATGAATTGCGAAAGATGATGGGAATAGAGCCTGTGATGGATGCTATGAAGAGAAACAGGTTGAGATAGTTTGGTCACGTGTTGAGGAAGGATGAAAATGACTGGTTGAGAAGAGTGATGGAAATGAATGTCGAAGGAAGTCGAGGACGGGGTAGACCGAGAAAGACTTGGCTCAAGATGGTCGAAGAAGAAATGCGGGCAAGGGGGTTAACAAGGGGAGATGCAGAAATAGGGCAAAATGGAGAAGATTGTCATGGGGACCGCAAGGCTAACCCCCGCTCTTGCAGGGTAAATGGCCTTAAAATGCCTGTAAACAAAATGTTTCGATGATTTATTTATCTCCAATTGTTTATTTGTTCTTTGCTTAATTTCAGAGTACATTGAGACATTAAACTGTGTAAATTTAAATAAAACTGGCAAAATTGACGTGTTCTAAAACTTTTCACCGGTAGTGTATGTGTATATATATATATATATATATATATATATATATATATCTACACTACCGGTCAATATATATATGTATATACACAGGGTGGTCCAGTAAGCCTGGGCACATTTTGAAGAACGATACCTGCAACAAACAACTAAGTTTATTATTGTTCTTTGGTGCAAAACAAAACATGATTCCTTGTTAAACCGTCTAATCAGTCTCATATACATTAAACAGATCAGTTCGAATGTTCAAACAACTCTCCTTCATTGTCTTTGCACAGCTGTAGCCATGACGAAACACTCTAACACAGAGTTCTGCATGTTTCAGTCTTTACAGCAGCAGTCTCATTATGGATGAATTGTTTCAAGTGTCTGAGGGTCGTAGAATTCCTCGCATACACTTTGTGTTTGAGGAAACCCCAAAGGATGAAATCACAGGGTGTTAAATCACAAGACCGCGGCGGCCATTCAACCGGACCACGATGGGAAATCCATTTGTCTGTAAAGTTCAAATCAAGGGCCTGGCATTATGATGACCCTGGCAGCATAATGAGCAGGGGAACCATCATGCATGAACCACATTTGGTCATCATTGAGTGGAAATACATGCTGCTCCAACATTAGAAGGCAATTTGCAGCATTCACATTTTCTTCGAAAAATATTGGTCCAACAGAAGAAATGCCTGTGCAGATGGACACGCTAGCTTGATACTGGACGTTGTGTTCAACAGTAAATCGTGGGTTGTCCACTGCCAATATCACGCTGTTATGACGATTCACAGAACCAGATAAAGTAAACTTGGATTCATCTGACCACAAGATCCTGTTCTACAAATAATTGTCCGTATCCATTAACCCAAGCAATGTCTCACATGCCTCAACGCACCTGTCAAAATCATCCTCCGATAGTTGGTGAATTAATCTGGGTATGTATGGTTTCACATTAAGGTCTTTTAGTATTCTTCGAATCGATAATCGGCTTTTGTTGGTGACGTTTGATAGACGATGAGTTGATAATGGTGTGTTACTGTCGAGTTGTTGTTCAATGAACGCTCTGCTTTCCTTAATTCGAACAGTACGAGGCATACCTCGTGACTGTTTTGGAAGAATGCTGCCGGTTTCATCAAACTACTTGTTTATGCTGCCGATGGTTCTTCTGTCAATTGCGTCAGCACCACATTCTTTGACAAGTTGTCTGTGAACTTCAGCCGAATTTCCAGATACAGAATACAAGCGTACAGCACGAATTTTCTGTCTCACGATATCGTCCATAATATTAGGGCATCTAATTCACAATGAACTGAACTAATGCAAAGACAAACGCATGCAGAACAGTGAGCGAAGCTCACCCCGATCCATATCACATGATGCACCTCACCCTGTTGCGTATCACGGGATGCCTGTGCATGTTGAAGCGGTCACATCCATTTACGAGTTGTATGTATGTATGTATATTATATATGTGTGTGTGTATATCTATATACATATATATATATATATATATATATATATATATATATATATATATATATATATATATATATATATATATATATATACATACATATATATATATATATATATATATATATATATATATATATATATATATATATATATATACATATTGTTGCGGATATGGCATTTGGCCTCCATATCCGCTTGTAGATATTCCCCTATTTCCCCAATACTCCCCAACTATCCCCAATCCCCCATTCCCTAGTCCCATTGCCTGTAAATAACACTCTGTAGAACCGACCTTCCCCTTTTTCCCCCATTAAATGTCGTGCCCAGGTCCACCGCATCTCACGTAGACAACTTTCGGACATCTTGCTAGTTATTCTTAGTCTATGTCAGTTAAGGACTCGTTTCCATTAATTCTGACTCTTCGTTGCACCAGAATGTGATTGTATGGCACCAGTAGTGAGTTTAGGACCTCCCCATACCTCCTCCCATCTTCCCCATGAAACAACAACTACAACAACGGCGTGCGGGGAGTGTGCGTCCTCACACCAGCTTGGTTAGCCGCCATTGACCATGCGCTCCGATGGGGTTACCACGAAGGGGCTCACTGTCAGCTCCTCGTCAAGGGCGGAGCCGGTAACCCCCCCCGCACCCAATAAGAAGGGCGGACCGATTCCATCTGGGGCGGAGCTAACTAGCCGAGGGCGTGTCACTCCCCGCCGGATATACGCAGCCTACCGGACGTGACGTCAGATGCGCCTCAGCCACGGAAGAGAACCAGACGCCACCTCCGAGCGCTGAGAGACCTCCCTGCATCTTTTGGGTCGATTCTGTCCCTGAGCCAAGAGTGCACCTTGAGCCATCGACTACCCGCTTTCCTTGCCATCAATCCCCGTGTGAGTCAGTTTTGTCCTGTTTATCTGTCGTCTGTCGGGGCTACTATAAGACCGTAATTAAGTGCCTATCTTTCTATGCTGTCTCTCTCATCCCTGTAATCTAACCTTCCGCAATATTATAACCTCCTCCGGAGGTCTTGAGAACCGTACCCCTGGTGTCGTGTCATTTGAAACCCAGCCGTTGTGTCCTTTCCTCAATTGATTTAGCGTAGCGCGACTTAGTCAACGTTCGAGTATAATCGGGTAACTTGTGCGAACACGGCGGCCATTCCGCTCGGCCCAGCATAACATCTTAATAAGTCGTGTCCGTAACAATTGGTGTCAGGAGTGTCGGATTCGGACCTGGGACTAAATTCATTTAGCCCAAATTTTGGAACACCAATTGTACCATTAGGGTAACAATTGGTGTCGAGGAGTGAGATTCGATCCGGAGCGCGTTTTACGCGCTCGAAATTATAACGGCGAAATTTGATTGTGTTTTACAAAATATAAAAACCCGAATTTTGAAAGTCGCGCTATGGCAGACCAAGTCGGCTGGGGTCCGGTAGAGGAGAGTGAGGCAGGGTCGATCCAGGACCAAATTGAGGGACATGAGGAGAGCGAAGCAGTGAGGGTAGCAGACGCACAAAATAGCGTCGTTGCGCCCGACGTTGCGGGCGCGCAAAATGGCGCCTCGCTGGTCGCGGCGACCGCGCCCGCGACCGTGGCAGCGCCCCTGGTGGATTCGAACCTTTTTATGTTGCAAATGAGGGCCCTTATGGAACGAATGGGAGACCAAATTGTGGGAATGAGGGCTGATAGTGAGCGGTTGGGAAACCAAATGGGGGTAATGGGAAACCAAATGGGGGTAATGAGGGACGAAGCGAGGGGTACCAGTGAGGGGTTAGACAATAATTTTGAGGAGTTAGACAAGAAATTTGGGAAGTTAGACAATAATTTTGAGGGGTTAGACAACGGGATAAAAGAGGTGAGAAATGGGTTAATGGGGGTAGAAAACAGAATGGCCGCTCAAGAGAATCAAATGGAAGGGATGCAAAAGGGGTTAGAGGGGTTAGAAAACAGGATGGAAGGCAAATTGAGGGACATGAGGGACCAAGCGGAAAGGGAAGTTAAACAAATGGGGCAGCAGATAGAGGGGGTTAGAATGGGGGTAGAAACCAAACTGGATGCTCACAGGGAGGAAATGGAGCAGATGAGGGTGGCATCTGGGCAGGAGATGCAAGTGATGGGAGAGGAGATCAGAAGAGGTGTGAGTGAGGAGGTCGGAGGGGTGCGCGAGGAGGTGAGGCACTGTAAGGAGCGCATGGAGAAGGAGGTGAGAAAGGGGACTGTAAAATTGCAAGGGGGTATAGAGGAGTTGACGCTGGGAGTAGAACAACTGACAGTGGGACAAAAGGAGTTGGGGGACCAGGTAAAGAAGAACACAGCGGTAATAGAGGGTTTAAAATCGACACAGAAGGAGATGAAAAAGGACGTAGGGGTAATTAAAAAAGAGTGTCAGACGGTACATGAGGACCTGACGAGGAAAATGAACAAAGTGGTAGAGGTGATGGAGGTTAAAGAGCGGGAGGTGCGGGAGCACATAGAAAAAAATAAAGTGGAGTTAGAGGAAGAACTTAAAGGGGCGCACGAGGAGATGAAGGAGGTGAAACAGAAATTAGAAGAAGTGGAAGAAGGGGTGAGCGAAAATAAGAAGCGACGGAGAGAGGATAGGAAAGAGATAAAAGAGGAGGTAAAAGAATTGGTCCAAAGTCTGTGTTCGGATCGTGATGATGTGCTCATTAACCGGATGAGGGATTCGCAGGTGATGGAGGAGAAGCGAAGAGAAAGAGGACCCGGTGTAAGTGGTGACCAATATGGTCGTGCGTATGATGCGCCAGGTGATTTAATAAGCTTGGGGGTCGAGATAGACCCGGATGTTCGTGAGAGGCCAAGAGTGAGGTGTATGGCTGGTCCGGAGGGTATGGAACGAGAGGTGCGAGGTGTGGGTGAGCAAGGTTGTGGTGGTATGGAATGGGTAGCGGGTTGCGGAGGTGTGACCCATGCATCGACACCAACAGGGGTAGTTGTTGGAGGGACCGGGGAGGCACGAGAGCCCCTTGGGGGTAATGTACTGTGGGGGCCCGGCCGGTTCGGCCCCGCGCTGACCCCGCAAGGGGCGACGCACGGGGTCCGGCAGGCGGGCAACGACTCGCATACGAGGTGGTCCCACAAGGTCCCACTCGCGCCGTATGACGGCAAGAGTGATCTACGCGCGTACCTGGCGCAGTTCGACTGTGTGTGTAAGGGCAACGGTTGGGGTGAGGACGAAGGTGGAGTACACCTGGTGGTCGCATTGCGCGGCGCGGCGGCGGAGGTGCTGACGGCATTACCAGCGGGTGCTCTCACCCTGCCAGCCCTCCGCGACGCCCTAATTAATCGATTCGGCATTGAACAGCAGAGCGAGCTTGTTAAAGCTCAGCTCGCGCTGCGAAAGCGCAAGCCCCAGGAAGCCATCGGGGAACTTGCCCACGACATTCGCCGCGCAGTGGGGATCGCACATGCTAGCATGGCAGCGGATTCCCGGGAAAGCCTGGCGCTGGACCATTTTATCCAGGCCCTCCCGGATATTGAGCTCCGGCAACAGCTCGCCATGTGGCGCCCGCAGACTCTGAGCCAGGCGGCTGACGCTGCGGCCCGTTGGGAAGCAGCGAGGCCCCTGGCCCGGGGGGGCGAGCGTCTCGCAATGGCGGTCCGCCAGGTGGGACCCCCGATGGAGGGCGGACCCCTTAGGGGGCCCGCCCCCGACATGGGTCCTGACCTGGCGGGCATGGTCCGGAGGCTGGTGGACCAGCGCCTGGCGGGACCTGGACCATGGCAGGCGGCCCCGGAGGTGGCCCGCGGTGGACCACGAGCGGGTAATCCAATTCGGACCTACAGGGGGGGAAATTTGGAATTCCGGAGGCAAGCACCTTATCAGGTGAGGTGCTATACCTGCAACCGTCTGGGTCACCTGGCGCGGCACTGTCGAGCCGCGCGCCGGGATGATCCCCGGCGGTTGAGGTCCTCAACTCCGCCCAGGGGGGAGCGGGTTAGCCGACCCCAGACACCCCCCCCCCCCCCCCCCCCCGCCAGACCCCGGGAAACTAGAAGGTGTCGGGCACGTAGGGCGGTGTTCGGCAGCAGAGGATGGAGGAGAGCCCTCATTGACGCGACAGGTCATTTATTGTGGCCAAATTGGAACCGGTAGCCTGACAATTAGATGCAAAATTGCCGGCATGGGGGTAGACGCCGTAGTGGACACAGGAGCTAGCGCCACGATCATCAGCCCTGTGGTCCTTGATTCGAGCACAGGTGGCTGGGATAAGATCCAGCGCCTGCAAAATTATAGTTTGCAGCTTGCTACCGGGGTAACGGCCCCGATCATAGGGCGTGGTTCTGTGACCCTCAAGTTAGGGTCGGTAAGGAGGGAGATAGATGTTTGGGTGGCGGAGGTGTGCGACCCATGTTTAATAGGGTTGGATTTGTTGACTGCCAGCGGTTGTAAAATCGACTTGTGCCGGGGGATCCTGCAGGTGGGAGTAGAAGAGCTGCCGTTAGGGGGAGTGAGCACGGCCGAGAGAGCGGAGCTGGAGGCTTCCGAGGCCGTGACCATCCCCCCAAGGGCCGAGGCGATAGTGCCGGCCCGGTGGGCAGCTCGCCCAACATGGCAGGAGTCCTGCGGCCTGGTCGAACCGGTGGCAGCGCAGTCCATACCGGGTTTAATCGTGGGCCGCACCCTTGTAAAAACGGACGGACCGGTAGTGGCCGTCCGAGTAATAAATATGAGTACAGAACCACGCACTATAGTAAGGGGCACGAGGGTAGCTGGCTGCACCCCAGTTGAGGAAGTCGCGACAGTGAGGGGCGAGAACGTCCAGCCGAGCCGACCCCGGGGGGAGCCTTCAATAACAAGTAGGAATTGGCCCGATCCCATTTGCGAGATGGTAAATCGTAGTAGCGTAGAGTTGGGAGGTACCCAGAGGGAGGCCTTACACAAACTGGTTGGGTCCCATTTGGACCTCTTCTCCCTTGTCCACCGAGGATATTGGACGTACGGGCCTGGTGAAACATCAGATCCACACCGGTGAGGCCCGGCCTATTCGTCAGGCCGCCCGACGGCTCCCTTGGAGCAAGAGGGCGGAAGCTGACGAGCAGGTTGAAAAAATGCTCAACGCAGGCGTGATCGAGCCCTCGGGAAGTCCTTGGATGTCACCTGTTGTGCTGGTCAAAAAGAAGGATGGGACCATGCGGTTCTGCGTGGACTATCGCCAGCTAAACAACGTGACACTCAAGGACTCATATCCCCTGCCAAGGATTGATGACACCCTCGATGCCGTTGCAGGCTCAAATTGGTTCTCGACTTTGGACCTCAAGAGTGGGTATTGGCAGGTGGAAATGGATAGGGCAGGGAAGGAGAAAACGGCATTTTCCACAGGTAAGGGACTGTATCAGTTTACTGTGATGCCGTTTGGTTTGTGTAACGCCCCCGCCACCTTTGAAAGATTGATGGAGCATGTACTAGGCGGCATGCCATGGCAATCATGCCTGGTGTACCTGGATGACGTCCTGGTACATGCCCAAACGTTCCCCCAGGCAGTAGCTAATTTGGACCAGGTGTTCGGGTGCCTCAGACAGGCAGGGTTGAAGCTGAACCCGAGTAAGTGCACTTTGTTTGCAAGAGAGGTGGCCTATCTAGGTCACGTGATCGGCCGCGAGGGGGTAAAAACGGACCCAGACAAAATTAAAGCGGTAGAGGAGTGGCCCGCACCACGTACCATCAAAGAGGTGCGGGGATTTTTGGGACTCTGCTCCTACTACCGGCGCTTTGTGGCGAAATTTGCGGAGTTGGCCCGTCCCCTCCACCGGCTTACGGAGAAGGGGACGCGATTTAATTGGACACGGGAGTGCCACGAGGCCTTCCAAAAATTGAAGGGGTGTCTAACATCCGCACCCCTTCTAGCTTACCCCACTAGCGACGGGGCATTTACCCTGGACACGGATGCGAGCCAGGAAGGATTGGGCGCAGTTTTGTCTCAGACACAGGAGGGCGTGGAGAGAGTGATTGGTTATTATAGTCGGGCCTTAAGTAGGCCCGAGCGAAATTATTGCGTCACTCGCAAAGAGTTATTAGCTATGCTGGCTGCCATGAACCATTTCCACCCGTACTTGTACGGGCGGAAATTTTTGGTTAGAACTGACCATTCCTCCTTGCAATGGCTCCTTCGGTTCAAGGAACCAGAGGGCCAAATTGCAAGGTGGTTGGAAAAGTTGCAGCAGTACGATTTTGATGTGGCCCATAGGGCCGGGAAGGCCCATGGTAATGCGGACGCACTCTCTCGGCGTCCTTGTCTGGGGGAAAACTGCAAATTTTGTGCGAGACATGAGGAGAGGGAACAATTGGGCGATTCGGACCCGACCCTCGTTGTCCGGGCAACCCGGGTGAGAGGGCCAATTTTGCCACTAACCGCAGATGAGGAATTCGGAACTTTGGCATGGAGCACGGCCCAGCAGGAGGATCCTGTCCTGGGGCCAGTGTTCAATTGGGTCAAATTGGGGCAAAGACCTAATGGGGAAGAGGTCACCCCCCTCGGGGCGCAAACAAAGGCATATTGGGCTCAGTGGAAAACTCTGGAATTGAAGGATAACATCTTGTATCGCAAGTGGGTGGAGGTTCCCTCTGATAGAACTTCCTGGCTGGTGGTAGTCCCAAACAAATTTAAGACCGATATATTGCAACAGGTGCATGGTACCCGCCCCGGCGGCCATTTGGGCAGGACAAAGACAACATCGCGGGTACGCCGGAGGTTTTATTGGGTGAATATGGGGCGCGACATACAGGACTGGTGTCGGAGATGCGACGCCTGTACTGCCAAAAAGGGACCAGCACGGAGGATGAGGGCCCCCCTTCAATTACACCAGGTGGGGGCCCCCCTAGAGCGGGTGGCCATGGATATCCTAGGCCCACTACCCCGCACCCGCCTAGGTAATAAGTACATCCTCGTTGTGATGGACTACTTCACCAAGTGGCCGGAGGCCTACGCCCTCCCCAACCAAGAAGCAGGGGTGGTAGCGCAGGCCTTCGTGGAAGGATTTGTGTGCCGGCATGGGATTCCACAGGAGTTGCACACCGACCAGGGACGAAATTTTGAGAGCAAATTGCTAAAAGATGTGTGCAGTCTCCTGTCAATTCGGAAAACCAGAACAACGCCTTTAAGACCTCAATCTGACAGGATGGTGGAAAGATTTAACCGAACTCTAATCCAACAACTGGCACTGTTCACCGCCACCCGTCAGGATGACTGGGACGAACATCTCCCTTATTTGCTCATGGCCTACCGAACCAGCCAGCACGGGGCCACCGCATGCAGTCCAGCGTTGCTTATGTATGGGCGGGAGTTACGGGCTCCCGCCGACTTGCTATGCGGTCCCGTGCCAGACACAGTGGTTAACCCGCCGAGGGAGGGGTACGCACGTCACCTAGAGGAAGGCATGGAGCTAGTCCATGCCTTCGCCCGCCGCCAACTCCATCTGGCGGGGGAAAAGATGAAGCGCAGGTACGACGACCGGAGCCAGGGGAGTCAATACGCTCCGGGGATGAAGATTTGGTTCTTTAATCCCCGGAGACGGAAGGGAAGGTGCCCAAAACTCACCTCCCCCTGGCAAGGCCCAGGAGTCGTCCTGTCGCAAATCTGTGATGTGGTCATTAAGATCAAAATGGGGCCACGAGCCCTCCCTCGGATCGTCCACGCCGACCGGATAAGACCTTACACCGGCGAGCAGGCGCCCCCGTGGATTGCCTCGGCTTTAGATGCCGAGGCGGGACCCAGTACCTCTGAATAAGGGGGGCTTATTAGTGCCAGAGGACTGGGGGATTGAGGAGCGATGGGCCCGGTGGGTAAGGGGGGCATCCCTGCCACCCTTCCCATGAGTGGGGCAAATGCGCAATAGCTTATGGGGTGTATGGCAGTGAAAACTAGCCCGGGTGGGTTAGGTTATATTGATAGGGATCTAGCGAAGATGACAGTAGGTGACGTTAAGGTTAGTTAGTGACTGATACCTGTAGTGGGGACGCAGGTAGATTAGTGTGGATGATAATGACGTGGGAGCGCAATAGTTTAAAGGGACGACTGGGAAGCGCAAGTTTCAGAGGGGAGTAGTTAGCTGAGATGATGCCGTGTGTGTGAGAATTGAACAGGTGTGATTGCACAGGTGTGCAACTGGACAGGTGTGTGGAGCAGTGTGTGAGTAGTAAGTGTTGTGGATCAGCGCGAATGCGCTTGGGGAGAGAAGGGTGCAGGTGGCACCAGGTGTGAGAGCACAGGTGTGCAAGTAAAGGTGTGTGGGGAGAGTTGGAGTAAGTGGTACGGAGTGGTGTGCATGGTGCGAAGGTGTGGATGGGGGAAGAGTGGACCCC
Source organism: Myxine glutinosa (assembly GCF_964187855.1). Classification (NCBI taxonomy): domain Eukaryota; kingdom Metazoa; phylum Chordata; class Myxini; order Myxiniformes; family Myxinidae; genus Myxine; species Myxine glutinosa. The sequence continues at coordinate 70,841,329 of NC_136274.1, read as the reverse complement.
TTTCACGAGTACCCGGGGCGGGTAGTGTAAGTGTTAGGTAGAGGGTATAGGTAAATTGTGGTTGGATATTGGCATTTGTGGTGCGGTTGCAGAATGGTATTGTGGATGGGTGCATTAGTGTTGTGGAAATGGCTGGGCGTGTAGCCTGTTAGTGTGTGTAGTTGGTTGGGCACTCCACCACTGTGAGGATGTCGGCCAGGTGAGGCCGCAGGTGGGCTCTGGGAGCCGTTAGTGTCAGTGGGTGCCTGAGGATCCCGGGTGTGGATCGGGTAGCCCCGTGCCAGAGAGGGCACCGAGTGGGGAGAGCGCCAGAGGGCCTTCCCCAGGTAGTTAGGTTAGGATAAGGAGCAGGTAAGCTCGGAGGCAACTGCAGTGGTGGAGGTGTGCAGGTGGGTAGACCCGCTGGGAGAGGTACACGTCGCGGCCCAGAAATTGTGCGAGGGCACCGGGAGATGAATCGGGGGAGTGAGACCCCAAATTGAAAAGCACCACAGTTTGGTCAATGGGAATTGGTTTTTAGAACCCATAGAGTAAGTTGGCCAATGGTTTGGCAGGAGAAAGACCCCGGGTAGTGTAAAGTGTGTTAAAGTCATTTAGGAAATAGTTAGGATTGATGAACCTGTCGCACCATACGCAGCCACTTACCTGTGGTGATGATGCCTCCACACCTGTGTTTTCTTTGTTTTGTTGCAGGAAGTAAGGACTGCTGTTGGATTTGTGAGACGCATCACGACGTGGATGAGACATTGGGGTGATTCCATCTCTCCCTCCTTAGGAGGGACTGATGATGAATTGGAGATGGCAAATTTTGATGAGAGTTGAAAATGGCAAATTTGATTGGTTAGGAGGGAGAGAAGACGAATTTGGTATATGGGAGGAACGGGGAAGACAGTAGGGATGTTTGTTGATTTGTAAAGTAGATGTTTATGGGTAGTGTTGTGTTTTGTGGATACAGTAAGGGGTAAGGGAGGGGCAATGTAGGTTACCTGGTGGGGGGGAGCGTACAGTAGGAACGTACCTGTCTCACCTGGTTCCCATGTGCCCCCAGTGTGCATCATCTTATATTGCGTGCACTTTTGCGCCCTTACCACCTTACTCACTTGTCTTCTTCTTTTGTCTCCCACCTCCGAGGATCTGGTTTTGGGGCAGAGAGAGAGGAGAGAGAGGGGCTGGATCCGCAGTTGTGGGCCTGCACTTTCGCTGCTTGCTGCCTGGATCGATACACCATATGGACCGCAATGTTGGTGGCCACCCACAATGGACCGCAGTTCTTTTGCGGCCAAGCACCACCCGTGGATGGACCTATGGGTCAACGTGGCACCTATGCCATACAGGTGAACCACTAATAGTTGGCCCCCTGACGGCCACAATAAAGAAATGGACGCGGTTGGCGCCTTTCTTTATTTTGAAAGAAGCCAGAAGGCCAAGTGCACCACACGAAGAGCAAGAGACACCTGCAGGGTTAGGGGTTGTTGTTTTTATTTTAATGAACAATGGTGACTGCACCGATTGGTGCACCGGATGGTGCTGACTGTATGAATATGGGGTGGTGCTTTTGGTGCTGGGAAGGGGTGCTCTGCACATTATTAAAGGCCGTAAGGCCACAGAGCACTCGTGGGTTGGTGTATCGATGCTGGCATGCGTGCTCTCTCTATGCATAACATCTGCATGTGTTCCTCCAAAAACAGGTCCTGGATCGTAGTGTAAATATCAGCGTAGTCTTGTGTAAATAATGCTCCCTACCGGCTGTATGTTTAGTTTGCGAATTCTTTCCGCAATTCGGTTATCCTGTGGGTGTGTTTCTGTGAGGAGAAGGGTGCAACGTCGCAGGGGGACATATTTACTCATTTGTGAATATCCGTAAAACTGTCGCACTCAGGGTAGAGTTAATAGTAGAGGGAACTACATCTGAGTGCCACACTAAAATAGGTAAAAATTTATCGGGTCGGAATGCCCCGGGGGTAGAGAAGGGTGCAATGTTGCGGATATGGCATTTGGCCTCCATATCCGCTTGTAGATATTCCCCTATTTCCCCAATACTCCCCAACTATCCCCAATCCCCCATTCCCTAGTCCCATTGCCTGTAAATAACACTCTGTAGAACCGACCTTCCCCTTTTTCCCCCATTAAATGTCGTGCCCAGGTCCACCGCATCTCACGTAGACAACTTTCGGACATCTTGCTAGTTATTCTTAGTCTATGTCAGTTAAGGACTCGTTTCCATTAATTCTGACTCTTCATTGCACCAGAATGTGATTGTATGGCACCAGTAGTGAGTTTAGGACCTCCCCATACCTCCTCCCATCTTCCCCATGAAACAACAACTACAACAACGGCGTGCGGGGAGTGTGCGTCCTCACACCGGCTTGGTTAGCCGCCATTGACCATGCGCTCCGACGGGGTTACCACGAAGGGGCTCACTGTCAGCTCCTCGTCAAGGGCGGAGCCGGTAACCCCCCCCCCCCCCCCGCACCCAATAAGAAGGGCGGACCGATTCCATCTGGGGCGGAGCTAACTAGCCGAGGGCGTGTCACTCCCCGCCGGATATACGCAGCCTACCGGACGTGACGTCAGATGCGCCTCAGCCACGGAAGAGAACCAGACGCCACCTCCGAGCGCTGAGAGACCTCCCTGCATCTTTTGGGTCGATTCTGTCCCTGAGCCAAGAGTGCACCTTGAGCCATCGACTACCCGCTTTCCTTGCCATCAATCCCCGTGTGAGTCAGTTTTGTCCTGTTTATCTGTCGTCTGTCGGGGCTACTATAAGACCGTAATTAAGTGCCTATCTTTCTATGCTGTCTCTCTCATCCCTGTAATCTAACCTTCCGCAATATTATAACCTCCTCCGGAGGTCTTGAGAACCGTACCCCTGGTGTCGTGTCATTTGAAACCCAGCCGTTGTGTCCTTTCCTCAATTGATTTAGCGTAGCGCGACTTAGTCAACGTTCGAGTATAATCGGGTAACTTGTGCGAACACGGCGGCCATTCCTCTCGGCCCAGCATAACATCTTAATAAGTCGTGTCCGTAACAATATATATATATATATATATATATATATATATATATATATATATATATATATATATATATATATACTTGTATCAAAAGTGTCGCTTTCCTACATATTTTCTTTTCAAAAATACCATAGTTGTTTTTCACTTGAATGTTAAACGCAATGTTTTTGGCCTGCATTTTCAGAGCTCTTATTGGTATTATTGTAATGATAAAGTTGTTTGTATTAAAGGGTATGTTGTATACCAACAAGTTTACATGAGCGAGAGAAGCAGTAAAACATGGATGTGTGAATACCTTCACCATGGTACCGACCAAAAGGCCCACACTCAAATAATACCTTGGGGTAGCATACACATACACACGTACGACAAGGGCAAAAGCAGACAACGGATAAACCAGCACACCACATGGAATTTAAACCAAGGATCACAGACAGCATCATGGAAGAAGTGCTCAGATGGGAATTCCAAACAGGTCAACCCTCTTAGAGAATAACATTTCCCACAAAGTTGAACAAAAGTCATCCGATTCATCTTATAATGTAGGCGCCCAATTTACCATAATGTAAATCCTTGTTCATATAATTTTCTCAAGGTAATCACTTCCCCTGCAGGAGTGTATCACGAAATGCATTTGAACTGAAACCTTCCATTGTGGGCAAGTCTTTTATAATTTGAAAGAAGAAGCATTGGAAGCACAACTGCTGCAAAACACGTAAACTCATTTGATCGAGGGTCGTGTACGGATACAGTGCAGGTGCACCCCACATATTGATTTGAAGAAGGAAAGATTCGATAGAGGGAGCCCATGGTACGGATTTTCAAAAAGGGTGCGCTGCTCGCAACCACCACGTGGTGACCTGCTGTCTTCGCGGTTCCAATGTGGAAGTCTTTTTTTCAGCGGAGGCTTAATTCCGATCGTTGTCGTATCGTAGGGGTTTAGTTCTGGGTGGGAGGTTAGGTTCCAGAATTTACTATTAGGCAGAGTAAACTGGATCATTAAATATACGTGGGCAGCATGAAGTGACGAATTTCCATTTTCTAAAGAATGTAGGGAGGGGCAAGGCCGGACAGAGAGCGGAAAGAAATTCCACAAACGACAGAAAACGTGATGTAAGGAATGCAGCAGCTGGCGTGGTGAGTTTGCAGATGGGGGACGTTGATAGAACAGGAAAACGTTGTGGTTGTTCTTTTGTAAGGGATCGTGTCAACATATATTATGATAATAACTGTTTCGCGCTTAAGTTATTTCAACATCAGGATGCGTTCTTATAGGTTCAAAACAGTTTCTATGTACAAAGATCATCATGCACCATAGACCACCACCCACCACCCAAAGGGCATCAATCATGCATCATAGACCATCCACCACCCAAAGGGCATCAATCATGCACGATAGACCACCACCCAAAGGGCATCATGCATGCACCAAGACCACCACCCAAAGGGCATCAATCATGCATCATAGACCACCACCCAAAGGGTATCAATGGTGCTCCATAGACCACCATCCAAAGGGCATCATGCATGCACCACAGACTATCACCCACCACTGAAAGGGCGTCATGCATGCATCATAGACCACCACCCAAAGGGCATCAATCATGCACGATAGACCACCATCCAAAGGGCATCATGCATGCACCAAGACCACCACCCAAAGGGCATCAATCATGCATCATAGACCACCACCCAAAGGGTATCAATGGTGCTCCATTGACCACCATCCAAAGGGCATCATGCATGCACCACAGACCATCACCCACCACTGAAAGGGCGTCATGCATGCATCATAGACCACCACCCAAAGGGCATCATGCATGCACCAAGACCACCACCCAAAGGGCATCAATCATGCATCATAGACCACCACCCAAAGGGTATCAATGGTGCTCCATAGACCACCATCCAAAGGGCATCATGCATGCACCACAGACAAATCAAAGGGCGTCATGCATGCATCATAGACCACCACCCAAAGGGCATCATGCATGCACCATAGACCACCATCCACCACCCAAAGGGCATCAATCATGCATCATAGACCACCACCCAAAGGGTATCAATCATGTACCATAGACCACCACCCAAAGGGAATCAATCATGCACCACAGACCACCATCCACCACCCAAAGGGTAATCAATGTTCACGAAGATTTTCCCAAGATTTACATTGACAGGAGTCCTGGACAGTATTTGTTTTTACGTTAATGGCTTAATCAGGACAAAATGGTTGATAAACTTCACTTCTTCAAGGGCAGAAAAGGTTGTAGTGGACAAGCACGCTCTTCGAATTTACAAAAGACAAGTCATGAAATGTGAACAAAATGATGGCTGCGAACAATGCATACACATGGCGAAATAAAGTGGTTCATATTAGGGAGGTTTGCATGTTAAATACATGATCAATATCGGACCTAGAAAGTATATATAGTCTTGTGAAAAAGATGTGGTCACCTCGAAGAGAAAAATTTTATTATCACATTTTGGTAAACAAAAGGTGTTATAATGATCATGTTTTATTTAAAGAAACAAAAATGAATTGTACATTATTTTGCAATATATATTTTGCAATATAATATAATATAATATTTAATATTTCAATAATATTAATAATAATAATAATAATAATTAATAATAATAATATTTTTGCAATATTTTTTTAATTTTAATTTTTATAATATTTAATATTTTTATATATTTAATATAATATATTTTTATATATTTAATATAATATTTATTTCAATATAATATTTTGCAATATTAAGTTTTAATATTCGGTGTGACCACCTTTTCATGCAAAACACCGGATACCTGTTCTGGAATGCTTTCTGGCAATTTCTGGAGAAATTCCGTTGGGAGATTGTTCCATGCATTCTGCAGTGTTTCCTATCATTCGTCTTTTGATTTTGTTTTGTTTTTCTTCCTCCCCAAATAATCTAAGTCTTAGGCCAACACATTTTTTCACTAATTTGTAATTTCTCTCTTGCATGTTAAGTAAACCCACACCAAGTCCAATACATTGTCGTGTCAGAGGGTCCGCAAATGCAGAACCTCTGAACCGGAGGTCTCGCAACTCTGCAAATGGCCAAACAATCCTTACACAAGTTACTTTGATCGACAGCACCTGTATTCCTATCCACGTTCTAATAGCAGGAATCTCCATTACGATTTGATATTTCACCAAGGTGTTCATTATGGCCGAACCAGCGATCTTCTTACAAATATAAATATGCTTCTTACAAATAAAATGGTTTAAAAAAATACAGGAGTAAAATGAGATGCTAATGTATAATAATATAACAACAGCATTTCCAGGAATTCCAGAAATTCCAGGATTTTCAAGACAAAACGGGGGGAGGGGCAGGAAGGGAAGTCGGTTGGGGGAGGGGGTCTGGGGGTCATTCTCCAGGAAATTATAAAGAAATTGATCATCGGAAACAGCATTTCCTGCATTCTTGGAAGTTTCTGCAGTTCCTTGCGTTCTTCCCTCACCCAACAGTTCAGCAGATTCGGGATGACTAATGGACCAAAGTGGCGAAAAAAGGAATGACCGCACTGTGGTCACAACCTGCAAACACAATAAACAAACTTCAACTTCAAGATACTAAAGATACAAGTTAACAAACTTTAAGATAACAAACAAACAATCCGGGGGACCTCCGCTTCCGGTCCCTCGAGTGAGGAAGCGACTTCGACCTCTGCACGGCATCAAAGTTAAAGTATTTTTCCATTCGTGTCTTTGTCAAATTTCCACTCGTTATCTTATTGTGTATGTGTTGCTGTGTGTTTCTAGTTAGTGTTGGTTTGTAATTCGTGCAAACTTGTGCATAATTCATCGTTTTCTGTTCGCACTGCGTGCACGGCCTGGTCTCTCCAGGCTTACCTCAACCCCGTCGGTGTTTTGTGAATTTAAGTTCTTTCCTTCGCTGTATTGCTTGTTTCTAAGATTTTCTCTTCTCCCCCTAACTTCCCTGAACATCTACCCTTTGTCTAACGTTTTAAATACAAAAAATAAATAAATAAATAAATAAATAAATCCCTTCTCTCCTCGTCCTTTATCTTTATCCAAAGTGTGCTGTTGTCTCGCCCCGCCCCGTTTATCTCCTTTTCTTCTATCTCCAGCCGATACTCGCCTTTCCAATTCTACTTTCCGCCATACTCGTTCAACCCTTTCTCCTTTCTCTGATCCACGCCCTCACTTCAGGGACTTTTCCCAGATTGTTTTTCACGGTTTTGTTTAAATATGTTTAAACTTTCCCCTGCAGTGTTTTATTCAGTGGTTTATCACAACACGCTGTTTTTCTTACAATTTGAAAGGCTTTTTTCAATTTCCTCATCAAATCATTCCATTTAAAAAAAAAAATTCAATCTATTACAGTTCTTCCTTCCTACATTCCTTAAACTCACCTGCATTCCACACCTCCTCTATCGTTTTCAAACGGATCTCTGAATTGAAAATCACACTAAACCCAGTTTGTAATAAATGGTCGTTTTTCATTAATCATCCACTTTCTAAAATCCCCCCTCCCCTCCTATACTCCCCCCTCACCCCTCCCCTCCAAAACTCCCCCCTCCTTTTCATTTCTCCCCCCTCACCCCACCTCTTCAAAACTCCCCCATCACCCCTCTAATTCAAAACTCCCCCCTCGCCCCTCCACTTCAAAACTCCCCCTCACCCATCCCCTTCAAAACTCCCCCCTCACCTTCAAAACTCCCCCCTCACCCGTCCCCTTCAAAACTCCCCCCTCACCCGTCCCCTTCAAAACTCCCCCCTCACCCGTCCCCTTCAAAACTCCCCCCTCTACCATCCCCTTCAAAGCTCCCCCCTCACCCATCCCCTTCAAAACACCCCCCTCACCCGTCCCCTTCAAAATTCCCCCCTCACCCGTCCCCTTCAAAAACTCCCCCCTCACTCCTCCCCTTCAAAACTCAAGATGTCTCTGATTCCTTAATATCTCTTCCTGGTTACTCCCTCCTCGGGTATGATAGACCTGAGCCTCGTCCTGGTGGTGGGTTTGCTATCTTTATCAAAAACTCGCTTCCTCACTCTCCTTGCATGACCCTCTCTCCACCCCACCCCCAGGAGTACCTCTGGCTACGGCTTCATCTCCGCTCCCACCTTTTGTTCATATGTGTTCTGTACCGTCCTCCAAACAGTGATGACTCCATTTACATTTTGCTGTCTGACAACATGGACCAACTTCTATCCACTCATCCCAACTCTTTTCCTCATAGGTGGCGACTTCAATTGTCATCATGCCAGCTGGCTGGGTGTGGGTACCTCTTTCAACAGCCATGGCATCTCAGCAAAGGACTTCTGCGACTCAATCTGTCAATTTACCGACCTGGATCTCAGTCAATGGAGTATCTTCTCTTCTAGACTTGGTTATGACTAACTTCCCTGCAAATGTATGCTGCTCTTCATCTGCTCCAATAGGTTCATCTGATCATGTGCTTGTTGAAGTGGACATCTCTCTGGCCATTCTCAGAGAGCCTCCTCAGCGTCTACGAGTCCGGCATTTCACTCAGGCTGACTGGCATGGTCCTCAAGCAGCCATCAATCATCTGGACTGGTCTCCCATCTCTACTGCCTCTGACATCAACTCATCCTGCGAATTCTTCCGAAGTAAACTGCTCTCTGGCATGCACAGATTTATCCCATATCGTCTTCAGTTGTCTTACCCTTCCTCCCGTCCATGGTACACTGAATCTTGTGGTGAGGCAGTTGCCCTGAAACAACTTGTCTTTGCCTCATGCAAGACTAATCCAACTGAAGGCAATCTCAGTTCCTTTCACAAAGCTCGGGACAAGTGTGTGTCTACCCTCAGGGGAGCCAGGAAACAATATCTCTCTACTCTCAAGACTGAACTCTCAAACCTGTCTCCCTCCTCCAAATCCTGGTGGCGTCTGGTCAAATCTGTTTCTGGTGTTTGTTCCCCATCCATCTCCTCCCTTACCTCAAACGGCTACACAGCTGACACCACACATGAAAAAGCCGAATGCCTCAACTATGTTTGCCTCAAAATCTTGTGTCTCGAACCCATCTCTCTCTGTAACCACCTTACCCAGTCGAACCCAGCTGCTCCTGGACTCTGTGTCCTTCTCTCCTGACAAGGTGGAGAAGTTTTTGTCAAACCTCGACTCTGATTCTGCAACTGGACCAGACTGCTTCAGCCCAAGGGTCCTAAAATCCTGCTCTGTCACTCTATCTCACCCCCTCTCTGTTCTCTTCACCCTCTCTTTTGCTCAAGGTCATCTGCCATCTGCTTTGAAATCAGCCAACGTTACCGCTTTACACAAAAAGGTGCAAAAACAGATCCTTGCAACTACAGACCAATCAGCCAGCTCCCAATAATCAGCAAGGTCATGGAATCCATCATTGCTTCTGACATCAAATCCTACCTCTTCTCCAATGGCTTGATCTCGGATCATCAATTTGGATTCAGACCAGGTCATTCTACTCGGGGCATGCTGCTTCTGCTGTCTCAACAATGGATGGAGGTCCTTAATGCCAAACAGGAAATCAGAGCTGTCTCCCTTGACATATCACTTGCCTTCGATATGGTCTGGCACCCCGCTCTGCTCACCAAACTCTCCTCCTATGGTATCCATGGAAATCTCCACACAAGGCTTGCGGACTTCCTCTCTGGTCATAGTAAACATGTGGCCCTGAATGGATTTCTCTCATCTCCCCTTCCTGTTCAGGCTGGAGTTCCCCAAGGCAGTGTTCTGGGCCCTGTGCTTTTACTGGTCTTCATTAATTATCTCTCCGACTCCCTGGAAAATCCTCTCTATATCTTTGCTGATGACTCCACTCTCTGCTGCTCCATACCTCATCCCTCAGATCGGCAGTCTGCAGCCTCCTCACTCTCTGCAGACCTGGACAAAATCACAGACTGGTCAAACAAGTGGAACATGTCTTTCAATCCTGACAAATCTCACACTCTCACGATGTCTCTCCGAAAAGACCGACAGGACAACCCTCCCATCTAATTTTTCAACAATCCTCTCCAAGAAGTTGTGTCACTCAAGCTTTTGGGTCTCACAATCTGCCATGATCTTCCCTGGGAAAACACATTTCCAAGCTGGCCTCCAAAGCCAGTCACCGACTGGGCATCCTCCATCATGTGAAGTCCTTCATTGGCACACCTGAGCTCCTTACCACATACAAGGCTTTCATCTGCAGCTCAATGGAATACTGTACCCCCCTCTGGGCTGGTGCTCCTGCCTCACACCTAGCTCGCCTTCACGCTGTTGAAACCAATGCTTTCAGAATCATTGGAATCTCCCGCGATGAAGCTAACTCCGAGGGCCTTTCACTCACTCACCGGAGGGAGGTTGGTGATCTTTTTGTCTTCAACAGACTCCTCTCTGGCCTACCTCCCCCTGCCCGGTCTGTGCTCTGTTCCCCAAATATTCCTGCAGGTCGCACAAGATCTGCCAGCAACCCTCTTATGGTTAAACTGCCAAAATCTAGACTCTCTGCTCACCTTCACTCCTTCATTCCTCTTTTCTCCCGCCTCTGGAACAAACTCCCCCACTCCCTTCAATCCCACTCCTCCCTCCAGGTCTTTCAAACAGCTGTTCACCACCATCTCTTATCTTCCCCCATGCAAAACCTTGATCTTTTCTACCCCCGTTAATTCACCCCAGATCCACTTTTTTGAAATACCGACTTCTTTCCTGAAAGTCCTAGTAGTGTCCATGTGTTTTATACCTCTCAGACCTCACCCCCCCCCCCCCCCCATTACCATGCCTCCTCCCCCCCAAGCCCTCTCCCTCCCACAGATCTCTCGATGTCCCTGTACTGTTGTTTTACTTGTGTGCATACTGTTGTACTTGTATGCTTGTGTGCTTCCCTCTCTCTCCCCATCTTGTCTCCCGCTCCCTTTATCATACGTTTTTACGTGTCCATTGCTTTTATTTGTGATTAATGTTAGCTCTTACACCAGCTTCGATCCCAAAAAAATAAATCCAGAGGAACATTTCAGTGCTCAAGTATATAATGAAATTTAAATAAAATATGGATTTTAAAGGCTCTTTAAAAAAAAACAAATTTGGAAGTTTCCTGACGTTGATGCACTGTCTTTTACACCACCTTATTTAACACGTTAAACACAGATTCTGATCTTCACCAAGATTGAATCAACTCTTCCTTTGCACACACCCAACCTGTCCGCCAAGTGTCGTCGAAATCCATCCACAACCTTTTTAGATATCGTGCTATGTATCCGTTTAAGTCGCATCTCTCAATGGTGAAGAATCGCTTAAAAACCAAAAAAATCCAGATCCGAATCGTCACCAAAATTGAATCATTTCATCCTTGTCACACATTGAAACTCTCCACCAAATTTTGTCCAAATCCGTCCACATCTTTTTGAGATATTCCGTTAACAGACAGACAGACAGACAGACAAGAATGAAAACATAACCTCGATCCAACTTCAGTGGTGGAGGTAATAAATAAATTCCCTTCCTTGTGATGTCACGAAAGGACACCTTCTATGACACAGAGGTGTATGTAAAAGGCAGAGACTACTATACTTCTCTGTACTATACCTTGTTAATGCCCCCAATTATTTCCAACTTATTGCGGGTACAGCCTACAGGAAACTTGAAATCTTGAATTCTGAACAATAACAAATCATTGGCATTTGTTGGATTAACATGTTTTTATACAAGGTTCATGGAGGAGCTAAACGACAAAGGGCAGCAGCAGGTTCACAAACTAACAAAGGATACCAGTTTGAGTGGTGGATGAGGGGGTAGGAGGAGATGGAGATGGACAGGAGGAATAAAACAAGTAAACGAGAACAGTAAAAATGTGATGACAATGGACTCAGCACTGCCAAATGAGTGCAAACGTCACAATTAGATCTTTGTAAACTCCATGGGTTGGGATGATTTTATTTCTGCTAAATTAAATAATACAACACATACATTTGAGCTGTATATGACATAATAAATGTGAAAAAACAATTTACCAGTGAAGTTTGAGGAATTATTGAAAAGTTTGGTAATTATGCTTCAACTTCAAATTACAACTGCAACACTGGATCTACAGTAAATTGCATTCAATGGAATGATCCACAGACGGACAGATAGTCCGCCATGGACGGATAGTACGAGTTTTTTTGATGCCATACGAAGCAAAGTGGCCAATTTGCGCATAATGCAGCGGATATTGTGTTTTTGGCTCCTCGTCCCTCAGGCGGTGCCCGAGGAGTGGCGCCAAGAGTCGGGCCGCATATTCGGCCGCTCGCTCGGCCATGCGGAGTGTCCATTGAGTGCGGAGTGCAAGCGTCCGGCGAGAATAAAGCATGCCTTTGATCAAACCATGACCACGGAAAACAATGGTTGAAGTTCGAGGAATGTACACCGCGTCTGATTACCATCAGAATACCTCTTCAAGCCCAGCCACCTCTGTTACTCATTTACTGAGATGCCAGTTTTTAAATGCCCTGGGTGCACCCACCATATCCCAAAAGTTATGGACAGACGTAGATTCAGCTGGGACAATTTCTGAAACATGGTGTGACAATGTGCAATGTATACCATAAACCAAACCTGCAGCCACATTTGTGTGAGATGGGTCATTTCAGCTGAAATTGCTCTTTTTTTTTAGAATTGAAATACTGTCACAAGAGTAATCATAACATTAAAATTAATAACGTTCAACAACCTGATTACAATTATCTTTCTGTCCAGCACTTCAATGACCTCTCTGAATTGCTGGTGACACAAAACTCCCAAAACAGAAGGTTCCTTACTCGATCATTCCAAAACCAACAATCAGGTGAACTCCAAACGTGATCAAAGATAAAGATAAAGATCAAAGATAAAGCAAAAGCCCCAAATTCTGACAGATATTAAATTCCTCATATAATGTATAAAATGATGCACCAGTGATAAATATAATGGTCACATTGAACTTTCAAATGTGATAGAAATAAGCGTCCAAAGCCGCTCAAAATGAGGTTTTTAAAAATCATATAGTTTTACATTTAATTAGTGTATCATATAGCAACTTTTGATAGGCTAATGTTCTTCCTCGCCACTTCTTCTATTCTGCTTCATATATAGTTTTACATATAGTTTTACATTTAATTAGTGTATCATATAGCAACTTTTGATAGGCTAATGTTCTTCCTCACCACTTCTGCTATTCTGCTTCATATATAGTTTTACATATAGTTTTACATTTAATTAGTGTATCACATAGCAACTTTTGATCGGCTAATGTGCTTCCTCGCCACTTCTGCTATTCTGCTTCATATAGTTTTACATATAGTTTTACATTTAATTAGTGTATCATATAGCAACTTTTGAGAGGCTAATGTTCTTCCTCACCACTTCTGCTATTCTGCTTCATATATAGTTTTACATATAGTTTTACATTTAATTAGTGTATCACATAGCAACTTTTGATCGGCTAATGTTCTTCCTCACCACTTCTGCTATTCTGCTTCATATATAGTTTTACATATAGTTTTACATTTAATTAGTGTATCACATAGCAACTTTTGATCGGCTAATGTGCTTCCTCGCCACTTCTGCTATTCTGCTTCATATATAGTTTTACATATAGTTTTACATTTAATTAGTGTATCATATAGCAACTTTTGATAGGCTAATGTTCTTCCTCACCACTTCTGCTATTCTGCTTCATATATAGTTTTACATATAGTTTTACATTTAATTAGTGTATCACATAGCAACTTTTGATTGGCTAATGTTCTTCCTCACCACTTCTGCTATTCTGCTTCATATATAGTTTTACATATAGTTTTACATTTAATTAGTGTATCATATAGCAACTTTTGATAGGCTAATGTTCTTCCTCACCACTTCTGCTATTCTGCTTCATATATAGTTTTACATATAGTTTTACATTTAATTAGTGTATCACATAGCAACTTTTGATCGGCTAATGTTCTTCCTCGCCACTTCTGCTATTCTGCTTCATATATAGTTTTACATATAGTTTTACATTTAATTAGTGTATCATATAGCAACTTTTGATAGGCTAATGTGCTTCCTCGCCACTTCTGCTATTCTGCTTCATATATAGTTTTACATATAGTTTTACATTTAATTAGTGTATCATATAGCAACTTTTGATAGGCTAATGTTCTTCCTCACCACTTCTGCTATTCTGCTTCATATATAGTTTTACATATAGTTTTACATTTAATTAGTGTATCACATAGCAACTTTTGATCGGCTAATGTGCTTCCTCGCCACTTCTGCTATTCTGCTTCATATATAGTTTTACATATAGTTTTACATTTAATTAGTGTATCATATGGCAACTTTTGATCGGCTAATGTTCTTCCTCGCCACTTCTGCTATTCTGCTTCATATATAGTTTTACATATAGTTTTACATTTAATTAGTGTATCATTTAGCAACTTTTGATAGGCTAATGTTCTTCCTCACCACTTCTGCTATTCTGCTTCATATATAGTTTTACATATAGTTTTACATTTAATTAGTGTATCACATAGCAACTTTTGATCGGCTAATGTTCTTCCTCGCCACTTCTGCTATTCTGCTTCATATATAGTTTTACATATAGTTTTACATTTAATTAGTGTATCACATAGCAACTTTTGATCGGCTAATGTGCTTCCTCGCCACTTCTGCTATTCTGCTTCATATATAGTTTTACATATAGTTTTACATTTAATTAGTGTATCATATAGCAACTTTTGAGAGGCTAATGTTCTTCCTCACCACTTCTGCTATTCTGCTTCATATATATAGTTTTACATATAGTTTTACATTTAATTAGTGTATCACATAGCAACTTTTGATCGGCTAATATTCTTCCTCACCACTTCTGCTATTCTGCTTCATATATAGTTTTACATATAGTTTTACATTTAATTAGTGTATAACATAGCAACTTTTGATCGGCTAATGTGCTTCCTCGCCACTTCTGCTATTCTGCTTCATATATAGTTTTACATATAGTTTTACATTTAATTAGTGTATCATATAGCAACTTTTGATAGGCTAATGTTCTTCCTCACCACTTCTGCTATTCTGCTTCATATATAGTTTTACATATAGTTTTACATTTAATTAGTGTATCACATAGCAACTTTTGATCGGCTAATGTTCTTCCTCACCACTTCTGCTATTCTGCTTCATATATAGTTTTACATATAGTTTTACATTTAATTAGTGTATCATATAGCAACTTTTGATCGGCTAATGTTCTTCCTCACCACTTCTGCTATTCTGCTTCATATATAGTTTTACATATAGTTTTACATTTAATTAGTGTATCACATAGCAACTTTTGATCGGCTAATGTTCTTCCTCGCCACTTCTGCTATTCTGCTTCATATATAGTTTTACATATAGTTTTACATTTAATTAGTGTATCATATAGCAACTTTTGATAGGCTAATGTTCTTCCTCACCACTTCTGCTATTCTGCTTCATATATAGTTTTACATATAGTTTTACATTTAATTAGTGTATCACATAGCAACTTTTGATCGGCTAATGTTCTTCCTCACCACTTCTGCTATTCTGCTTCATATATAGTTTTACATATAGTTTTACATTTAATTAGTGTATCACATAGCAACTTTTGATCGGCTAATGTTCTTCCTCGCCACTTCTGCTATTCTGCTTCATATATAGTTTTACATATAGTTTTACATTTAATTAGTGTATCATATAGCAACTTTTGAGAGGCTAATGTTCTTCCTCACCACTTCTGCTATTCTGCTTCATATATAGTTTTACATATAGTTTTACCTTTAATTAGTGTATCACATAGCAACTTTTGATCGGCTAATGTTCTTCCTCACCACTTCTGCTATTCTGCTTCATATATAGTTTTACATATAGTTTTACATTTAATTAGTGTATCACATAGCAACTTTTGATCGGCTAATGTGCTTCCTCGCCACTTCTGCTATTCTGCTTCATATATAGTTTTACATATAGTTTTACATTTAATTAGTGTATCATATAGCAACTTTTGATCGGCTAATGTTCTTCCTCGCCACTTCTGCTATTCTGCTTCATATATAGTTTTACATATAGTTTTACATTTAATTAGTGTATCATAGAGCAACTTTTGATAGGCTAATGTTCTTCCTCACCACTTCTGCTATTCTGCTTCATATATAGTTTTACATATAGTTTTACATTTAATTAGTGTATCACATAGCAACTTTTGATCGGCTAATGTTCTTCCTCACCACTTCTGCTATTCTGCTTCATATATAGTTTTACATATAGTTTTACATTTAATTAGTGTATCACAAAGCAACTTTTGATCGGCTAATGTGCTTCCTCGCCACTTCTGCTATTCTGCTTCATATATAGTTTTACATATAGTTTTACATTTAATTAGTGTATCATATAGCAACTTTTGAGAGGCTAATGTTCTTCCTCACCACTTCTGCTATTCTGCTTCATATATAGTTTTACATATAGTTTTACATTTAATTAGTGTATCACATAGCAACTTTTGATCGGCTAATGTTCTTCCTCACCACTTC
Source organism: Myxine glutinosa (assembly GCF_964187855.1). Taxonomy (NCBI): domain Eukaryota; kingdom Metazoa; phylum Chordata; class Myxini; order Myxiniformes; family Myxinidae; genus Myxine; species Myxine glutinosa. The sequence continues at coordinate 70,824,785 of NC_136274.1, read as the reverse complement.
TGCTATTCTGCTTCATATATAGTTTTACATATAGTTTTACATTTAATTAGTGTATCACATAGCAACTTTTGATCGGCTCATGTGCTTCCTCGCCACTTCTGCTATTCTGCTTCATATATAGTTTTACATATAGTTTTACATTTAATTAGTGTATCATATAGCAACTTTTGATAGGCTAATGTTCTTCCTCACCACTTCTGCTATTCTGCTTCATATATAGTTTTACATATAGTTTTACATTTAATTAGTGTATCATATAGCAACTTTTGATAGGCTAATGTGCTTCCTCGCCACTTCTGCTATTCTGCTTCATATATAGTTTTACATATAGTTTTACATTTAATTAGTGTATCATATAGCAACTTTTGATAGGCTAATGTTCTTCCTCACCACTTCTGCTATTCTGCTTCATATATAGTTTTACATATAGTTTTACATTTAATTAGTGTATCATATAGCAACTTTTGATAGGCTAATGTTCTTCCTCACCACTTCTGCTATTCTGCTTCATATATAGTTTTACATATAGTTTTACATTTAATTAGTGTATCATATAGCAACTTTTGATAGGCTAATGTTCTTCCTCACCACTTCTGCTATTCTGCTTCATATATAGTTTTACATATAGTTTTACATTTAATTAGTGTATCATATAGCAACTTTTGATAGGCTAATGTGCTTCCTCGCCACTTCTGCTATTCTGCTTCATATATAGTTTTACATATAGTTTTACATTTAATTAGTGTATCATATAGCAACTTTTGATAGGCTAATGTTCTTCCTCACCACTTCTGCTATTCTGCTTCATATATAGTTTTACATATAGTTTTACATTTAATTAGTGTATCACATAGCAACTTTTGATCGGCTAATGTTCTTCCTCACCACTTCTGCTATTCTGCTTCATATATAGTTTTACATATAGTTTTACATTTAATTAGTGTATCACATAGCAACTTTTGATCGGCTAATGTGCTTCCTCGCCACTTCTGCTATTCTGCTTCATATATAGTTTTACATATAGTTTTACATTTAATTAGTGTATCATATAGCAACTTTTGAGAGGCTAATGTTCTTCCTCACCACTTCTGCTATTCTGCTTCATATATAGTTTTACATATAGTTTTACCTTTAATTAGTGTATCACATAGCAACTTTTGATCGGCTAATGTTCTTCCTCACCACTTCTGCTATTCTGCTTCATATATAGTTTTACATATAGTTTTACATTTAATTGGTGTATCACATAGCAACTTTTGATCGGCTAATGTGCTTCCTCGCCACTTCTGCTATTCTGCTTCATATATAGTTTTACATATAGTTTTACATTCAATTAGTGTATCATATAGCAACTTTTGATCGGCTAATGTTCTTCCTCGCCACTTCTGCTATTCTGCTTCATATATAGTTTTACATATAGTTTTACATTTAATTAGTGTATCATATAGCAACTTTTGATCGGCTAATGTTCTTCCTCACCACTTCTGCTATTCTGCTTCATATATAGTTTTACATATAGTTTTACATTTAATTAGTGTATCACATAGCAACTTTTGATCGGCTAATGTGCTTCCTCGCCACTTCTGCTATTCTGCTTCATATATAGTTTTACATATAGTTTTACATTTAATTAGTGTATCATATAGCAACTTTTGAGAGGCTAATGTTCTTCCTCACCACTTCTGCTATTCTGCTTCATATATAGTTTTACATATAGTTTTACATTTAATTAGTGTATCACATAGCAACTTTTGATCGGCTAATGTGCTTCCTCGCCACTTCTGCTATTCTGCTTCATATATAGTTTTACATATAGTTTTACATTTAATTAGTGTATCATATAGCAACTTTTGATAGGCTAATGTTCTTCCTCACCACTTCTGCTATTCTGCTTCATATATAGTTTTACATATAGTTTTACATTTAATTAGTGTATCATATAGCAACTTTTGATCGGCTAATGTTCTTCCTCACCACTTCTGCTATTCTGCTTCATATATAGTTTTACATATAGTTTTACATTTAATTAGTGTATCATATAGCAACTTTTGATAGGCTAATGTTCTTCCTCACCACTTCTGCTATTCTGCTTCATATATAGTTTTACATATAGTTTTACATTTAATTAGTGTATCACATAGCAACTTTTGATCGGCTAATGTGCTTCCTCGCCACTTCTGCTATTCTGCTTCATATATAGTTTTACATATAGTTTTACATTTAATTAGTGTATCACATAGCAACTTTTGATCGGCTAATGTTCTTCCTCACCACTTCTTCTATTCTGCTTCATATATAGTTTTACATATAGTTTTACATTTAATTAGTGTATCACATAGCAACTTTTGATCGGCTAATGTTCTTCCTCACCACTTCTGCTATTCTGCTTCATATATAGTTTTACATATAGTTTTACATTTAATTAGTGTATCACATAGCAACTTTTGATCGGCTAATGTTCTTCCTCACCACTTCTGCTATTCTGCTTCATATATAGTTTTACATATAGTTGTACACCGCTCCTTTCCTATGCCACCTCCAGGCATTGCAAATCGTCATTGCCGGGCACCGAAGGGGGCTCGGCAGTGACGCACGCTGAAAGAGAGTACTCAGTTTTCACTCTGGTTTCTTGTTGTACACCGCACCTTTCCTATGCCATCTCCAGGCATTGCAAATCGTCATTGCTGGGCACCGAAGGGGGCTCGGCAGTGACGCACGCTGAAAGAGAGTACTCAGTTTTCACTCTGGTTGTTTTCTTGTTTTCTTTCTTTCTTGGTTGTCCGGACGATATCTCAGCCATCCTTTGAGCTAGGAAGCTGAAATTTCGGCACAGTAGTGAGCAAGTCCTTTGTCAAATACGGTATTTTTTGTTTTTTGAATAATCAATTAATTGAGGAGTTATTTAATTATTAGCGTTTAATTAAGTACTTATTTAATTAATTAAATTTCATTTATCTTCTGACCATTATTAACTCAGGCACCTTTTGAGTTAGGAAGCTGATATTTGGACATGCCAATGACCAGGTGATTTGGCTGCAAAGGATATTTTTGATTTATTAATTAATCAATTAATCGATTAATTATTTAATTATTCGATTAATGACAAAAAAATTTTTTTTTTTTAAGTTACAGATTCTGATGAAATAGTGGTAGTTTATGTGTTCTCTGACCAAATTGATTAATAATTTAATTTTTTTATGATTATTATTTATTTATTTTCATTATTAATCATTTATTTATTTTCTTTCTCATTTGGCCAATATCTCAGGCACCTTTTGAGCTGGGAAGCTAATATTTGGACATGAGTGACCAAGTGATGTGGCTATCAAGGATATTTTTGATTTATTGATTAATCATTTCATCTATTAAGTATTTATTGATTAATCGATTAATTATTTATTGAGTAATCAATTAATTATTTAATTTTTTATAAATGACTTATTTAATTAAATTTCTAAAAGATACATCTTCGGATGAAGCACTACTGGTTTAGTTATGCGATTAGCCAATTGATTATGAAAATATTTTGTGATAATCTTTTATTGATTTTAATTATACAATTAATCAATCAATTAGTGTACACCTCTCCCTCCCAATGCAGCCTCAATGAGCTGCACTGCGGTATTGCCGGGCGCCGGAGGCGCCCCGGCAATGCCGCGCTGCAGCATATTTAATTATTTGGCATGGGGCGGTGTACTTTGAATGTATTTGTACTTGTTTGTTTTCTTGGTTGTCCGGACGATATCTCAGCCATCCTTTGAGCTAGGAAGCTGAAATTTCGGCACAGTAGTGAGCAAGTCCTTTGTCAAATACGGTATTTTTTGTTTTTTGAATAATCAATTAATTGAGGAGTTATTTAATTATTAGCGTTTAATTAAGTACTTATTTAATTAATTAAATTTCATTTATCTTCTGACCATTATTAACTCAGGCACCTTTTGAGTTAGGAAGCTGATATTTGGACATGCCAATGACCAGGTGATTTGGCTGCAAAGGATATTTTTGATTTATTAATTAATCAATTAATCGATTAATTATTTAATTATTCGATTAATGACAAAAAAATTTTTTTTTTTTAAGTTACAGATTCTGATGAAATAGTGGTAGTTTATGTGTTCTCTGACCAAATTGATTAATAATTTAATTTTTTTATGATTATTATTTATTTATTTTCATTATTAATCATTTATTTATTTTCTTTCTCATTTGGCCAATATCTCAGGCACCTTTTGAGCTGGGAAGCTAATATTTGGACATGAGTGACCAAGTGATGTGGCTATCAAGGATATTTTTGATTTATTGATTAATCATTTCATCTATTAAGTATTTATTGATTAATCGATTAATTATTTATTGAGTAATCAATTAATTATTTAATTTTTTATAAATGACTTATTTAATTAAATTTCTAAAAGATACATCTTCGGATGAAGCACTAGTGGTTTAGTTATGCGATTAGCCAATTGATTATGAAAATATTTTGTGATAATCTTTTATTGATTTTAATTATACAATTAATCAATCAATTAGTGTACACCTCTCCCTCCCAATGCAGCCTCAATGAGCTGCACTGCGGTATTGCCGGGCGCCGGAGGCGCCCCGGCAATGCCGCGCTGCAGCATATTTAATTATTTGGCATGGGGCGGTGTACTTTGAATGTATGTGTACTTGTTTTACATTTAATTAGTGTATCATATAGCAACTTTTGATCGGCTAATGTGCTTCCTCACCACTTCTGCTATTCTGCTTCATATATAGTTTTACATATAGTTTTACATTTAATTAGTGTATCACATAGCAACTTTTGATAGGCTAATGTTCTTCCTCACCACTTCTGCTATTCTGCTTCATATATAGTTTTACATATAGTTTTACATTTAATTAGTGTATCATATAGCAACTTTTGATAGGCTAATGTTCTTCCTCGCCACTTCTGCTATTCTGCTTCATATGTAGTTTTACATATAGTTTTACATTTAATTAGTGTATCATATAGCAACTTTTGATAGGCTAATGTTCTTCCTCGCCACTTCTGCTATTCTGCTTCATATATAGTTTTACATATAGTTTTACATTTAATTAGTGTACCATATAGCAACTTTTGAGAGGCTAATGTTCTTCCTCGCCACTTCTGCTATTCTGCTTCATATGTAGTTTTACATATAGTTTTACATTTAATTAGTGTATCATATAGCAACTTTTGATAGGCTAATGTTCTCCTCACCACTTCTTCTATTTTGCTTCATATATAGTTTTACATATAGTTTTACATTTAATTAGTGTATCATATAGCAACTTTTGATAGGCTAATGTTCTTCCTCGCCACTTCTTCTATTCTGCTTCATATATAGTTTTACATATAGTTTTACATTTAATTAGTGTATCACATAGCAACTTTTGATAGGCTAATATTCTTCCTCGCCACTTCTTCTATTCTGCTTCATATATAGTTTTACATATAGTTTTACATTTAATTAGTGTACCATATAGCAACTTTTGAGAGGCTAATGTTCTTCCTCGCCACTTCTGCTATTCTGCTTCATATATAGTTTTACATATAGTTTTACATTTAATTAGTGTATCATATAGCAACTTTTGATAGGCTAATGTTCTTCCTCACCACTTCTTCTATTCTGCTTCATATATAGTTTTACATATAGTTTTACATTTAATTAGTGTATCATATAGCAACTTTTGATAGGCTAATGTTCTTCCTCACCACTTCTTCTATTTTGCTTCATATATAGTTTTACATATAGTTTTACATTTAATTTGTGTATCATATAGCAACTTTTGATAGGCTAATGTTCTTCCTCGCCACTTCTTCTATTCTGCTTCATATATAGTTTTACATATAGTTTTACATTTAATTAGTGTATCACATAGCAACGTTTGATAGGCTATTATTCTTCCTCGCCACTTCTTCTATTCTGCTTCATATATAGTTTTACATATAGTTTTACATTTAATTAGTGTACCATATAGCAACTTTTGAGAGGCTAATGTTCTTCCTCGCCACTTCTGCTATTCTGCTTCATATATAGTTTTACATATAGTTTTACATTTAATTAGTGTATCATATAGCAACTTTTGATAGGCTAATATTCTTCCTCACCACTTCTGCGATTCTGCTTCATATATAGTTTTACATATAGTTTTACATATAATTAGTGTATCATATAGCAACTTTTGATAGGCTAATATTCTTCCTCGCCACTTCTTCTATTCTGCTTCATATATAGTTTTACATATAGTATTACATTTAATTAGTGCATCATATAGCAACTTTTGAGAGGCTAATGTTCTTCCTCGCCACTTCTGCTATTCTGCTTCATATATAGTTTTACATATAGTTTTACATTTAATTAGTGTATCATATAGCAACTTTTGATAGGCTAATGTTCTTCCTCGCCACTTCTTCTATTTTGCTTCATATATAGTTTTACATATAGTTTTACATTTAATTAGTGTACCATATAGCAACTTTTGAGAGGCTAATGTTCTTCCTCGCCACTTCTGCTATTCTGCTTCATATATAGTTTTACATATAGTTTTACATTTAATTAGTGTACCATATAGCAACTTTTGAGAGGCTAATGTTCTTCCTCGCCACTTCTGCTATTCTGCTTCATATATAGTTTTACATATAGTTTTACATTTAATTAGTGTATCATATAGCAACTTTTGATAGGCTAATATTCTTCCTCGCCATTTCTGCTATTCTGCTTCATATATAGTTTTACATATAGTTTTACATTTAATTAGTGTATCATATAGCAACTTTTGATAGGCTAATATTCTTCCTCGCCACTTCTTCTATTCTGCTTCATATATAGTTTTACATATAGTATTACATTTAATTAGTGCATCATATAGCAACTTTTGAGAGGCTAATGTTCTTCCTCGCCACTTCTGCTATTCTGCTTCATATATAGTTTTACATATAGTTTTACATTTAATTAGTGTATCATATAGCAACTTTTGATAGGCTAATGTTCTTCCTCGCCACTTCTTCTATTCTGCTTCAGATATAGTTTTACATATAGTTTTACATTTAATTAGTGTATCACATAGCAACTTTTGATAGGCTAATATTCTTCCTCGCCACTTCTTCTATTTTGCTTCATATATAGTTTTACATATAGTTTTACATTTAATTAGTGTATCATATAGCAACTTTTGATAGGCTAATGTTCTTCCTCGCCACTTCTTCTATTCTGCTTCATATATAGTTTTACATATAGTTTTACATTTAATTAGTGTATCATATAGCAACTTTTGATAGGCTAATATTCTTCCTCGCCACTTCTTCTATTCTGCTTCATATATAGTTTTACATATAGTTTTACATTTAATTAGTGTATCATTTTTTTTTTTTTTTTTTTTTTTTTTTTGTATACAAGATCGAGGCTCGTGAAAGAGCTAACATTAATCACACAAAAAGACAAACCGACACACAAAACACAAAAAACAAGGGGAGCGGCAGACAAGATGGGGAGAGAGGGGGAAGGACACAAAAGAGAGGGGGAAGAGGGGGAAGGACACAAACACAACATTTGAGAGCAGGGACATCGGGAGGACTTGGGGGGAGGTGGGAGAGGAATAAAACATATGAACACTGCAAGGACTCTGGGGTGAATTACCGGGGGTAGAAAAGATCAAGGTTTTCGATGGGGGAAGATAAGAGATGGTGGTGAACAGCTGTTTTAAAGACCTGGAGGGAGGAGTGGGATTGAAGGGAGTGGGGGAGTTTGTTCCAGAGGCGGGAGAAAAGGGGAATGAAAGAGTGAAGGTGAGCAGAGAGCCTAGACTTTGGCAGTTTAACCATAAGAGGGTTGCAGGCAGATCTTGTGCGACCTGAAGGAATATTGGGGGGACAGAGCACAGAGAGAACTATCATATAGCAACTATCATATAGCATATAGTTTTACATATAGTTTTACATTTAATTAGTGTATCATATAGCAACTTTTGATAGGCTAATATTCTTCCTCGCCACTCCTGCTATTCTGCTTCATATATAGTTTTACATATAGTTTTACATTTAATTAGTGTACCATATAGCAACTTTTGATAGGCTAATGTTCTTCCTCGCCACTTCTTCTATTCTGCTTCATATATAGTTTTACATATAGTTTTACATTTAATTAGTGTACCATATAGCAACTTTTGATAGGCTAATGTTCTTCCTCGCCACTTCTGCTATTCTGCTTCATATATAGTTTTACATATAGTATTACATTTAATTAGTGTATCATATAGCAACTTTTAATAGGCTAATGTTCTTCCTCGCCACTTCTTCTATTTTGCTTCATATATAGTTTTACATATAGTTTTACATTTAATTAGTGTATCATATAGCAACTTTTGATAGGCTAATGTTCTTCCTCGCCACTTCTTCTATTCTGCTTCATATATAGTTTTACATATAGTTTTACATTTAATTAGTGTATCATATAGCAACTTTTGATAGGCTAATATTCTTCCTCGCCACTTCTGCTATTCTGCTTCATATATAGTTTTACATATAGTTTTACATTTAACTAGAACTGCCACTTTAAAACTGCTGGCAGTGATGACCGGTTTACTCGCACCCACTTTTGATACAACCCCACTTTTGATACAATCCCACTTTTCATACAACCCCACTTTTGCTACAACCCCACTTTCATTGGACATGCTTTGACACAACCCCCTTGGATACAACCCCGACACACACACACACACACACACACACACACCCTACCCCCACCCACACACACACACCCACACCCCTCCAAACACACACACACACACACACACCAACCCCCCCCCCCCCCACACACACACACATCCCCCCTACACACACACACACACGCACACACAAACACACGCACACACGCACACATCCCCCCACCCCCCCCAACCCTAACACACATGCCTCACACACAAAACACCCTCACACCCCTCCCCCCACACGAACACCCCCTCCACACATACACCCCTCCACACAACACACATATCCACCCGCCCCCCCACACCCCACACACACATCCACACACACGCACATCCAACACACACACACACAAACACAACGCACACATCTCCCCACCCCACCCCCAACACACACACACGCACACCCCTCTACACACACACACACATACACACACACACACACACACACACACACACACACACACCCCTCCACACATACACACACACACACACACACCCCTCCACACATACACACACACACACACACATATCCAACCCCCCCCCCCTCCTCCACACACACACCCCAACCCCCCCACCCCAACATGCACACATATCCAGCGACCCCCCCCCCCCCCCCCCACACACACACCCACAAACACATCCACACACATGCACATCCGCACACATGCACATCCCCACACACACAAACACATCCCCACATGCATACACACACAAACACACACACACACACACACACATACACACATCCACAGACCCCCCCCCCCCCCCCCACACACACACACACACCCTCTCCCCCACCACACACACACACAAACACACATACCCCCCACCCCCCCCCCCCACCTATAACACACACACACACACACACACACACACACCAACCCCCCCCCCATACACACACACATCCCCCCCTCCCCCCCCCCACACCCCACACCCACACACACATCCACACATGTCAATCCATGCACTGATTGCAGAAAAAGCCATTTTAAAAAGAAAATTAACCTGAAATTGCAGACAGAATTATTTATTTTATCTGAGAAGCCAAACGATTCTTTTTCTTCTTCTTTCATGGCCCAAAACTTTGTGTGAAATGCGATTGAGTTAAAAAAAAGTCAGAATTTGACCAAATCTGTTTCATTCGTTTGTTAATGTGCCTCACCTATTAGTGGGGCAACTTAGCATAACAATTGTGCATTTTGTGAGGAAAGCACCAAATTTGGCACACTAGTAGACTATCATATTATGAAAAGATCTGGATATTGGGCCATCTCAGATTCAGAGATTTGATTTTTGCAAGATTTCGATTCGATTGGGATTGAAGAGAACACCTTCTTCGTCTTATGTACAGTGAAGTTGCCAGCCCTGAATTCTCTGGCTACATCTGGGTGCTTCATTGGGAGTGCAACCATGTCCCCTCAGGTTAACAGGGATCCACCTGGTATAGTGTGTGTGGTCTAAGGCATGGAACCGTGGGACCAGTTCCGTCAGGGCATCAAGGTACATCGTGAATGAAGCCTGCCGCAGAGAACGCACGTAGGACCAGTACCAACATCTCTAGTTCCAGCACAGTTGCCCAGTACTGAAAGTTGGGAATGTCTTCTCCTCTCTGGTGACACAGGTCTTCAAACTCAGGCAGGTATTCTGCATCATCAGCATATGTCATACAGTGGCGTTCATACGCACGGTATTGCAGGATGTGCAGTGCCGCTGCAGTGATTTGATGAGCTCTTCTTGTGCGGGTGACATGGGCAGCTCGCAGGAAGGAGTCGGCCGTCCCTGACGTTGCAATCTCAGCTTGCAAATCTGCAAAATCTGCAAATCTTGCAAAAATCAAATCTCTGAATCTGAAATGGCCCAATATCCAGATCTTTTCATAATATGATAGTCTACTAGTGTGCCAAATTTGGTGCTTTCCTCACAAAATGCACAATTGTTAAGCAATATTTAGCTTAGCTGCCGGACTATATTGACAAATCTGCAATTGGAATTTCATTTGAGGTTGAAATGACCACGGGAGATCGTGTGATAGTGATCACGGCCTGGGAAGGACATCTTCTTCTTCAGTAGCTCATAACTTTGAGTGAAATGCGATCGAGTTAAAAAAAAGTCAGAATTTGACCAAATCTGGTTTCATTAGTTTGTTAATGTACCTCACCTATTCACAAATCTGCAATTGGAATTTCCTTTGAGGTTGAAATGACCGCGGGAGATCGTGTGATAGTGATCACGTCCTGGAAGGACATCTTCTTCAGTAGCTCATAACTTTGAGTGAAATGCGATCGAGTTAAAAAAAGTCAGAATTTGACCAAATCTGTTTCATTCGTTTGTTAATATGCCTCACCTATTGACAAATCTGCAATTGGAATTTCATTTGAGGTTGAAATGACCGCGGGAGATCGCGTTATCGTGATCACGCTCTGGGAGGACAAATTGGTGTGTTTCTTCTTCTTTCAACAATAAGACTTATAGCTTCGAGACCGTACATCCAATCATCTTGAAATTTTGCACACTTGTTCCGCTTGATGAGAGCTACATTGCATTAAACATTCACGTCGATCCATGCAGTGGTTCAAGAGTTACAAGCTTTTTAAAATTTAACTTCCATTATTTATTGCGGCCAAACCATGTGACTTATCAAAACGTCTCAAGTAACATTGAAACATCCCCCCATGAGAAACATTTGTTTAAAGTTTCCACTCGATATCTCCACAAATTATGGAGGTGATACCATTTCTAGTTTGAGCTTTAAAACGTCATAACTCTGAAACCATGTGTCGGATGATGTCGTGCTCACTGACTTTGTGACTTGATGTCGTCATGGGTATGCGAATACGCATGCCAAGTTTGGGCTTGATCCGTTCAGTCCGTTGCGGAGAAAAAGGGGTTTTGTGTTTTTCACGAAAAACAAGATGGCGGCGGAACTATGTGACGTATGACTTCGAAATTTTTTTGCATTTTTGCAATCTGAGTTTTTTTTAACTAAGCATCTGGGAAAAAAATCCCATTTTCGGGGGAGAAAATGTTTTGTTTGACGAATTCTAACCTCTTAACGTTAGCATTTTTAATATACTCGATACAAATGTCTTTTGTTCCCATTGAAGAGTTCTTTATAATGAGCCATTCCTCAAATTTTTCCATTGAGCCGTTTCGGAGATACAGAGTGGAAAAGTTGAATTTGTTATACAAGATGGCGCCCATACCACGTGACCTATGACGTCATAATTAGCATTAAAATTCTAGGAGCCGAGACGATCATTTGATGAAAATTTCCTGTCAATCCGATCAGGGGTTGCTGAGAACATTAATTATGAAGTTTTCGGAGGTGCAAAATAGCGCGGAAGAATAATAAAAATAAGAAAAACTCCAGCAGTAATAATAGGTTCCTCTCCATTTCATGGAGAGTAAACCTAATTAGTGTATCATATAGCAACTTTTGATAGGCTAATGTTCTTCCTCGCCACTTCTTCTATTTTGCTTCATATATAGTTTTACATATAGTTTTACATTTAATTAGTGCATCATATAGCAACTTTTGATAGGCTAATGTTCTTCCTCGCCACTTCTTCTATTCTGCTTCATATATAGTTTTACATATAGTTTTACATTTAATTAGTGCATCATATAGCAACTTTTGATAGGCTAATGTTCTTCCTCGCCACTTCTTCTATTTTGCTTCATATATAGTTTTACATATAGTTTTACATTTAATTAGTGCATCATATAGCAAATTTTGATAGGCTAATGTTCTTCCTCGCCACTTCTGCTATTCTGCTTCATATATAGTTTTGAAGGAGCTGGGGCTCCCACGTCGATCGGAAGAATGGACGCGACAAAAAGCTGGAATTCATCCGAGTTGCTTTAATCACACCAAACACTCAGGCACTCTGAAAAGCCCGTTTATTGGGCAGCAATATATATACATATTATCCCGGAGCGTTTGCCCAGGAAAGGCGAGAGGGGGCGTGGCCCAGCGTCCTGGCTGCGGCCTGGCAAGTTGAGGGCGAGCCTGCCCGGGCGTCCTGGATGAGCCCGGCATGGTGATCGCTCCGCGTCCTTGATAGGTGCAAGGCGATTGTGAAAACCCAGCGGTAGCCGCTACAGTTTTACATTTAATTAGTGTACCATATAGCAACTTTTGATCGTCTAATGTTCTTCCTCGCCACTTCTTCTATTTTGCTTCATATATAGTTTTACATATAGTTTTACATTTAATTAGTGTATTGAAGGAACTGCGCTCCAACGCGAGTCGAAAGAATTGACGCGACCAAAGACGGAATTCGTCCGAGTTGCTTTATTGAAACAAAACAGCTCAGGTATTCTGACAAGCCCGTTTATCGGGCAGCAATATATATACACATTTATGTCGGGAAGTTTTCCCGGCAAAAGCTATACCGGGCATGCCCGGGTGTCAAGGGCGAGCCTTGGAAAGGCGAGTCTGGACCTGCCCGGGCGTGTTTGGCTGCGGCCTGGCAAGTCGAGGCTGGGCGTGCCCGGGCGCTCTGGACGAGCCCTGGAAAGGCGATAGCGGGCATGCCCGGACGCTCTGGGCGAGCCCTGGAAAGGCGATAGCGGGCATGCCCGGACGCTCTGGGCGAGCCCTGAAAAGGCGATAGCGGGCATGCCCGGACGCTCTGGGCGAGCCCTGGAAAGGCGAGAGCAGGCATGCCCGGGAAAGACGAGACCGGGCGTGCCCGGGAGGTTCGGGCGTGCCCGGGAACAGTGAGTCCGGGCATGCCCGGAGAGGCGCGTCTGGCCGTGTTCTGGCCGGTGCAAGGCGATTGTGTGCATCCAGCGGTAACCGCTACACACGCCCCTCCAGAATCGACCTGCACCGGCAGGGTAAATTTAAGGGGGGTCCGGATGACCCGGCCGAAGCGACCCCTGGAGGGTCGTGGGGAGGGGTCCGACGTGGTGGTGGGTGGTCGAGCGGGGGGAACTGTGGACGGGGGGTGGTCGAGCGGGGGGAACTGTGGACGAAGGGCGGCCTCGCCACGGAGGAAGGGCCAACCGTGGTGGTCGGTCGACGTCCATGTGCGCCGGTTTGAGGCGGTCCACAGAAATCCGGTCCGGCCGGCCGCCGAAGTCGACGATGAAAGACTTGTCGCCCCGTCGCAGGACCCGGAAGGGCCCGTCGTACGGCGGCCGGAGTGGCCCCCGGTGCGCGTCATGACGCACAAAGACGTACTCCGCTGTGCGAAGCGCCGGGGGGACGTAGGACTGGGGGCCACCGTGGCGGGACGTCGGCACGGGGGCAAATCGTCGGGCGGCCTCCTGGAGGTCCGAGCGCTGGCGAGCGGCGGGCCAGGGACTGGTAGCGTCGGGCACGAATTCGCCCGGGACGCGGAGCGGCTGGCCGTAGACGAGCTCGGCGGCGGACGCCTGGAGGTCTTCCTTGGGGGCCGTGCGAAGGCCCAAAAGGACCCACGGCAGCCGGTCGGCCCAACCGTCGTCCTGAAGGCCGGCCATGAGTGCGGCCTTCATGGAGCGGTGAAACCGCTCACACAACCCGTTGGCTTGGGGGTGGTAGGCCGTGGTGCGGTGCAGCGTGACCCCCAACGAACAGGCGACCGCGCCCCAAAGCTCAGACTTGAACTGTGGGCCGCGGTCGGACGAGATGTCCGCTGGTGCGCCGAAGCGCGCGACCCAGGTGGCGATGAACGCCTGCGCCACGTCGGCGGTGGTGGTGGAGGCGAGGGGCACGGCCTCCGGCCACCTGGTGGTCCTGTCCACCATGGTGAGCAGGTGGGTGAACCCCCGCGAGGGGGGCAGGGGACCCACCAGGTCCACGTGGACGTGGTCGAAACGCCGTTCAGGCACGGCGAAAGGTGCCAGCGGGGCCTGGGTGTGGCGGTGGACCTTGACCCGCTGGCAGGCCGTGCAGGCGTTGGCCCAGTCACGGATGTTTCGTCGAAGGCCGTGCCAGACGAAACGCGCCGACACCAGCTTCTGAGAAGCTTTCCGGCCCGGGTGAGAAAGGCCGTGGATGGAGGCGAAGATGCGGCGCTGCCAGGAAACGGGCACGATGGGGCGAGGCTGGCCCTGGGAGACGTCGCAGAGCAGGACGGTGCCCGCGAAGGGAATGTCGGCCAGGCGGAGGCCCGTGTCCGCCGCACGGAGTGCCTGCACCGAGGCGTCGGTGGTCTGGTCGGCCGCCATGAGCGCGAAGTCCACGCCGAGGTGGACCGCGTTCGCGCTGGCCCGAGAAAGACAGTCGGCCACGGCGTTGTCTTTGCCGGCGACGTGCCGGATGTCCGTGGTGAACTCCGACACGGCGGAGAGGTGGCGCTGCTGGCGGGCCGACCACGGCTCCGTGACCTTAGCCATTGCGTAGACCAATGGCTTGTGGTCGACGAAAGCCGTGAACGGGCGGCCCTCCAGGAGGTGTCGGAAATGGCGAATGGCCAGGAATAGCCCGAGCAGCTCGTGGTCGAACGTGCTGTAGTTTAACTCGTTCGGCCGGAGTTGCCGGCTGAAAAAAGCGAGTGGCTGCCAAACCCCGTCCACCCATTGCTCATGGACGGCGCCCACCGCGTAGTTGGAGGCGTCCGTAGTGAGGGCGATGGGCGCATTGAGCACCGGGTGAGCCAGCAGCGTTGCGTCGGCGAGGGCCCGTTTGGCGCTGGCGAAGGCCGCGTCCATGGCCGCGGACCAAACAATGTCATGCTTGGCCGGCTTGCCCCGGAGGGCCTCGTAAAGGGGCCGCATGAGCTGAGCAGCGCGGGGCACGAATCGGTGATAAAAATTCACCATGCCGAGGAACTCTTGGAGGGCCTTGATGGAACGGGGACGCGGGAACGTGGTGATGGCCTCGACCTTGGTCGGCAGCGGCACGGCCCCGGTCTTGGTGATGCGGTGGCCCAAAAAGTCAACGGTCGTCGCGCCGAAGTTGCATTTGACCGGGTTGACAATTAAGCCGTGCTCGCTGAGGCGACCGAACAGTGTTCGGAGGTGGAGGAGGTGCTCGGCGCGGGACGTGCTGGCGACGAGGATATCGTCCAGATAGACGAAAAGAAACGGCAGGTCGCGCAGCACGCCGTCCATCAAGCGCTGGAAAGCCTGGGCCGCGTTCTTGAGGCCAAACGGCATCCGCAAAAATTCGAACAGGCCGAACGGCGTGATGACGGCCGTCTTCGGGACGTCGGCTGCCCGGACAGGTACCTGGTGGTAGTCCCGTATCAGGTCAATTTTCGAAAAGATGACCCGTCCTGGCCAAACGGGCGGAAAAGTCCTGAATATGCGGGATCGGGTAGCTGTCGGGGGTGGTAGCGTCGTTGAGACGGCGGTAGTCGCCACACGGGCGCCATCCACCCCCCGGCTTTGGCACGATGTGCAGTGGCGAGGCCCACGCGCTATCGGAGCGCCGCACGATGCCGAGGTGCTCCAACGCGTCGAACTCGGCCTTCGCCACGGCGAGCTTGGCCGGGTCGAGGCGGCGGGCCCTGGCGTAGACCGGCGGGCCCGTAGTGGGTATGTGGTGCTCGATCCCGTGCCGCACCGCGATGGCCGAAAACGTCGGCCGCGTGAGGGCCGGGAATTCCGCGAGCAGGCGAGCGAACTCGTTCGCTGCCGGGAGGGCGCACGCCAGTTCGGTCGGCGCGGAGCTGCTCATCGTGCACGCCAGAGAGCTGAAGGTCTCGGCGTTGACAAGGCGACGACGTTTCACGTCGACCAGCAGCCCGTGCGCGCAGAGGAAGTCGGCGCCCAGCAAAGCCATGGGGACGCAGGCGGTCACAAAAGTCCATTGAAAACGCTGGCTGCCGAAGCAGAGGGTGACGACGCGTGGGCTGAAAGTGCGTATGGCCGTGCCATTAGCAGCGACCAAAGAGGGGCCGCAAACGGCGTCCCGCCTGTCCTGCTCGGAGGCGGCTATGATGCTCAGTTGGGCGCCGGTGTCACACAGGAAACGCCGCCCAGACGCTTTGTCCTGAATAAACAGCAAGTTGCCCGAGTGGCCGGCGCTCATGGCTGGGAAGGAACGCCGGCCCGGCCGTTTCCCGACCTGCCGAAAGTGCACGGGGGCCGGCACGTCCGAGCCTTGTGTCCGAACCTGGCGTGGTAATAACACCACGCCCGGTCAGGTGGAGGCCCCGGCCGTCGTGTCGGAAGCGGGCGGTGCGGCGTGGCGGCCGCCAGTTGCACCGGCAGTTCGGCCTCCAACCGCGCAGGGCGCTCGGGTGTCGTGGGCGTCGCCTCGGACGGCGGCGAGCTCCAGGTAACCGCGCCGATGTGCTGGCCCACCGAGGAGATCTTATCGGCTTCCCTGGCGAGGGCGCGGGAATCCGTGATCAACGTGCCAGCCAGGGCGAGGCGTACCGGGTGAGGCAGCTGGCGAAGGAACAGCTCGCGGAACAGAAAATCCGGAGAGTGCTCACCGAGCAACGAGAGCATATAGTCCATGCGCTCGGACGGGCGCGTGTCGCCGAGCTCGGGCAGAGCGAGCAGGCGCCGTGCGCGTGCTGCCGGTGAGAGGGCGAAAGCATAGAGGAGGAGTGTCTTCAGCGCGTCGTATTTGTCAGCAGCTGGCGGGTGCTCGAGGAGGCTCAAGGCGCGGGCCGCGGTGGTGGAACCGAGCGCCGCCACAACATGGTGGAAGCGGGTGTCGTCCGCGGTGATGCCTCGCAGGGCGAACTGAGAGTCCGCCTGAGCGAACCAAACAGCCACGTGAGCCTCCCAGAAGGTAGGCAGTTTAAGCGTCACTGCCGTATCCATGTCGGTAGGTCACCAATGAAGGAACTGCGCTCCAACGCGAGTCGAAAGAATTGACGCGACCAAAGACGGAATTCGTCCGAGTTGCTTTATTGAAACGAAACAGCTCAGGTATTCTGACAAGCCCGTTTATCGGGCAGCAATATATATACACATTTATGTCGGGAAGTTTGCCCGGCAAAAGCTATACCGGGCATGCCCGGGTGTCAAGGGCGAGCCTTGGAAAGGCGAGTCTGGACCTGCCCGGGCGTGTTTGGCTGCGGCCTGGTAAGTCGAGGCTGGGCGTGCCCGGGCGCTCTGGACGAGCCCTGGAAAGGCGATAGCGGGCATGCCCGGACGCTCTGGGCGAGCCCTGGAAAGGCGATAGCGGGCATGCCCGGACGCTCTGGGCGAGCCCTGAAAAGGCGATAGCGGGCATGCCCGGACGCTCTGGGCGAGCCCTGGAAAGGCGAGAGCGGGCATGCCCAGGAAAGACGAGACCGGGCGTGCCCGGGAGGTTCGGGCGTGCCCGGGAACAGTGAGTCCGGGCATGCCCGGGAGAGGCGCGTCTGGCCGTGTTCTGGCCGGTGCAAGGCGATTGTGTGCATCCAGCGGTAACCGCTACAGTATCATATAGCAACTTTTGATAGGCTAATATTCTTCCTCGCCTTTTCTGCTCTTCTGCTTCATATATAGTTTTACATATAGTTTTACATTTAATTAGTGCATCATATAGCAACTTTTGATAGGCTAATGTTCTTTCTCGCCACTTCTTCTATTTTGCTTCATATATAGTTTTACATATAGTTTTACATTTAATTCGTGTATCATATAGCAACTTTTGATAGGCTAATATTCTTCCTCACCACTTCTTCTATTCTGCTTCATATATAGTTTTACATAGAGTTTTACATTTAATAAGTGTACCACATAGCAACCTTTGACAGGCTAATGTTCTTCCTCGCCACGTTTTTTTTTTTTTTTGTTTGTTTTTGTATACTGAATCGAGGCTCGTGAAAGAGCTGACATTTACTTCACAAACAAATCAACCACACAAACAAAATATATAAAAAGAGGGAGCGGAAGACAAGATGGGGAGAGAAGGGGAAGCACACAAACACTTGAGAGCACACAACATTTGAGAGCAGGGAGATGTGTGGGAGGGAGAGGGCTTGGGGGGAGGAGGCGTGGGAGGGGGGGGGGGAGGTGGGAGAAGTATAAAACACAAGGACACCAAGGACCTCCAGTACAGAAGTTGGTATTTCAAAAAAGTGGCATTGGGGTGAAATTAGCGGGGGTAGAAAAGATCAAGGTTTTGGATGGGGGAAGATAAGAGATGGTGGTGAACAGCTGTTTTAAAGACCTGGAGGGTGGAGTGGGATTGAAGAGAGTGAGGGAGTTTGTTCCAGAGGCGGGAGAAAAGAGGAATGAAGGAGTGAAGGTGAGCAGAGAGTCTTGATTTTGGCAGTTTAACCATAAGAAGGTTGCAGGCAGATCTTGTGCGACCTGTAGGAATATTTGCGGGACAGAGCCCAGAGAGAGCTGGGGGGGCAAGGCCAGAGAGGAGTCGGTAGAAGACGGAAAGACCACCAACCTGCCTGCGGTGAGTGAGTGAGAGGCCCTTGGAGTTAGCTTCATCGTGGGAGATTCCAATGATTCTGAATGCTTTGGTTTCAACAGCGTGAAGACGAGCTAGGTGTGAGGCAGGAGCACTAGCCCAGAGGGGAGAGCAGTATTCCATTGAGCTGCGGATGAAAGCCTTGTATGTGGTGAAGAGCTCAGGTGTGCCAAGGAAGGACTTCGCACGACGGAGGATGCCCAGTCGGCGACTCGCTTTGGAGGCCAGATTTGAAATGTGGTTTTCCCAGGAAAGATCATGGCAGATAGTGAGACCCAAAAGCTTGAGTGACAGAACTTCTTGGAGAGGATTATTCAGAAAGTGGATGGGAGGGTTGTCCAGTCGGTCTTTTCGGAGAGACATCGTAAGAGTGTGAGATTTGTCAGGATTGAAAGACATGTTCCACTTGTTTGCCCAGTCTGTGATTTTGTCCAGGTCTGCAGAGAGTGAGGAGGCTGCAGACTGCCGATCTGAGGGATGAAGAATGGAGCGACAGAGAGTAGAGTCATCAGCAAAGAGATAGAGAGGATTTTCAAGAGAGTCAGAGAGATCATTGATGAAGACCAGAAAAAGCACAGGGCCCAGAACACTGCCTTGGGGAACTCCAGCCTGAACAGGAAGAGGAGATGAGAGAAACCCATTCAGGGCCACACGTTGACTACGACAAGAGAGGAAGTCCGCCAGCCATGCGTGGAGATTTCCATGGATACCAAAAGAGGAGAGTTTGGTGAGCAGAGCAGGGTGCCAGACCGTATCGAAGGCACGTGATATGTCAAGGGAGACAGCTCTAATTTCCTCTTTGGCATTGAGGACCTCCATCCATTGTTGAGAAAGCAGAAGCAGCATGTCCAGAGTAGACTGACCAGGTCTGACACCAAATTGATGATCAGAGATCAAGCCATTGGAGAAGAGGAAAGATTTCATATCTGAAGCAATGATGGATTCCATGACTTTGCTGATAATTGGGAGAAGGCTGATTGGTCTGTAGTTGCTGGGATCTGTTTTTGCACCTTTTTTGTGCAAAGCGGTGATGTTGGCAGATTTCCAAGCAGATGGCAGATGACCTTGAGCAAAAGAGAGGGTGAAGAGAACAGAGAGAGGGAGTGAAAGAGCGGAATAACAGGATTTTAGGACCCGTGCGCTGATGCCGTCAGGTCCAGTTGCAGAATCAGAGTCGAGGGTTGACAGAAACTTTTCCACCTTGTCAGGAGGAAAGGACACAGAATCCAGGAGCAGCTGGGTACGACTGGGTACGGTGGGTACAGAGAGGGATGGGTTTTGGACACAAGATTTAGAGGCAAACACAGAGTTCAGGCATTCAGCTTTTTCACGTGCGGAGTCAGCCATGTGGCCATTTGAGGTGACGGAGGGGATGGAGGGGGAACAAACACCAGAAACAGATTTGACCAGACGCCACCAGGATTTGGAAGAGGGAGACAGATAAGAGAGTCCTGTCCTGAGAACGGAGAGATATTGTTTCCTGGCTCTCCTGAGGGTGGACACACACTTGTTTCGGGCTTTGTGAAAGGAAATGAGATTTCCTTCCGTTGGATTTGCTTTCCAGGAGACGAAAGCAAGTTGTTTCTGGGCAATAGCCTTACCACAAGATTCCGTGTACCATGGACGGGAGGAAGGGTATGACAACTGAAGACGAGATGGGATAAATCTGTGCATGAGAGAGAGCAATTTACTTTGGAAGAATTCCCAGGATGAGTTGATGTCAGAGGCGGTAGAGATGGGAGACCAGTCCAGATGATTGATGGCTGCTTGAAGACCGTGCCAGTTGGCCTGAGTGAAATGCCAGACTCGTCGACGCTGAGGAGGCTCTCTGAGAATGGTCAGAGAGATGTCCACTTTAACAAGCACATGATCAGATGAGCCGATTGGAGCAGAAGAGCAGCAGACATTTTCAGGGAAGTTTGTCATAACCAAGTCCAGAGGAGAAGATGCTCCGTTGACTGAGATCAGGGTCGGGAAATTGACAGATTGTGTCAGTCCCAGTGATAGTCAGGTTCACTATGTTAACAAATATAATTTCGTTCAAAATGTTGGTAGATCAGCAAAACTATACATTTTTGGAATATTCAGAGCATGAGGAATCCAAAAATTAATGTTTACATTTGCGTAGACACCTTTGCGAAAATGACACTCAGGACAGTGATGAAGATAGTCAGGTTCACTATGTTAACAAATATAATTTCTTTCAAAATTTTGGGATTAGCAAACCTGTACATTTTTGGAATCTTCAGAGCATGGAGAATCTGACAATCAATGTTGGCATTTGCACAGACACCTGCATGGCCGCCATTTTGGATTTTGAAAATGGCCGCCATAAAATACATATTTTGCGCGATCTCGGCTTCTAGTCAACCTAGAGACTTAATTAAATATGCTAATCCTATGTTTTCTGGGTCAAGGAATCCAATAAAGGCCTCAAAATAGTGCTCAGGATTATAGAAAAGCAACAAACAAAGGTAATTGAAAACCATTGTCTTTATATTTGTGATATAACTGTATTACATAATACATGATATTGCAAGTCCTTTGAAGTTATAGGTTGTTATAGGAAGTTATAGGTAGTATCAGATTGAACTATAAGTCCTATACACAGGATCTACGAGGTCTATACCGTTCAGGAATATGCTTTTACAGATCTTCATCACTGTCCTGAGTGTCATTTTCGCAAAGGTGTCTACGCAAATGTAAACATTAATTTTTGGATTCCTCATGCTCTGAATATTCCAAAAATGTATAGTTTTGCTAATCTACCAAAATTTTGAACGAAAAAACATAGTGAACCTGACTATGAGTCACAGAAGTCCTTTGCTGAACAGCCATGGGTGGTGAGAGAGGTACCCACACCCAGCCAACTGGCATGGTGACAATTGAAATCACCACATATGAGGAAGAGAGAGTTGGGATGGGTAGATAGAAGTTGGTCCATATTATCAGACAGCGAGATGTAGATGGAGTCATCACTGTTTGGTGGACGGTACAACACACATATGAACAAAAGGTGGGAGCGAAGGGGAAGCCGTAGCCAAAGGTATTCCTGGGGGTGAGGTGGAGAGAGGGAAGTGCAGGGCGAGTGAGGAAGAGAGTTTTTTTATAAAGATAGCAACCCGCAACCCCCCCCCCCCCCCCCCCCCCCTCCAGGACGAGGCTCAGATCTATCATACCGGAGGAGGGAGTAACCTGGGACAGATACCAAGGAATCAGAGACATCATGAAGGAGGAAAGTTTCTGTTAAGCAGATCACGTCTGGTTTGTCAGAAGCAACCTGTATGGAGAGATCAGTCAAGTTTGAGCAAAGGCCCCGGATGTTTGAGGTCCATACTGTTAAAGAAGAGGAAGGGGGAGCATCGGATACAGAACAGGGGGGGGGGGGAGCGGTAGGGTAAGATGTGGAAGAGGAGGAAGAGGTAGGGAGAGCTGTTGAAGGTGTGTCAGAGATTTCAGAATAGCTTGGAGAAAGGGAAGAACGGGGCGGACAAAAGGTTTGATGGTGATTGGGTGAGGCGCAGTGAGGTGTTATTTGAGGAGGGGGAGGAGTGAGGCAGAAGGTTGAGGGAGATGAAGGTGAAAGTTGGAAGGGGGAAGAAGCAGGGAGGACGCTTTGATGAGGAGGGGTGAGAGGGGAGTCTAGGAGGGGAGGAGTGAGGGAGAGTCTCGGAGGGGAGGGGTGTGGGGGGAGTTTTGGAGGGAAGGGGCAAGGGGGGAGATCTGAAAGGGATGGGTGATGGGGAAGATTTGGAGGGGAGGGGCAAGGGGGAAGATTTGAAAGAGATGGGTGATGGGGATGATTTGGAGGGGAGGGGCAAGGGGGTAGATTTAGAGGGGAGGGGTGATGGGGAGTTTTGGAGAGGAGGGGTGATGGGGAAGTTTTGGAGGGAAGGGGTTATGGGGAAGATTTGGAGGGGAGGGGCAAGGGGGAAGATTTGAAAGGGATAGGTGATGGGGAATATTTGGAGGGGAGGGGCAAGGGGGAATATTTTAAAGAGATGGGTGATAGGGAAGATTTGGAGGGGAGGGGCAAGGGGGTGGATTTGGAGGAGAGGGGTGATGGGGAAGTTTTGAAGGGGAGGGGTGATGGGGAAGTTTTTGAGGGAAGGGGTGATGGGGAAGTTTTGGAGGGAAGGGGTGATGGGGAAGATTTGGAGGGGAGGGGTGAGATTGGATTTTGCAAAATGTGCGATTAATGGGAAACGAACATTTATTGCAAAATGAGTTTCTTGAGACCTTCGAGTCAAAAATACGTTTGAGGACGCTGAAGGATGGGTGGAGTTCTGGAGAGTTTAGGGAATGTATGAAAGAGGCACTGTAACTGTAAGAGATGGAATTTTTTTTTGGAATGAATAGATTTGTTGAGCAAGTCGAAAGCATCCTTTTATAGAAGAAGAAGAAAAAGGTGTTATAGTATATGACAGAATACAGTTCTTCAGGGGATAGTTGAAACATTTTTTAACGACGTGAACACGTGATCACGAACAACGTGGTGGAAGAACGAACAAACGAACAAATAAGAACGAACAACGGATAAGAACAGAGAAGGGAATTATTATTATTATTATTATTATTTTTTGAGCTGCGATGAAAACGGAGACAGAGACCGAACGTGAAACGTGAAATATAGAGACCGAAAGTAATTGCGAGCGTAATCGAAGAACCGCTGAGACAGAAACAAAGCCTCAAGCCAAGGTCAGACACGGTAGCCTACTAGTACTACACTAGGCCTCAGAATATGCGACACGAACTAACCGACGATTCTGTACACAGGTATGAAAAACCAACACCAAGAATACTATTAAAGACACCAATAGTTACACACACCGAAGGAAAGATACAGTTTCGACAAAAACACAATTGTGAAAAGTTACTTAACTTCGAAAGCGTGCGCAGAAGTTCAGCTTTGAAGAGACGTGACCTGAATTCTTCTATTCACTTCTTCTATTCTGCTTCATATATAGTTTTACATGTAGTTTTACATTTAATTACTGTATCATATAGCAACTTTTGATAGGCTAATGTTCTTCGTCGCCACTTCTGCTATTCTGCTTCATATATAGTTTTACATATAGTTTTACATTTAATTAGTGTATCATATAGCAACTTTTGATAGGCTAATGTTCTTCCTCACCACTTCTGCTATTCTGCTTCATATATATTTTTACATATAGTTTTACATTTAATTAGTGTATCATATAGCAACTTTTGATAGGCTAATGTTCTTCCTCGCCACTTCTTCTATTCTGCTTCATATATAGTTTTACATGTAGTTTTACATTTAATTAGTGTATCATACAGCAACTTTTGAGAGGCTAATGTTCTTCCTCGCCACTTCTGCTATTCTGTTTCATATATAGTTTTACATATAGTTTTACATTTAATTAGTGTACCATATAGCAACTTTTGATAGGCTAATGTTCTTCCTCGCCACTTCTTCTATTCTGCTTCATATATATTTTTACATATAGTTTTACATTTAATTAGTGTATCATATAGCAACTTTTGATAGGCTAATATTCTTCCACGCCACTTCTGCTATTCTGCTTCATATATATTTTTACATATAGTTTTACATTTAATTAGTGTATCATATATCAACTTTTGATAGGCTAATATTCTTCCTCGCCACTTCTGCTATTCTGCTTCATATATATTTTTACATATAGTTTTACATTTAATTAGTGTATCATATATCAACTTTTGATAGGCTAATATTCTTCCTCGCCACTTCTGCTATTCTGCTTCATATATATTTTTACATATAGTTTTACATTTAATTAGTGTATCATATATCAACTTTTGATAGGCTAATATTCTTCCACGCCACTTCTGCTATTCTGCTTCATATATATTTTTACATATAGTTTTACATTTAATTAGTGTATCATATATCAACTTTTGATAGGCTAATATTCTTCCTCGCCACTTCTGCTATTCTGCTTCATATATATTTTTACATATAGTTTTACATTTAATTAGTGTACCACATAGCAACTTTTGATAGGCTAATAGTCTTCCTCGCCACTTCTGCTATCCTGCTTCATATATAGTTTTACATTTAATTAGTGAACCACATAGCAACTTTTGATAGGCTAATATTCTTCCTCGCCACTTCTGCTATTCTGCTTCCCTTTTTCTCTCTTTTTTTTCTTCCCTTTCTCCTTTTCCCTTTTTCTTTATCCTCAGAAAAAGAACCTTCCCAAAAGTCCCACCCTCTGCAAACTGCTCATACTTGCTCCTTGATTGAGCCAGATTCCAAAATTTTCATCACCGGCATCAGTCAGAAGGAGCAAGGCTAATTGTCATTTTTAGCGATGCTAGGGTCCCTAGAGATGTAAAATGTGTCATAGCAGTGTGTAGCTCTTGTAGACGAGACAGATTTATGAAAAAAGGCCATGTATAAGCTTCTAGGTGCATTTTGGGGTATAAGTTGTGAAGTTAAAGTAAAAGAGCTGCATGTGTATACATGATATATAAATGCTTGTTCAAAGAAATTGCCCAAAAATGGCAATTTGGCGGCCATTTTGTTTATGCTAATTAGAAGGTCAAAAACCAAAAATCGGCTTGGGAATTTGTCCAAAAATGGCAATTTGGCACCCATTTTGTTTATGCTAATTAGAAGGTCAAAAACCCAAATCGGCTTGGGAACCAAATTATTGGGAACCAGGTTTGCTTTGGAAGAATTGATGTCAGAGGCAGTGGAGATGGGAGATCAGTCCAGATGATTGATGGCTGCTTGCAGCCCGTGCCAGTCGGCCTGAGTGAAATGCCAGACTCGTCGACGCTGAGGAGGCTCTCTGAGAATGGCCAGAGAGATGTCCACTTTAATAAGCACATGATCAGAAGAGCCGATTGGAGCAGAAGAAGAGCAGCAGACATTTGCAGGGAAGTTTGTCATAACCAAGTCTAGAAGAGAAGATGCTCCATTGACTGAGATCCGGGTCGGGAAATTGACAGATTGTGTCAGTCCCAATGAGTCACAGAAGTCCTTTGCTGAGATGCCATGGCTGGTGAGAGAGGAACCCACACCCAGCCAGCTGGCATGATGACAGTTGAAGTAGCCACATATGAGGAAGAGAGAGTTGGGATGAGTTGATAGAAGTTGGTCCATGTTGTCAGACAGCGAAATGTAAATGGAGTCATCACTGTTTGGAGGACGGCACAGAACACATGTGAACAAAAGGTGGGAGCGGAGAGGAAACCATAGCCATAGGTACTCCTGGGGGTGGGGTGGAGAGAGGGAAGTGCAAGGAGAGTGAGGAAGAGAGTTTTTGATAAAGATAGTCACAACACCACCAGGACGAGGCTCAGGTCTATCATACCAGAGGAGGGAGTAACCAGGAAGAGATATTAAGGAATCAGAGACATCTTGAAGGAGGAAAGTTTCTGTTGAGCAGATCAAGTCTGGATTGTCAGAAGCAACCTGAATGGAGAGATCAAATGACGTTCCAAACAATCTCCGACAAATATGCAAGAAACTGTTCAACATGATGCCTCCATAAGCTGACGTCATTTTTAGCACAGATATGGACGAGGAGGGTTCAGTGAAATCAATGGAAGTGGAGCGCAGAGGGTCTGCAGAAAAGTTATCGGTGCAGGTCAGAAACACCCAAAAAACAGCTGACCGGAAATTGTCATTGACGAATGATGACAACAAAAAAAACTTCGGCAAGTAAAGTGTGAATCTTGGGGCAATGGTTCCGATGTGGAATGACACCTAGGCTGAAAGATCATACTTAGCTGTGAATGAAAAGGATACAGCTTCACATCTGAGGATGGGTGTGTCCAGACACACACATGTCCAGACTGTGATATATATTTCATCATTCTGTACTCCATCAACAGACTTGGAGGCATTTCTATTTTCTTTGATAGGCCTACGGGTACAAGAAGAACCACCTTTGGAGGCCATTTTTCCCCGCTGAGCAGGGGTTGGCCTTTTTTTGGGGCACCGTGGTCCCCTTTTTGAAGCAATGTTTTATGGCCGGATGCCCTTCCTGCCGCCAACCCTGTTAGTCACCTCTTGCGACACACAGAGAATTACCAATGAACTGGTGCTCAATTTGCCGACCTCGGAAGGATGACAGGCTGACCTCGGAAGGATGACAGGCCGACCTCGGAAGGATGACAGGCCGACCTCGGAAGGATGACAGGCCGACCTCGGAAGGAGTCAACCCTTCTCGTTAATTCAGCGATCGACCAGGCGTCAAACCCAGGATCCTCTGATCCCAAGCCGGCACCCTAACCGCTAAGCCAACACCAGGCTCTTTGATACTGGTACAGGAAACAATAAGAAGCTAAACAACATGACGGAATCTGCACGAACTGACACACAGGAAAACCGTGCAGCGCTTCAAGCTCTCCATGCTTACCGACATTGTGACACAACAAGTGCATTTAAGGGGAGAAGGGAAAGTCAAGCCCATTAGAACTCTGGAGAAGATGCCAAGGATTGTTCCAGCTCTTGTAGGACTGGGGAATTCTTGGAATATGCCATCGGACCTGATAACTGAGCTTGCAGAGGTCACGTGTGCAGTTCGTGGCAAAACAAGGTCCGGGGAAGCGGACCATTTGAGACTGTTCATGATGACGGAAAAGTGTGAAGACAAGCCCTTGAACACAGTGCACAATGTTGCCATGGGAACCCTGCCACTTTGCAGGATTTGCTTGGAACAAGACCTCAGAAAAGGTAAATTATCAAGTTTCAGTATGGACGAGCTACACCAGACATGCCTGCACAATTACAACAACACGGATGGGCACACAGGTGGAATGCTGGAACCCTTATGGATACAAGGCGATACTCCTCCACAGCAGGTGCGTCGCTGTTCTTCAGGAAGCATTATAAACCAACAGTGATGCTATTTCAGGAGAAAATGATGAGATTTTGGATTTGGACATTGAGTGCGAGGACACAATATACCAGACTGAACATGAAGAAACAGATCACAGTTATTGAATGTGGCCGTGGCAGGCATTATTTTAAGGTAATTTGCCCACTTATTTATATTGCAGAGTAACAAATTGGGTATCATGGTAATTGTCTTGAATTTGTAGGTGTATTAGTGCAGATTTTTATTTGAATAAACCTCTCCTATAATTTCTGAGAAGTGTTGAATTTGACAGTTTTCAAATTTTAAGCAACATTTGTAATTGTAAGGGGTATTCACGATTATGCAAATGAGCTAATTATAAATAATAAAAAAATATAGCATTGGGTATTAAAGGGGAAATGCATAACCTCTATTTTGATACGTGTGAATCTAATCCCGAGTTCTATCTTGAACATTTAATGAGGTATGCTCGAATTACGGATCAAGGTGCAATGGTTCAATTAGCGGTCGGTTGCCATTGAAACAGATCAATTCAATTTCATATAGTGCAAATAAGTTGTTTTTCTGGAAGCATTTTTTTTCATTCAGTTGATCTGGGAGGGGGAGGGGGGTTGCACAGTGGGCTTCACTGGCCCCTGGTCTAGTACACAAAGTTGGTAATTCCAATCTCAATATTATGCGACACTAGAGAAATACCTGTGCTCCGCACGGGCGGGAGGCCAGAAGCAAACAGGCAATGCAGATACGGCGTATGCTAAAGCATGAAACCAATAAATTCCACATTCCTGTAGCACCTTCAGTCGCACGTCAGACATGGACAGCAAGTTCGTGAAGGACTTCCATGAAAAACGTACTCGTTCGCAAACAAACGGGTACGTTCACGTATAGAAACATCGATCGTGGGTCTGTGGCGAATCTGCATATGGCGATGGCAAAATATCAGAAATTGAAGGGTTTTTTTATTTTAAACGATTCATATAAACATCCGTTGAATCACATCACACGCAAATCATCAAAATCTAAACAGTATCTTTAGAATTTCAATAAAAGCGACATCACTGTTCATATCGGTAAATATTATTATTATTCCATCGTGTTTCAAATTGTGATCGATACACTATGATCGTCATCGTGAATCGTGATCGATAATCGTGTTCACAATCGCTATGTCGTATGTACTACCGATACGTGTACCAAATTCCCGATACGTGTAACTGTACCAAATCAACAGTTAAAAGGATTTTGAGCCGATAGGTGTTACGGCCTTGGCAAGATCGATGAAGACAGCGATCTGTTAGATCTGATGCTCCTTCATGCCGAAGTGCAGATCCTCCTTCATGCCACATTTGATCGATGCAGCCGTGCAGCGATCGGTGCAGTCGTTTGTGCGGCACATGATGCAGCGATCAGTGCAGCCGTTTGTGCGGCACACGGTGCAGCGATCAGTGGAGCCGTTTGTGCGGCACACGGTGCAGCGATCGGTGCAAACGTGGCCTCCCATACTGCCACATCCTGCTGATACTTGCTCCCACATGACGTTTCCGCATGACGGATGTTTATAAAAATCGTTTAAAAGAAGAAAAAGGCTTCAATTTCCGATATTTAGCCTTTTCATTCGGGCCTCCCAATTGAAGCTCCGCCCATAGGGCGGGTACCGTTGCTCGACGTGAGAAGACGTCACAATGAACGTCATGCAAACGCGAATGTTATGCGGGAGTCCAAACCTGAGAATGCTGCAGACTAAAGCTGAAATTGGGAAAACTAAATAGCCTATTTTACTCCTGGAGATCCCAGGATTATCCACCCAAAATATCTTTGCGATCGGTTCAGCTGTTTTTACGGTACTTTCGAACAGACAGACAGACAGACATTTGGTGAATTATAGTAAGATTGGTGCTGTGACCAAGAATCCAGGACATTTCCAGAAAATGACTTAATCAATACATGAATAGACACAAGTCAAGGTGTGCAATTCACAGAAGTTCTTGTGAACTCAAATTATAAATCACATATGTGTGGAGCATAGTTATGCAAATTGTTCGAGATATACCTTAGGGAATGGCTCAGCAGTCATCGTCCTCGTCGTTCTCACAGTTATCATCATCGCATGGCTCGTATTCGGCAAAACTGTCATCATTCTCGACAGATATTCACTGATTGTCACAAGTACCGAGTTTGCACATGTCCATGCACTTGAGGCCACTGGTCATGCACACACACACTTGGGAAGCTTGCAGCTTTTGTGACCAGTACAAGCCAGTAGCTCCAAAACAGCTTGAGGTGTGAGTTGTACATCCATCCAGTCTACTGGCATTTGTACATGTACATCCTGGGTTTCGCAGCACCAGCCTTTCCCGATGGGACTATGTGCCTTTGGGTTCTTCTGACAATGACCCGATACATTTTGGGTGAAATATCTGCAACCGGCAACCTTATGGGTAGGATTGAGTATGCGGTGATAAAACAGAGAAGGCACAGAGCTACACACTGTTGTCACACATTTTACATCTCTAAGGACCCCAGCCTTGCGAAAAATCACAACTCGCCTTGCTCCCTCTGACTGATACTGACCAACCCCATTGTCTCATTAGTCGATTGCTAGATGATTCCATATCCGGACTAAACAGAAATCTCTCAAGCGCAGGTGATCTTTCTACAGAGGTTAAAGTCTAACTTGTACCCTTTTTACTACTCAACCTTTAGCACAAATATCTCACCTCAACAAACATTATAGTCATAAAAAAAATGTTTTGTTCCGCATAGAATTGTCGATGTAAAAGGGTTGCATCGCACTGTACCAATACACAACCTAACAGACATGAGTAGAGACTTTGGGATATCTGGAAATTTTATATTTTCCAAAAGTATAACTTCATGTCAAACTGTTCCTTTATCTGGTGACAGACTAACACAGCTTTAAACTCATCCAGAGATGGGTGCTTACTGTTACGACCTGGCCCAGTACACAAAGTTGGCTTACTCGAGCCCCAGAGAGAGGGTGTGAAAATAAACTCATCCAGAGATGGGTGCTTACTGTTACGACCTGGCCCTTGGGTAAAGAGCTCGGAGTAAGGCCAATTGCTGTGGAGGTCCTAATTGACATGCTCAGGAAGTCAATACGTTCCCTCTGTGGGGGTCGCACTGTTTAAGCAGTCAGATATGACTGAGCGGAGTTATCATCCGAATGCTGCTGCAAATTTACACCCTCACTCACTGGCACACGACATGCTGAAAAGCATTACCAGCCCTTTGGATGCCGTTGGTAATGTTAGCTGATTTCCATGCTTATGGCAGATGACCTTGAGCAAAAGAGATAGTGAAGAGAACAGAGAGAGGGTGTGAGAGAGGGTGTGAAAGAGCGGCAGAGCAGGATTTTAGGACCCGTGGGCTGATGCCGTCTGATCCAGTTGCAGAATCAATGTAGAGGATTGACAGAAA
Organism: Myxine glutinosa; assembly: GCF_964187855.1. NCBI lineage: Eukaryota > Metazoa > Chordata > Myxini > Myxiniformes > Myxinidae > Myxine > Myxine glutinosa. Next base: position 70,793,486 of record NC_136274.1, on the reverse strand, counting down.
CCTCACCTTGTCAGGAGAGAAGGACACCGAGTTTAAGAGCAGCTGGGTACGACTGGGTACGGTGGGCACAGAGAGAGACGGGTTTGGGACACAAGATTTTGAGGCAAAGACAGAGTTGCGGCATTTAGCTTTTTCATGTGTGGATTCAGCTGTGTTGCCGTTTGAGATAAGGGAGGGGATGGAGGGGATGGAGGGGGAACAAACACCAGAAACAGATTTGACCAGACGCCACCAGGATTTGGGAGAGGGAGACAGGTTTGAAAGTTCTGTCTTGAGAGTAGAGAGATATTGTTTCCTGGCTCTCCTGAGGGAAGACACACACTTGTTCCAGGCTTTGTGAAAGGAAATGAGATTGCCTTCCGTTGAATTTGCCTTCCAGGAGGCAAAGGCAAGTTGTTTCAGGGCAACTGCCTCACCATAAGATTTTGTGTATCATGGACGGTAGGAAGGGTATGACAACTGAAGACGAGATGGGATAAATCTGTGCATCAGAGAGAGAGTGCAATTTACTTTGGAAGAATTCCCAGGATGAGTTGATGTCAGAGGCAGTAGAGATGGTAGTCCAGTCCAGATGATTGATGGCTGCTTGAAGACAATGCCAGTCGGTCTGAGTGAAATGCCATGAATGAATATGAATTATATAGGTACCTAGAAGCATTGGAGATAGATGGGTATCAGGATATTGCCTGGACTTATAGGTAGCTCGAGCTTGGATGGCTGATTGTGTGCATCTGTGTAGAGTGGTGCACTGTGGGGGTCTTGTCAAGGGGTGATGGATGTGTGGTGGATATTGTGCGCCTTCACCCACCATCCTGCCCCCGGAAAAAAATGGCTTTTTTATTCAACTTAAATAAGATAGATATTGTTACGTTTGTGGGGGTAGGTGAAGAAATACCTCAGGAAAGTCAGGAATGTATGGTTTAGCATGGACAGTGTGACGCGTAGAAAGCCAATTTCTATGTGCAAAAGCAGGGTAAACATTCAGGTTAAGAGTGTTTGCATGTCACCATCAGGTGTGTGGCTTTTGTGTTAACTGTGTCGTTCTGAGCAAATTGTGTCGTTCTCGGGCATAAGATTAATAAATCCCAGTGTGTAATTGGCCCCCTGTGATTTTTGCCTTTGTTTTTATAAAACTCAGCCGGCCAGGCAATGGGCTCCATTAGCCAACCACACCAACCGGGCTGACAGAAACCCGAACATTTGCAAATCGGCAAGGGGACCCCACCCCCGAACATTGTCGATGGGTGTTAAGAAAGGCCGTGAGGCCCCACCCCGAAGGGAACAATTGGTCATGGCCATGGACTGAAGTGGTGGGGTGCAGTGATTGGTTTGAGTGTGACTTCAGCAAGAAGAGGGGAGGGTGCATTTCCCTCTCTCTCGCTCTCTTCTGCTCCTGGCTTCGTGGCGAACAGATGTTTTCTGTCTCAGGCACGGGGTGGCGTCTGGCTCGTGAGCGCTTGTGAGGAGAGCTTTTCCAGAGCTGTTGTGGACAACTTTCACGTTTTAGCGTGAGGAGGAGGTGTTGATTGACAGTGGTGCTCTTTGGAGACGTAGGTCGCGAGTGCAACAAAGAAGGATCCTGTCTGCTTGCCGCACGCCGGCGGATGGCTACGGGCGTGATTCCACACCATTTTGTGCGCGTCCCGTGCGGTGACTCTGGTTCGACGACCAGCAAGCCCTACCTGCCATTTGGGGACGAAAAGCTGAGTGCCGGCCGATTATAAGCGCATTTTATTTTCTTTATCTTCCCCTGTGTCTGTAATCGAGTCCGCATGGAGGGTCACTCACCTTAGCCTATCGTCTTTGCATTTATTTTCATTGAAGTCATGATTTGTTGCATCTTACTTTTGTGTGTCTTGTTTCGTTTCTTTGTTCTGTGGGTTAATATTAACCCCGTGTGTTCCCGATTAGATAAGGCTTCGGGCCTTTCCCGCACACGCCTACAATCCCGCCAAGTTAGAAATACACCTCAGAGTTAAAGCTCGTTTCGGTCATCCATCACCCAGGAGTCTTAACCCCGGGACATGACAATATATTTCCCCATTTTTATTTTGGCATGATTGGGATATCCTTAGGCATGCCACATTGTCTTGTACACATCTACCCACCTCATGAAATTGTGTCGTTTTGAAGAAATAAAATTGGTCTGGTGTTGATGTGGCGCAGGGGCCAAATGGCATGATGGGCTGAATAGCTGCCTCCTGCATCTCCTTTACTTGTGTATCCTTGTGTAACACTGTGTGGGTCGTGGGGGGGGGGGGGGGTGTCGTGTTCTATGAACTGTCTAGTATAATAATGTGTTTATAATTAGTACTGCATATCACACTGAGACAGACGCAAATTAAGTTGAACACATGATGTAACATGTGATCCTGGGATGAAAAGATCAACAACATCAGAAACAGGGGGAAATGCAAAGACTAAACAGTACGATAGATCAATGAAAGTTGTATTGCTAAGGTTACCAAAGATAACGATCATATCGGCTATCCTTATGGATTTGGACACAGATATTGTGATTAAGAGAAGGAAAAGGGGATAAGAGTATCTGCTATCAATTATTACTGTCAAAATGCAACTTCAGTGGCAAAAATACTCAGTGCGGAGCAGCCTATCCTCATCTTTAACCGTAAAAACAAGACAACTGTTGGCTTAATGGTTAAGATGGCTGGTTTGAGATCTTAGGGTCCTGAGTTCGAGCCCCTGTCATGCTGTTTAATTAACACCAGGTGGGATGAAAATATTTGAAAATATAAATATATGATTTGAAAACCCGAGATAAGATGAAAACCCGAGATAAGATGAAAATATAACCTGAGAAAAATACTCAGCCCGTCATATTTCCTAGGTTGGCAAAATGAGTACCAGCTGACTGATAAATAGAGGGCATTGCATCAGCGGCACAGCTCCACCCTCAGAAAATGATGCAACCAGCAGCCACAGGCTCACGGACCACCACAACCTTAAAAACGAGGATCTTTTAAAGTTCAAAACTTTTGAATATTTTACAATTGCAGCCATTCTTAAAGAATGAGACATAAATCGATGATGAGACATTGACTGATATGCCTCTGCCCACATTAGGTCTTTGCGTACTCCATCTTTGACCTAAAACCTCAAGACCATTTGAACTCAATATCTAAACTGTACAGATATATTACTATGTTACATGGACTTAGTTTAGTTCAAATCCAGACCTGACATGACCTATGACCTCTTGATGCTAAAACCTAATTAGTTAATCTTTGCATCATAATATATACTTGTATCAAGTTTAGCCAAAATCCCATCACTGGTTCACAAGCTATTGCATGGTTACCATGTGGCTCACAACTGGCTCACAAGTTATAACAGGATTTTACCGAACATAACCTTTGACCTCTTGACGCAAAAATCAGATCACTTCATCTTTACATCATTATACATACTTGTACCAAATTTGATTTAAATCCCTTCAGTTGTTCTCAAGTATCACATTTTTACCTGACATGACCTCTGACCTTTGACCTCTTCATGTCGAAATCTAATCAATTCAACTTTTCATCATGATATATACTTCTGCCAAATTTGGTCAAAATCCCATCACTGGTTCACAAGTTAGCACGGTAACATAATTTTTACCTTATGGGACCTCTGACATTTGACCTCTTGACCCCATAATCTAATCAGTTTATCTTTACCTCATTATACATATTTGTACCAAATTTGACTTGGATCCCTCCAGCCATTCGTAAGTTGTGTGGCAATGAAAACCTATCACAGACGCAGGGAAGGTCGGACGGATAGCCGGACGGACAACCCGAAAATGTAATGCCTCCGGAGACTTGGTCAGTGGAGGAATAAAAATAACAGCATCCCATCTTGGGCACATTCCCCAATATTGTATATGAAGGATATATTGCACAGAATACATATTTGCTGATTGTGAATTATTTGGGGTTCAGCATCCTTTAAGGTCACTGTCAGAAGGTGAATTAGCTGGTGTTAAAATGAACCAATTACACGTAATGTATATGTAGAAGCATTGCAATCATCACTTCAATAATACAGTACATGACTTTCGTTTCCACTGACTCGGGTTTGCTCGCCGGGCACTTTTAACCTGCCGTTACAAGAGTGAAATCTCCGATTCAAATCATCTTTTAAACATAATATTCAGCATTGAGACAAAAGAGGGGAAATATCGAGATGGTCAAGCACAATTGTTATGTTCCTGAATGCAAGTCGGACTCATGGAAATATAGGAATATGACAAATATCATTGGATGAGACTGAAAGGTGTTGATTTCCTATCATTTTCTGTAAATACTATTAGCAACAGCATACATACATACATACATACATACATACATACATACATACATACATACATACATACATACATATATATATATGTATGTATGTATGTATATATTTATTTATTTATTTATTTTTCTAGGCGTTAATCCTTCATAATTTATTTCTTTTTGTTCCCAGGCGTTAACCCTTCATCAGAGCAAAAGAAGGGATGCCTTAGGGTTATCTGCCGAAACGGCAGGTTTTCCTTGATTTCCATATCGGTTAACATGTACCTCGATCGACGCCATGTTGATTTCATCCATTGTTCTATTGATGGCATTTCCTTTTGCCACCCTGGCTCAGAACCCAGGAGTTCACCCGACCAATCAGTTAGGCGCAGTGGAAAGGTCGAACTGCCAAATAGGTGGATAAAAGGTATCGACATCTCATCCTGGGAAGGCTTTGTTGGACATCAACATGTAGGACATTGTTTTTCAAGGTTTTGTTTAAATATTATTTAAATATGTATAAACTTTCCCCTGCAGTGTTTTATTCAGTGGTATATTACAACACGCTGTTTTTCTTCCTATTTAAAAGGCTTTTTTCAATTTCCTCTTCAATTCATTCCACTTCAAAAAAAAATCAATCTCTTATAATTCTTCCCCCCTACATGCTCTAAACTCACCTTCATTCCACCTCTCCTCTATCGTTATTAAACGGATCTCTGACTTGAAAATCACAATAAACCCAATTTGTTATAAATGTTCGTTTTTCATTAATCATCCACTTTCTAAACTCCCCCCTTACCCCTCCCCTCCTAAACTCCCCCCTCCCTTTCAATTCCCGCCTCCCATCCTAAACTCCCCCCTCATCCCTCTCCTCCAAATCTCCCCCCTTGCCCCTCCCTTCCTAAACCCCCCCCCCCCCCAAATCTCCCACTTTGATCCTGCCCTTCAAATCTCCCCCTCACCCCCCCCCCCCCTTCCCATGCCTCCTCCCCCCAAGCCCTCTCCCTCCCACAGATCTCCCGATGTCCCTGCTCTCAAATGTTGTGCTTGTGTGCTTCCCCATCTCTCCCCATCTTGTCTACCGCTCCCCCTATTATACAGTCACGTGAAAAAGTAAGTACACCCCATGTAAAGTTTTGACTTTTTCAACATATTTCAACATACAGCTATTTGATCTTCATTTCAACAATATTGACAGATAAAGGTGATATAATATAACAAATATCATGAAACATTTACATTTTGTAGACCATTGTATAATTTAAATAAACATAAATGCAAATTTCGCATGTGGAAAAAGTAAGTACACCCTCGGCTCTAATAGGTGGTATTGCCCCCTTTGGCAGAAACAACCTCAAGTCGGCGTTTCTTATAACTGTCTACTAGTCTCTGACATCGACTGGGAGAAATTTTTGCCCACTCCTCCATGCAGAATTCTTTCAGCTGTGCGATGTTTGAGGGGTTTCTTGCATGCACAGCTCGTTTCAAATCCCCCCACAACATCTCGATGGGATTTAGATCCGGGCTTTGACTTGGCCATTCCAGAACCCTCCATTTCTTTCTTTTCAGCCATTCCTTGGTGGATTTACTGGTATGTTTCGGGTCATTGTCATTTTGCAAAATCCACCTTAGGTTGAGCTTCAACATTCCGACAGATGGCTTCACATTATCCTCAAGCACCCTCTGGTACAATTAAGAATTCATAGTGGATTCTATGATGGTGAGCTGCCCAGGCCCTGATGCAGCAAAGCTGCCCCAAACCATAATATTTCCACCACCATGCTTTACAGTTGGTATCAGGTTCTTGTGGTCAAATGCTGTCTTTGGTTTTCGCCAAATATGTCTTCTGGTACTGTGACCAAATAGCTCTACCTTTGATTCATCTGTCCAGAGCACATTGTTCCAGAAGTGCTGGTCTTTGCCGAGGTGTTCATTGGCAAACTTTAGTCTTGCCCTGATGTTCTTTCTGGACAGCAAAGGTTTCCTCCTGGCACACCTCCCATGTAGATCAAATTTGTGCAGCCTCTTTCTAATGGTAGACTCGTGCACTTTGACATCAACAGTGGCAAGAGCTACCTGTAGGTCTCGTGATGACATTCTGGGGTTCTTAGAGACTTCTTTCAGCATCTTGCGGTCTGCTCTCGGGCTGAACTTGCTGGGGCGGCCTGGCCTGAACAAGTTGGCAGTTGTTTTGGAATCTTCTCCACTTGTAGATGATCTTCCGGACAGTCGAATGATTGATTTCAAATTGTTTGGAGATCTTTTTAAATCCCTTCCCAGACTCGCAGGCATCTATAACCTTCTTTCTGAAGGCCTCAGAGAGCTCTTTTGATCTCGGCATGGTGACGCCGCACACTTCAACAACAAAGAGCAAACCAAACTAAATGTCTGAGGTTTAAATAAGACAGGTACCTCCAAGATCCTCTCTAACGATGTTCTAATCATTTGCACCTGAAATGGTGCACCTGATTCTAATTTTAGGCATTTGAAGTAGTGATAAATGTGGGGGTGTACTTACTTTTTCCACATGCGAAATTTGCATTTTTGTTTATTTAAATTATACAATGGACTACAAAATGTAAATGTTTCATGATATTTGTTACATTTTATCACCTTTATCTATCAATATTGTTGAAATGAAGATTAAATAGCTGTATGTTGAAATATGTTGAAAAAGTCAAAACTTTACATGGGGTGTACTTACTTTTTCACATGACTATATGTTTTACGTGTCCGTTTTTGGGTTTTTTGTGATTAATGTTAGCTCTTTCACGAGCCTCGATCTTGTATAAAAAAAATAAGTGGAACAAGTACAAAGCGACCTCATTGCCCACTGTATCTGTGGGTAATTTCTTCAATGCATGATGTTTACCATGTTCCATTGAAGGTCTTCTTGTTTCCTTAATGTTTTGTCCGTTTCCATAAAGAGGAGGCCATCCTCACGGAACTAATATTTTTAGCTTTGTCTTATCGAAGGATGGATGTCTTTTACTTCATTTTGGAAACACTTTGTACCGCACTTTAAAGATGCTGCTTCAGTCCCAGACTCGTTCCTGTGAAATGGAGGATGTTGCTGCATTCCTTTATGGCAACCTGGAAGAGATAGGGAACTCATCAATTACTTGAAACAATCCTCACCACCGATAAGCACCACATTCTTCCTGAACACTCCACTCCATCTTGGCAAATTATTTTATTATTATTAAATAACGTTTGGCTGAGCTGTAGTTTCTCAAATCATTTAGCCTCTTTACCTGAGTATCGACATATCGAACATGGGGGATACTGGTATCTCAAAAATCGATACAATCTGGGAATACTTTGCCAATCTTCGTTCATTCATGACACTGAGATCCTTCAATGGATGCATGCAGTACCATGGAGTCAGGCCTCTAATGTTACCTGTGGTAGCTGCGTATCACCTGTTGAAGTCAAAGGAACCTGGGTAATCGTCGGTATACATTCCAAAGAACCGGTCACCTTCACTCCAATGGCCCCCTCTCCCCCTTTTTCTTCCATCTGGAATCACTTCCTCGCGAGCTCTTCGTGTTGGTGTATCAAGATGGCGTCTCACCGCCATCTAGTGTTCTCCCGTGTTGACCTGCGACCTTGTCACTGACCTCTTCCTCTGTCTGCATGTACTACCTATGTAGTGTGACGTAAGGGTTGGCCTCATCGTCGAACTAGTGACGCGCACACGAAAAGTTGGACAGGATTCCCACCGTCGCCATCTTCTATCGAGCGGGAAGAGAAGACCCTTTTGACTTTCGGAGTGAAGATTCCGCGTCCAAAGCTCTCGAGGTCTTCGTTTTATTCTTCGGTTCACGAACTAACGAGCTGGGGTCGCCTCGACTTCTGCGCCCCCTAGCGCGAGGTCTCGGAGTTCGCGCCCAGATTCCGACGGCGCTGAAGGTGGCGAACACCTCAGTCATACATAGTACCAGGGTCTCTGCCTTCTCGATTCGCGCAATAGATTTCTAATGATTCATAATCTTACCCATTTTGACATCAAAGTCGTGTTCTTCACTCCATTTTGCTCATTCCACGTTCAATCCCCTCCGATCGCGTTCCCGAATATTTCCTGAGAGGAAAAGGTCGATCTCTACAGGTGGACCACCTTCCGGTCAATATCGATGTAATTATTTGTTTGTTTTTTCTTCACGTGCTCCTCGAGATTTACCTTTCATCAGTGAGAATGTTTTTGTTTTTCATCGAATGTAATACACGAATGTGAAGGAGTTCATGGTTTCATTCCATTCAAAGCTTCTCCACAAAATACTTCGCGCCTTGTGTTTCATCAGCCTTTATTCCGCATCCAGGTGAGTTTCGACGATGTAAATACCTATATTTTATTGGGGTTAATAAATCTTAACCAATTTCGCGGGTTTTTTCCCCCTTTGCTGTCTCTCGTTAAATATTACCTCAGGTAATGGAACCGTCTTCCCAACATTCCCCCCCCCCCCCAAGCCAAATCAATATGGCACCGATTTAAGTCGCCATTTGTCATCGAACAGAACATTCGAGTCCTGCGTGGAAATTCAGCCGATTAGTCGAGTTTTTCATGTCGTCGCACTCTTTTTGCGCTTCTCCCTGACGCATTTCATGAGGCGTTTTTCACATGTTTTGTTTCCTCAGAATTCCTCCGATTAAACATAAATAATAGCAGTGCGGTCGAAGATATCTGATATATTCAAACCTTTTCTCAGCGAATACGAATCTGTGAGATTTGTGCAAAAATTCCGTTGTTTTTTCGATTTATGAGGGAATGTGACGTGACCTCAGTTTTCTTTAAGATACGATAATAATTATAAGTATAACAAAAGTAATCATAAATACATCTGTATATTTTCGATGATTTTATTAATCTCTTATCTCCAATTTGAGCAACAGTAAGACTGGAAACTGCCTTATATTTTGTAGTAGTATGATATTTTATAACAAGGAAATTATGGATATATATATGTGAAATATATTTTAGAAAATAAAAAATTATATATATATATATATACTAAAGCTCTTTCTAACCACTTACTGATTGACTAACTAACTCCAACTGACTGATATCAATGTTCGGAATTTGGCGTGCCGACGGACATCGAAGCCAGTACACCGGGAAAAATCACAGAACCGTCGGAAAGCATCCGTAGATGAAAAATTACATTTAAAAAAACACCATAAACATCCGTAAAAAAAAAGAAACCTCAATCGATATCTAACATTTGAAAACTGTAATTTCTATAACTGTAAACTGTGAAATAAACATGATAATAATGTCTGTAAATGAAAAAAAGAAAAGCATCCACAAATGAAAATTTACATAAATAACAGTAAATTTGTCCGTAAAAAAAAAAAAACCTAAATCGATATCTATAGCATTTGGAAATTGTAATTTCAATAACTGTAAACTGTGAAATAAACATGACAATAATAATGTCCGTAAATGAGAAAAAGAAAAGCGTCCGCCAATGAAAATGTACATAAATAACAGTAAACTTGTCCGTAAAAAAAACAAAAAACCTAAATCGATATCTATAGCATTTGGAAATTGTAATTCCAATAACTGTAAACTGTGAAATAAACATGACAATAATAATGTCTGTAAATGAGAAAAAGAAAAGCATCCGCCAATGAAAATTTACATAACAGTAAACTTGTCCGCAAAAAAAAAAACAACCTAAATCGATATCTATAGCATTTGGAAATTGTAATTTCAATAACTGTAAACTGTGAAATAAACATGACAATAATAATGTCCGTAAATGAGAAAAAGAAAAGCGTCCACAAATGAAAATTTACATAAATAACAGTAAACTTATCCATAAAAAAAACAACCTCAAACAATATCTAGCATTTGAAAATTGTAATTTATATAACTGTAAACTGTGAAATAAACATGACAATATTGTCTGTAAATGTAAAAAAGAAAAAGCATCCTTTAATTAAAATTTACAACAGAAACCATAAACACGTCCGTAAAATAGAAAAACATAAATTTATATCTAGCATTTGAAAATTGTAATTTATATAACTGTTAAATGTTCGTAAATGAATTAATATGAAATAAAAATTTCAGTGAAAATTTACATAAAAACTGTAAACACGTTTGTAAAATAAATAAATTAACCTAAATTGATATCTAGCAGCAGGTTGATGATATAAATAATAAATAATCATAAAGCTTCTATTTATTATGTACCTACATACGGGGGACACAGTTTGTTATTGCTTACACAACGTGCATACCCCACTTGTGTATATAGGTCATTTCACCAGGTTGGGACACATTGTGTGACATGAAAGTGAATTTTTTAATGGCAATGAATTACATCCTCTTGCACCTCAAATGACAAAGTACATACATTGCTTTCATATTCCAAGAGATTTAGTGGAAAGCTTGTTGCAAAAAAATGTAAGTATGTTGTTAATGACTGTGTGCGCACATATTATGCAGACGTAACATGGACACCATATTTTTAACTTTTGCTCCTGTAAATTTTTATTGCACACATATTTCTCTCTCTTCAGTCACTGTCACATAACCTTATGGGAGGGGGTTCATGTAATTAAAACCATTCAAAGAATTAAACCAGTGTTTTGAGGAAAAATGGATTAAAAAATGCATTTATTGTGGCTTTTTTTCAATAAAATTGAAACATCAATGGAAAAATTGCTTCAAAGGAAAACAAAATGTATTAATTTGCCTGTTCACACATTATTGAACCTTTTATGCACCATTATTTACAAAGAAAGATCTAAAAATGATATTCTAACGTGTCAGTTAATCACTTTCATCACGGTCTCTGACGCTACTAATCACTTTAAAAATTATACGAGCCGGATCCGGATCCGGATCTGGATCTTCACCAAAATTGAATCGATTCTTTCTAGTGGCACACTCAACCTCTCCAACAAGTTTCGTCCAAATCCATCAATAACTTTTTGAGATTTCCTGCTACGTATCGTTTTTGGCCCCATCTCCCAATGGTGAAGAATCATTAAAAAAATTATCGTAGCCGGATCCGAATCCGGATCTTCGCCAAAATCTAATCATTTCGTCCTCGTCACATACGCTAGCTCTCTGCCAAATTTCGTCCGAATCCGTCCACAACTTTTTGAGATATCTTGTTCACCGACAAACAAATGGACAAACAGACAGACAGACAGGGGTGAAGAACCTCCATCTACCTTTGCTGGTGGAGGTAACAATCACCCATCCACACTCATAGAAGCTGCCCTCCAAATCCTCACAATATTCCTGCACCCCTATATCTCCCACACTTCTAAGTACCTATTTAATTCCAATTTAAACCTATGTACCCCTTCGACTAACACGACCTCTCCAAGGAAACCATTCCATGCATTAACTGCTTTCACTGAAAAACCCGAACGTTACTGCAGTACTAACTCTTCTCTTCTTTACTTTCAGGCTATGACCCTGGTCCCATCACTGTCTATTCTGCTGAAGACCTCTTCCGCACTTATCGTATTTATACCGATCATTATCTTGAACATCTTTGTCGTATCGCCTCGTAATCACCTCCATTATTTGGTCATCTCATCTCGATTCTCGAGGAGTTAAACTTATAAAATGGGTCGTGATGTCCTGATGTCCTGATGTCTGTCCATCCGGTCCTCCATACTTACCTGCGTTAACTTTTAGCTATTTTTGCTACTCCTCCATTATCACCCGGCTGATTGTTCTGACATTTGACTCATGAATACAAGATAGTTGCTCAGGCTTCGATTTTTCAATTTCGGATCATGGGGGCTCCCAGGGGGATTAGCCCCCAAACTTTAGATCCCTACTTGTCCCTTATTTTCCAACCATTTACGATCGCTCGGTCTTAGATTATTATTTTTTTCGAATTTTTTGCATTTGGATCATGGAGGCTCCCTGGAAGGGGGATGGGAGGGCTGGCGGGGGGTAGCTGCCCTACACTGAACTGTCTCTCTTTATGGTAGATATGTCCCACCTGAGATGCGGAAACCAAACTCGGTGGTGTCACGGTTAGGGCATCCGCTCTAAGTCTGGGAGGTCGGCGGCTCAAACCCAGGTTGAATCATACCGAAGGACTTTTAAAATGGCACCTTCTGCTTCCTTGGTTGACTTTCAGCATTTAAAAGGATAAGAGCACAGACAATCCCCAAAGCTTTGCATCCATGGGGAAGAGGAAATTCCTTCTTAAGAAATGCCCCCCTCCGGGTGCCTTGCAAAAGGAAGCGCCATCTTTATGACGTCGCTGGTACCCATAGTGCCCCGGCGAGTGACGTCACTTCCCCCAAGCTCAGTGGCTGGTTGTCTCACTTAATACGTTTAATATGTCCTATGTTGTGTCTGACGTGTGTGTGCGTGTGTGTGTTCCCTTGATTTATAATTTATCCCCCTACAAATACAACCAACAACCCTATTTGCTTTATCAAGAGGTGCCTGGCATTGCCCTGTCTGCTTGCCCTCCTCCCCCCTTCCTTCCTCCCCATCCCTCACATCTATTACCACCCACCCAAAATCCTTCTACTGTGTGACATGTTCCAAGAGTGCTCCTTGCATCATGTAATCTCCATTTACATTATTCTTACCCATCCCCAGAACCTTACACATCTTTATATTAAACTGCATCTGCCAATCGGATGCCCAATCTATAAAAGTAAGTAAACTTCCCTGGATCTGATAACTCCCTCCTCCCCCCACATCCCTTCACGCTCTGCTATCTTCCTTACCTCCAAGGTTAGCATTATCTACAAATGTTGAGAGCCTACACTTCACCCCACTATCCAAATCATTGATGTAAATCTATAAAAGTAGAACAGCACTCGGTAGAGAGCATACCTCTGCCAGGCTGAACAGTTTACATTTTGTATCCCAATGATAGGTGGAATCTGTATCCAGAGCTGAACCAAAAGGTAATCGGCTTGTTCTTGTCACTTAACCAACTCTTCCACAACGTTTTGTCATAAGTTGTCCACAACTTTTTGAAACATCATGCTATATATCATTTCAGGCCCTATCGCTCAATGGGGGAAGAATGACTTAAGATTAAAAAAAATTCTCGTATCTGGATCCGGATCTTCAACAAAATTGAATTGTTTCGTCCTCATCACGCACCGAACCTCTCCACCAAGTTTCGTCCGAATCCGTCCATAACCTTTTGAGATGTCACGCGATATATTCGTTTTTAGCCCGATCACTCAATCGTGAAGAATCACTTTAAAATTCTCCAGATCCAGATCTGGATTCGGATCTTTACTACAATCTTATTATTTCGTCCAAGTCGCATACCCAGCCTCTCCACCAAATATCGGCTGAATACATCCACAACTTTGAGATATCCTGTTTACAAACGGCCAGACAGACAGACAGGGGTGAAAACATAACCTCTATCCACCTTCGGTGGCGGAAGTAAAAAGAGAGTGTGCGTCAGTCAGTGTGTCTCCTCCACAACACCATAACCATATAACCTAGCAGCCCGAAACTTTGCCTACATACTGAGGGAACATCTAGAAAGTGCAGGAATGAAAACTGGGTGTTTGAGTAAATGTAAATACCCTTTTTGAAGGTAATTAAACGGTTTATCATATTAAAACCAAAACAGGCTTTATCCTTTGCCATTCCACCATCCATGGGGCCTTAAGCTTGTTTTCGGCCTGCTCAAAAACTTCTTGCCTTGGAACAGACCGCAACGGTTTCTGCATGTTTAAGTGCCAAAAATAAATTCCCCCCCACGTTCCTCACTCACATCATCGAATGTCTGATCTTCATTGCTACGAATTGCTGTATACGTCGCTTTTGTATGTGCTATCATTTTCAAATTAGGAGCTTGGAGCGATTTTATGCATTACATGATGCAATTTTCGACCATGGCTTCTCACTGACTAATTCAAGTATATATTCGAAATCTGTCTTCCGATTTGAGGATCGGAACTGGGACTAAATAAGCGTCAAAATCTGGTGTGTAATCTGTAAAAATTAAGAAACCACGGATTTTTATAACCAAGTGTATAAACGTATTTATTTAAGGAAGGCTATGCTCCCACCTTCACCATATTCAGCGATAAAAGCCTAATTTTTAAATGGCGAAACTGGTTCAATATTTGGCTATGTCCTTCCTTCCATCCATCCGTCAAAAATGAAGAAGAGCCTTTCTAGCCCACCGTGTTTCATTCTAAAGGTTTCTGAAGTGTAACTCACGTTCACGCTGTAGAAACCAAAACGTTCAGAATCATTGGAATCTCCTGCGATGAAGCTAACTCCGAGGGCTTTTCACTCACTCACCACAGGCAGGTAGGTGGTCTTTCTGTCTTCTACAGACTCCTCTCCAGCCTTGCTCCCCCAGCTCTCTCTGTGCTCTGTCCCCCAAATATTCCTACAGGTCGCACAAAATCTGCCAGCAACCCTCTTATGGTTAAACTGCCAAAATCAAGACTCTCTGCTCACCTTCTCTCCTTCATTCCTCTTTTCTCCAGCTTCTGGAACAAACTCCCTCACTCTCTTCAATCCCACTCCTCCCTCCAGGTCTTTTAAACAGCTGTTCACCACCATCTCTTATCTTCCCCCATCCAAAACCTTGATCTTTTCTACCCCCGTTAATTCACCCCAGATCCACTTTGTTGAAATACAGACTTCTTTTCTGGAAGTGTTTCTGGAAGCCCATGTGTTTTATACATCTCCCACTCCCCCCCCCCCCCAATTCCCATACCTCCTACCCCCAAGCCCTCTCTCTCCCACTCTTGTCTCCCGCTCCCTTTATTTTGTCTTATGTGTTGTTTTTTTTTGTGTGTGTGTGATTAATGTTGGCTCTTACACGAGCCTCGATCTTGCATACCAAAAAAAAACGAGGCTTCCAAAAGGTAATTCTAAAGGGTTCTAATGGGGAAGGGGATCTGGAGGGTATTTTAAATAGGTTCTAAAGGGTCATTTTTATGGGTTTTGTTTGTTTCTAGGCTTTGCATATTAAAAATGCCAAATTGACCCACTTCCTACGGACATGCGCGTGATTTTTTTTTTCGGTATTTCAGCCCAGATACCGATATAACTGGCGAGACGATCATCAAAATATGGTATCAGATGTGAAAAATAATTGTTCCAACGATTGGTAAGATAGGCGAAGAAGGAGTTGTGCAACCTCTTAAATGTACAATAAAAATGCTAGAAACAACCTGTACATCACGTTAAAAGTAATTTTACTGCTCGTCTAATGACACAACTCTCAATGGTGAAAGAATAGTCTGTAGAAGAAAAAAAAGATTATCAACTTAGCTGACTTATCGAAATATCGCCCCTCCGAAAACTTATGTCCGTGCTGTTGTATATTTCACATGGTCAAATGTCGACTACATGTATGCTGGAACACCAACCTAGCCCTCGATGGAAAACATTCAATCTTGTCTACCCAAAAGCATTACAATAAAATGTATAATTTTGTTGATATTTCTGTTCGATATTTTGCAGCTTGATTAATAAAATGTCTCTAAACATGTGCTTAATTGTAGTAGTCCAATAGACGTAAGTTACGTCAGGGACAACGCCGGGTACCTTTGTGGAATGAGGGACCTTCGCTAGTTATAAATTAATAATGGTAATAGTGCTGGATCCCTGAGGAACCCCACTGCTTACATCCTCTCAGCAAGACATCCTCCCATTCAATCCTTGCTTCCGATCACCGATCCATTTTTCCAATCCAGGTACGGTACTAGACCATGGCCAGTCCCCACAGGTACACACCTTAACTAACAACCTCCTATGTGGTACATTAATCAAACTAGCAACGGTACCTGCCCTACGGGCGGGGCTTCAATTGTGAGGCCCAAATGAAAAGGCAAAATATCAGAAATTGAAGGCTTTTTTATTTATTTTAAGCGATTTATATAAACATCCGTTAAATCATAATCACACACAAATCATCAAAATCTAAACAGTGTTTGTAGAATTTCGATAAAAGCCACATCACTGTTCAGATCGGTAAATATTATTCCATCGTTTGCAAAAACTGGAAAATTGGAAAAAAAATAGAAAAAAAAATTGGAAAAACAATATAGCCTATTTTACTCCAGGGGGGTCCCAGGAATACCCACCCGAAATATCGTTGCGATCGGTTCAGCCGCTTTTGCGGTACCTGGGGACAGACAGACAGACATTTGGTGAATTATAGTAAGATGCTCCTGGATTTTTTTTTTTATAACCGTGTTACATTTGCTATTCGCCAATCCTCCAGTACCTGTTTCACATATCACGTCAAAGGGAAATCGATGCCGCTACACTACTCTCTCCCTCCTGGTGCATTCGCTTTCGTGTGCGGTCTGTGGCTGCTGGTTGCAATCATTTTCTGGGGGCACGGCAGTTCCGCTGATGCAATGCCCTCCATTACCAGTCAACTGGTACTCATTTTGCCGACCTCGGAAGGATGACAGGCTGAATCAACCCTCCTGTACATTCAACGGCATGGCAGGGGCTCGAACTCAGGACCCGATGATCTCAACCCAGCCACAAACAAAATACAATGTGGTGCAGGAGTACACTCCACATGTAGTCAGGTTCACGATGTCAATAAATTATATTTCGTTCAAAATCATGGTAGATTAGCAAACCTATACATTTTTGGAAAGGTTATAGCATAAGGAAACTAAAAATCAATGTTTACATTTGGAGAGATACCTGTATGGCGGCCATTTTGGATTTTCAAAATGGCCACTGTAAAATACATCTTTTGTTCTATTTCTGCCTCTAATTACCCTAAAAACTTTTTAAAATATACTAAACCTATATTTTCAGGGACAAGGAATCCAATGAAAGTATCAAATTAGTGCTATGGGGAATGGTAAGACACGAACCAAAGGTTTTGAATTGCAAAATACTGTCTTTATATTCGCGATAAGTTGCATAATCAAATACATGTTATCATTTTGTACAGGCAGTTAATAACATCAAAATGTGTCACAATAATTCATATCACCAAACATACACAGGCAGTCAGCAAAATCATATATACACATGCAGTCGGTATAACTTCACATCTACACAGGCAGTCAATGACAAAACATACACAGGCAGTCAATGGCATCAAACATACACGATTACAGAATATGCCATTCAGAGTTCGTCATCACTGTCCTGTGTGTCGTATCCGACAATATAGTCCGCATCGTTTTCACAGTCCGTTCCACACAAGCAAAGGTCGGTCAAATTGATTGGCAAATCGAATTGGTCGAATGGTCGATCGAATCGAATTCGATGAATCGAATCGAATCGAATCGATCGAAGCGATTGGTCGAATGGTCGAATTGGTCGAATGGAATTGGTCGATTGGTCGAATTGATCGAATTGGTCGGAATTGGCAAATGTAAACATTGATTTTCAGATTTTCCATGTAATAACGTTTCCAAAAATGTATAGGTTTGCTAATCTACCATGATTTTGAACGAAAAAACATAGTGAACCCGACTAATGGGAAAAAGTCACAGCAAACAGAAATGGTCAATCAGTAAAATATACTCTCAAATATCGTGCTGGGAAGTGTATATGAAGTGGGGTGTGAATACTTGCTGAAAGCACTGCAGATCTTGGATTTCTTCAGTAAACACATTCTCGGAACAGATACTCACCAAGCTGTGCCCTTTTACCAAACGACTACTCTATATTTACCAAACGACTACTCTTTATTTACCAAAGGACGACTCTTTATTTACCAAACTCTCATGTGAAATGTATTTATTAAGAATTTGTTGCTACATTTATTCAAACATTTAGAATCGTTACCAAGGGATTTAGATCCTTCTAAGAACTCTTTGTGGCTGCTGCTCTCTGTTGTCGAGACTAATCAATCTTCTGTTTTCATGAATGGCAGATACAGAAGTCTTTGGCCAGAATTTGCGAACCATTAATTATTTTTTTTAAAGATGAAGAAACAAGTGAGTTGTACATGTCAGTCATATGTTCCCCTCGTGGGCTGTCTCTTCCTAAACAAATCATCTATTTACTCCCGATTTTGAGCCCATCCCATCCCATCCCCATGTGTTCCACTGTCATGCAAAAGCACCACATTAAGGCCGAAGGCAAACGACATGTCCCTTGCCTCCCTTCCCTTTAACTTCTCCAACAATGACTGAACTTCTTTTCTCTTATTGCAACATCACCCGATCAGTAAATCATCAGTAAATGTAACATTCTTCATCATTTCATTTCATTTGATATATTCTTCTTCTTCTTCTTCATCCTGATTTTCCCTTTACGCAGGGTGAGGCTTAATGTCTAAATGGTACCAAGCTGCTGCTGCTGCTGCTGCCCCACATTTTGTTCAGGTGAACAAAAATAATGTAAAGAATTAAACTTTTGCAGATCCTCGACGTTTGTATCTTGTTGATATCACAGTCTGAACGTCCAAGCCCAGGTATATAAACACGCAAGAGACCGAGCTCGAATAATGTCCACATAATGGACACAAGACGTGGGCCTATTGAGCCTCACAAATAGAATGTGACCAACACTCTCTTCACTGGAGAACGAGCAAACCCATCTTGATAGGGAAAGGTCCCCCGCATTCCATCTGGGTCCAAGGGCGTGGCCACCCTGCTCGAGGTATGCGAGCCACGAAAGATAATGCGAAGGAAAACATTCCCGGTGGAGAGGGAATGCCAGAGAGAAAAATCGGGTGGGCAGAAGGTGAAACCCCAATATTGACGCAGCGCAGGTCCACCATCACGGGGTCACCGGGTGGGATATTATGGTTGCCCCAAAACGAGGGTTAACCAGTTCAGGTTATCCGGCGCGAACATTTTAGAATCGCTAACATTTCGGAAGGAGATGGTGAAAATAAAATGTATCAACCTTACAGGTTTGTGACGTCAATGATGACCTCTCACATAATGAAGATGAAAAAAAAATCATGACTGATAACCTAAACTGGTTACCTCCGTCTCTGAAGGTGAACAAGAGGTCATGTTTTCACCTTTGTCTGTGAACAGGATATTAACAGGTAAACAGCTAAAGTTCAGCTATCGTTACTAAACACATGTCAATAAACAAGAGGTTGCCTCAATTACAAAAAACAATAAATAGCACCGCAAAGTGGGCGTAACCCCTCAGCCCATGCATGGTGGAAACAAATTTCAAGATGGCTGCCGTGGCGGCCATATTGAAAATCGCAGGGTGCCAATTTTCGAAAGGAACCTTCCTCTACTCAACCCCAACGCACACTGCAAAAACATGGATTTAATCGGACAAGCCGTTCTGCTTGAAATTGATGGAAACTAATTAAAAGATGGCTGCCGTGGCGGCCATATTGAAAATCGCAGCGCGCCTATTTTCGAAAGGCACCTTCCTCTACTCAACCCCCAACACACACTGCAAACATGGATTTCATCGGACAAGCCGTTCTGCTCGAAAATGACGGAAACCAATTTCAAGATGGCTACCGTGGCGGCCCTATTGCAAATCGCAAGGCGCCCATTTTCGAAAGGAACCTTGCTCTATCCAGCCTCAACACACACTGCAAAAATGAATTTAATCGGACAAGCCATTCTGCTCGAAATTGACGGAAACCAATTTCAAGATGGCTGCCGTGGCGGCCATATTGAAAATCGCAGCGCGCCCATTTTTGAAAGGAACCTTCCTCTACTCAACCCCAACACACACTGCAAAAATGGATTTAATCGGACAAGCCGTTCTGCTCGAAATTGACAGAAACCAAAAGTTGACGGACACCCGGATGGCTGCCGTGGCGGCCATATTGAAAATCGCAGCGCGCCCTTTTTCGAAAGGAACCTTCCTCTACTCAACCCCAACACACACTGCAAAAATGGATTTAATCGGACATGCCGTTCTCCTTGAAATTGACGGAAACCAAAAGTTGACGGACGCCCGGGACGACAATACCCCTTCGCCCAATTTGGGCTGAGGGATGAAAAGCATGAACATCACAAAGGGAACAAAAGCCACAGCACAGCAACACAAAGGCACGCACCTGAATACAGTCAAAACAAAATAACACAGGAATGGACACAACACTCCTAACAGCCAAGGACAGAATGACAGCAGTCCTCAATATCGTGTGTGTCCTCCCCGAGCTGTAATGCAGGCTGTACACCTCCGACGCATGCTCTGTACCAGGCATCTGATGCGGTCCTGGGGAAGTCTGTCCCACTCCTCCTGCAAGCCTTGAATGAGAATTTGCCGATTGACAGCCATTGATCTCCTCGATGCAAGACGTCGACCAAGCTCATCCCAAAAATGCTCAATGGGATTGAGGTCAGGGGAATGAGGCATCACTTAAACACCCTTTTCCTGGAGGAAGTTGGTGGTCAGGCGAGCCGAATGGGGTCGAGCGTTGTTGTCCTGCTGGAAAACTGCGATGTCAGGATGAGCCTGGAGAAATGGCAGTAGATGAGGTCTCAAAACTTCATTGACATAACGCTGACTAGTGGGATTGCTTTCGATGACGACCAGAGGGGTCCTGAAACGGGTGGAAATGCCGGCCATACCATCACACTGGGTCCTCCCCAACGATTGATCTGGCGAATACAGCATGATGAATACCTTTCCCCACCTCTACACCATACCCATCGACGCCCATCAGCAGCATGGAGGCAAAATCTGGACTCAGACGTTGGGCAATTGTTCGCTGGCTTACACCAGCCTCAAGCATCCCAATTGCCCTTAATATCCCCGAGCCCCGAGTTCAGGTGTCAGGCGTGGCATCTGAATTTTCTTGTTGTTTTCCCTGTCCGAAGCCTTTAGAGTGACTATAGACAACAGTAAATGAATGTCTAACCACGAGAACTGTAGGATTTCATTATGAGGGTCATTATTCAAAGGGAAAGATCCCTATACAGAACCACTCAAGCATGCCATTGTTTATCAACCAGGTTATTGAAGTCATGACCCCTTTACATAATCAGCCATTACAATTGAAGAAACATGTTTGTAAAGCTGCGCATTTCAAAAAATGAAACTGATAAGTTTATTTTGATGTTCAGTATGTATACCCGGTGTGTACCCCGGTTTAGAATAGGTACACCGTATCCCTGTGTGTCGTAAGAGGCGACTAAAAGGGTTGGCGTCAGGAAGGGCATCCAGCCATAAAAACATTACCTCAAAAAGGGAACCATGACAATTACAATTACATATGTGCATGGTACAGCCTGAAGTACCCCGTGAGGGTCCTCAGCCCCTCTCGTCAAAACTCAAGGTGGGGAACCCGATCGAAGCAAGGGTGGAAATCACTCGATTTAAGACGATACGTCTGATGCCCCACGTGGAGATCGGTTTCTGAGGTTTGGGACATGGAATGTTTGGACAATGACAGAGAGATCAGCTCTCCCCTCTCCTCTGCTCTGCTCTCCCCTCTGGGCTGAGAATACTGCTCTCCCATCAGGGCTGGTGCTCCTGCCTCACACCTAGCTCAGCTTCATGCTGTAGAAACCAAAACTTTCAAGATCATTGGAATCTCCCATGATGAAGCTGATTCTGAGGGCCTTTCATTCTCTCATCGCAGCCAGGTTGGTGGTCTTACTGTTTTCTACCGACTCCTCTCTGGCCTAGCTCCCCCAGCTCTGTCTGTGCTCTGTCCCCCAAATATTCCTCCAGGTCGCACACGATCTGCCAGCAACCCTCTTATGGTGAAACTGCCAAAATCAAGACTCTCTGCTCACCTTCACTCCTCTTTTCTCCCGCCTCTGGAACAAATTGCCTCACTCTCTTCAATCCCTCTCCTCCCTCCAGGTCTTTAAAACAGCTGTTCACCACCATCTCTTATGATCAGCATGTTCAGCACCAGGTGGTTCACCACCATCACCCCTATCGAAAACCTTGATCTTTTCTACCCACGTCAATACACCTCAAATCAAAATCCACCTCTTTCAATCCCCAACTCCATTCCCGAAATTCCTAGTGGCATCCATTTGTTTTATAACACGTTTAACCCCCCCCTTCTACAGATCTACCGACGTCCCTGCCCTCGACCGTTGTTGTACTTGTGTGCTTTCCTCTCTCTCCCCATCTTGTCGCCTGCTCCCTTTATTATATGTTTTTTGTGTTTAATGTGTTAGCTCTTACACAAGCCTCAACTTTGTATCGAAAAAGAAAATAGAATAAAATTTAAAAAAGCAAAGCAATTGGTCCATGCCTGTCCGTCTGATAAGGTTAAGATCAAGGAACAACTTATTAAAATTTTGAATGTTTTACATTAATTTTATTTACTTTTTCATTTATTAAATTTAGTTATGTTATTTCTTTTTGTTATTTAAATGTATTTTGAACACGAATCAGAACATTAATAGGAAGACAGGTTTGCCGTTTTACAGTACTTTAGCTCTGAATTCATCCTGACTGCACATGAACAGAGGAGTGAGATAATATTTTTTACTCTGTCTGCCTGTCTGGCAAAATTGTCGAACACTCAAATTGAAAATCATTCCAAACAGAAAACTTACTGTTTTTTGAGAAAGTTAAAAGGACAAAGAACAGGCACGAAAAACTAATGCAACGTGTGAGATCGGGTGATGTAATAGACACTGCGTAAAATGGTGGTGAAACCCAGAATTTATTTATTTATACGCTTTTAAGCCTCTTCAAATATATTTATATACTTAAACTGTGGAACACAAATCGCCTTCATAATACTTCCAGGAACCATGCTATATACATATTTATATCGATATGGACTTGTAGAGCATCCGAGGGTGTGACAGTTGAGAGGAGCGGTATCAGGGTGAAGAAGATCCTGCCAATATGATTCTGGGCCAGATCGATTCTGAGCTGAGCTAGACTCAGCTATGAAGAACGACTGGGTGAGAGAGGACTTTATACATTGGAAAGGAGTTGGTTACGAGGGGACATGATAGAGATTTTAAGTTAATGAAGGGTAGAGATAAAATACGTGCAGAATAGTTATTCAGCAAAATAGACAGTGATCGGACCATGGCCTGAGAGTAAAGAAGAGGATAATTAAAAGGGTAGCAAGGCAGGGGTCTTGTACTCAAGAGTAGTTAATACATGGAATCAGGAAAGGTAATGGCAGCAGAAACAGTAGATAAGTTAAAATTTGAATTAGATAGCTACCTATAAATATTGGAGACAGGTGGGTACAGGGATACTGGCAGGAATTTTAGGTAGCTTGAGTATGGATGGGTGATTGTGTGCATCTGCAGAGGGTCGTGCCTGTGGGGCTCTCGCCAAGGGGTGCTGTGTGGTAGATGTTGTGCTTCTCACCCAAGAACCGCCTTCGCCCACCTGAAAACAAAAAGCTTTTTCTTTTTAAAATCTAATTAGAATAAATATGATGATGAAGACGACTCCTTTTTGCACCGTGACGATGCATTGGGCTGTGGAAGTAGTTTCTTGTCTATTGGGTACAATGCTGGACGGGTCGGGTCACCACTCACAATATCATTCGCAGGACACTCGAATGGCTCATTCTTCCCAGTAAGTTGGTACTCGTTTTGCCGACCTCAGAGGGATGGCAGGCTGCGTCAACCAACATGGTGTTAATTCAAAGGCTTGATCAGGGGATTGAACTCAGGACCTTGTGATCTCTTGCCAGCAACCTCAACGGTTAAGCCAACACCTGGCTTTAAAATAAACATTGTACACCGCTCCATTCCTATTCCATCTCCAGGCGTTGCATGACGTCATCGCCGGGCACCGAATGGGGCCTGGCGATGACGTGCGCTGAAAGGGAGTACTCCGTTTTCACTCTGGTTTCTTGGTTTCTTGCTTTCTTGTTTGTTTGTCCGGGCAAAAGCTCAGCCATCCTTTGAGCTAGGAATCTGAAATTTTAGCACAATAGTGAGCACGTGCTTTCACAAAAACAGTATTTTTTGCTTTTTGATTAATCAATTTATTGACTAGTTACTTAATTATTATAATAACAGCTCAAAAGGTGCCTGAGATGTTGCCCAGATGAGAAAGGAAATAAATAAGTACTTATTAATCGATAATTAAGGAAATAAATAAGTACTTATTAATCGATAATTATCGATTAATTAAGTACTTATTTATTTCCTTTCTCATCTGGGCAACATCTCAGGCACCTTTTGAGCTACAACAACAACATGTATTTTAAGGCCATTTTCCCTGCTAGAGCCCTTTCTAGCTTCTTTCTAGAGCCCTATTTCCCTTTCTAGCTTTTGAGCTGGAAAGCTGATATTTGGACATGACAATGACCAAGTGATTTGACTGTAAAGGGTATTTTTTATTTATTGCTTAATCAATCAATCGATTTATTATTTATTAATCAATTTATTTGACGGCGGCAGGGATTTTCAAAGCTCCACACGGTCTCCACGTTTTTCGAAGTTAAGTCTGTTCACAATTGTATTTTGTCGAAACTGTATTTATCTTTCGGTGTGTGAAGTTATTGTGTGCAACTTTGGTTGTTTCTCGGTGTTTATCTTTCATAAATTGATCGTCTGTTTGCCGTGTCGTGTCTTGAGGCCTTGTACAGTGTGCACTGTACAACCTTGAGGCGTTGTTTTTCTCTCAG
The DNA here is from genome assembly GCF_964187855.1 of Myxine glutinosa. Lineage (NCBI taxonomy): Eukaryota > Metazoa > Chordata > Myxini > Myxiniformes > Myxinidae > Myxine > Myxine glutinosa. Next base: position 70,768,729 of record NC_136274.1, on the reverse strand, counting down.
TGGTCCGTCGTTTGTGATCCAATAACTTTCGTTCTCTGTATTCCCAGGCTTTTCACCCATAGCCTACTTCCTTGTGTAAATCTCAACTCAAAAAAAAAAAAAAAAAAAAAAAAAAAAAAAAAAAAAATACAACAACAACAACAACATTTCCTTCTCTGTTCTCATTCGTTTATTCATTCTTATTCGTTCGTTCGTTCTTCGACCACGTGTTTCTCCCCCATTTCCCCAGATAGTTTTCACTCATTAACCTTCAATGTTTACACTTTCCCCTCAAGTTATGTATTCCGTCATATTTTATAACACCTTTTTCTTCTTCTTCTTTAAAAGGCTGCTTTCGACTTGCTCACCAAATCAATTCATCCCAAAAAAAATATCCATCTCCTATAGTGCCTTTTTTCTACATTCCCTAAACTCTCCTGCACTCCATCCTCCATCCAGCGTCCTTAAACGTATTTTTAACTCGAAGGTCACAAGAAACTCATTTTGCAATAAATGTTCGTTTCCCATAAATCGTACACTTTCAAAAATCCAATCTCACCCCTCCCCTCCAAATCTTCCCCATAACCCCTCCCCTCCAAATCTTCCCCATCACCCCTCCCCTCCAAATCTTCCCCATCACCCATCCCTTTCAAATCTCCCCCCTTGCCCCCTCCCTCCTAAACTACCCCCTCACCCCTCCCCGCCAAGACGCCCCCTCGCCCCTCCCCTCCTAGACTCCTGCCTCACCCCTCCCCTCCAAATCTCCCCCATATCCCATCCCTTTCAAATCCCTCCCCTTGTCCCTTCCCTCCCAAACTCCCCCCTCACCCCTCCCCTTCAAATCTCCCCACCCTCATTGCTTCTCAATTTCCCCCCTCTCACTCCCCCTCCTCAAAGCGTCCTCCCCGCTTCTTCCCCCTTCAAACTCTCACCTCCATCTCCCCCAACCTTCTGCCTCGCTCTTCCCCCTCCTCAAATAACACCTCATAGTGGCTCACCCAATCACCATCAAACCTTTTGTCCGCCCCATCCTTCCCTTTCTCCGAGCTATTCTGAAATCTCTGACACACCTTCAACAGCTCTCCCTACCTCTTCCACCTCTTCCACATCTTACCCTAGCCCTCCTCCCCCCTGTTCTGTATCTGATGCTCCCCCTTCCTCTTCATTAACGGTATGGACCTCAAACATCCGGGGCCTTCGTTCAAACTTAACTGATCTCTCCATACAGGTTGCTTCTGTCAAACCAGACGTGATCTGCTTAACAGAAACTTTCCTCCTTTATGATGTCTCTGATTCCATAGTATCTCTCCCGGGCTACTCCCTCCTCCGGTATGATAGACCTGAGCCTCGTCCTGGAGGCGGGGTTGCTATCTTTATCAAAAACTCTTCCTCACTCGCCCTGCACTGCACTCTCTCCACCTCACCCCCAGGAATACCTCTGGCTACGGCTTCCCCTTCGCTCCCACCTCTTGTTCATATGTGTGTTGTACCGTCCACCAAACAGTGATGACTCCATCTACATCTCGCTGTCTGATGATATGGACCAACTTCTATCTACTCATCCCAACTCTCTCTTCCTCATATGTGGTGATTTCAACTGTCATCATGCCAGTTGGCTGGGTGTGGGTACCTCTCTCACCAGCCATGGCTCCTCAGCAAAGGACTTCTGCGACTCACTGGGACTGACACAATCTGTCAATTTCCCGACCCGGATCTCAGTCAACGGAACATCTTCTCTTCTGGACTTGGTTATGACTAACTTCCCTGAAAATGTCTGCTGCTCTTCTTCTGCTCCGATCGGATCATCTGATCATGTCCTTGTTAAAGTGGACATCTCTCTGACCATCCTCAGGGAGCCTGCTCAGCGTCGACGAGTCTGGCATTTCACTCAGGCCAACTGGCACGGTCTTCAAGCAGCCATCAATCATCTGGACTGGTCTCCCATCTCTACCACCTCTGACATCAACTCATCCTGGGAATTCTTCCAAAGTAAATTGCTCTCTCTCATGCACAGATTTATCCCATCTCGTCTTCAGTTGTCATACCCTTCCTCCCGTCCATGGTACACGGAATCTTGTGGTGAGGCTGTTGCCCAGAAACAACTTGCCTTCGTCTCCTGGAAAGCAAATCCAACGGAAGGAAATCTCATTTCCTTTCACAAAGCCCGAAACAAGTGTGTGTCCACCCTCAGGAGAGCCAGGAAACAATATCTCTCCGTTCTCAAGACCGAACTCTCTTATCTGTCTCCCTCTTCCAAATCCTGGTGGCGTCTGGTCAAATCCGTTTCTGGTGTTTGTTCCCCCTCCATCCCCTCCCTTACCTCAAACGGCTACACAGCTGACTCCGCACGTGAAAAAGCTGAATGCCTCAACTCTGTGTTTGCCTCTAAATCTTGTGTCCCAAACCCATCCCTCTCTGTACCCACCATACCCAGTCGTACCCTGCTGCTCCTGGACTCCGTGTCCTTTCCTCCTGACAAGGTGGAAAAGTTTCTGTCAACCCTCGACTCTGATTCTGCAACTGGACCCGACGGCATCAGCCCACGGGTCCTAAAATCCTGCTCTGCTGCTCTATCTCACCCTCTCTCTGTTCTCTTCACCCTCTCTTTTGCTCAAGGTCAACTGCCATCTGCTTGGAAATCAGCCAACATCACCGCTTTGCACAAAAAAGGTGCAAAAACAGATCCTAGCAACTACAGACCAATCAGCCTTCTCCCAATTATCAGCAAAGTCATGGAATCCATCATTGCTTCGGATATGAAATCTTTCCTCTTCTCCAATGGCTTGATCTCTGATCATCAATTTGGTTTCAGACCAGGTCACTCTACTCTGGACATGCTGCTTCTGCTGTCTCAACAATGGATGGAGGTCCTCAATGCCAAACAGGAAATTAGAGCTGTCTCCCTCGACATATCACGTGCCTTCGACACGGTCTGGCACCCCGCTCTGCTCACCAAACTCTCCTCCTTTGGTATCCATGGAAATCTCCACGCATGGCTGGCGGACTTCCTCTCTAGTCGTCGTCAACGTGTGGCCCTGAATGGGTTTCTCTCATCTCCTCTTCCTGTTCAGGCTGGAGTTCCCCAAGGCAGTGTTCTGGGCCCCGTGCTTTTTCTGGTCTTCATCAATGATCTCTCTGACTCTCTCGAAAATCCTCTCTATCTCTTTGCTGATGACTCCACTCTCTGCCGCTCCATTCCTCTTCCCTCAGATCGGCAGTCTGCTGCCTCCTCACTCTCTGAAGACCTGGACAAAATCACAGACTGGTCAAACAAGTGGAACATGTCTTTCAATCCTGACAAATCTCACACTCTTACTATGTCTCTCCAAAAAGATCGACTGGACAACCCTCCCATCTACTTTCTCAACAATCCTCTCCAAGAAGTTCTGTCGCTCAAGATTTTGGGTCTCACTATCTGCCATGATCTTTCTTGGGAAAACCACATTTCCAAGCTGGCCTCCAAAGCCAGTCGCCGACTGGGCATCCTCCGTCGTGCGAAGTCCTTCCTCGGCACACCTGAGCTCCTCACCACATACAAGGCTTTCATCCACAGCTCAATGGAATACTGTTCTCCCCTATGGGCCGGTGCTCCTGCCTCACACCTAGCTCGGCTTCACGCTGTTGAAACCAAAGCTTTCAGAATTATTGGAATCTCCCGCGATGAAGCTATCTCTGAGGGCCTTTCACTCACTCACCGCAGGCAGGTAGGTGGTCTTTCTGTCTTCTACCGACTCCTCTCCGGCCTTGCACCCCCAGCTCTCTCTGTGCTCTGTCCCCCAAATATTCCTACAGGTCGCACAAGATCTGCCAGCAACCCTCTGATGGTTAAACTGCCGAAATCTCGGCTCTCTGCTCACCTTCACCCTTTCATTCCTCTTTTCTCCCGCCTCTGGAACAAACTCCCTCACTCCCTTCAATCCCACTCCTCCCTCCAGGTCTTTAAAACAGCTGTTCACCACCATCTCTTATCTTCCCCCATCCAAAACCTTGATCTTTTCTACCCCCGCTAATTCACCCCAGATCCACCTTGTTTGAAATTCCAACTTCTTTCCTGGAAGTCCTGGCAGTGTCCATATGTTTTATACCTCTCCCACCGCCCCCTTCCCACGCCCCCCCCCCCCCCCCCCTCAGATCTCTCGATGTCTCCATGTCTCTCGGTCCCTGCTCTCAAATGTTGTGTTTGTGTCCTTCCCCCTCTCTCCTCATCTTGTCTACCGCTCCCTATGTTATATGTTTTATGTGTCGGTTTGTCTTTCTGTGTGATTAATGTTCGCTCTTTCACGAGCCTCGATCTTGTATACAAAAACAAAAACAAACAAAAAAAAAAAACAAACAAAAAAAAAATTTAAAAAAATTGTTCGATTCATGACTTATTTAATTTTCAAAAAGTTACAGCTTTGGATTAAACACCAGTGGTTGAGGTATGCTATTAGCCAATTGATTAAGAAATTATTTTACGATTACCGTTTATTGATTTTAATTACTGAATTAATCAATCAATTATTGTACACCTCTCCCTCCCAATGCGGTGTACTTGTGCGGTGTACTTTGTGCAGTGTACTTTGAATGCATCTGTACTTGTATTCTCCCTTTTTTATTTTGACATCATTGGGATATCCCTGTGCATGCCACATTGTCTTATCCTCATCCCCCCGTGAAATTAAGTTGCTTTGACTGATAAAATTGATCTGGCGTTGATGTGGCACAGGCATGATGGGCCGAATGGCTTTCTCCTGTGTCACATTTCCTTGCGTATCCTTGTGCAACTGCACGGGTTATGGTGTTCGATTAACTCGCTTGTTGCGACACTTCTCCAATGCCCATGAATCTGTTGTGTTCCTGTCTTTGTATTTTCACTTGAAAAATAGTTCTCTGAAACCACTTGTCTGATTGATGTGAAACTTTAAACAAAGGAGTGACTCTCCATGGAGAATATTTTATTGCTAACTCTGATGTCCTCGGTCATATGATATGGCAGCCATATTGGATTTAAGGGAAAAAAATGACATTTTCTTCAAAAACTGCTCAATGGAAAAAAAAGAAGTTGAGGCATACATCATCAACTCCCCACGGGGTGCATTGGGTGACAAAGATGACGTCAGCAGTGATGAAGTGGTATTCTGGTATTTTTGTTCAGAAGGAATGCGCGAGGCGAGGAAAAATGATAAATGTTAATGGGCCATTGCCTGACAAGGACATTGTTATGGCTTGTGCTGTACGAGTGTCGTTCTAGTTACCTCCGCCAACCACCGAAGGTGCACGGAAGTTATGCTTTCACCCCTATCTGTATAATCATTTGTCTGGGAGCAGGATATCTCAAAAAGTTGTGGACAGATTCAGACAAACCTTGGACAGGTTTGGTGTGCGACAAGGGCAAATCAATTTGAATTGGGTGAAGATCCGGATACGGACACGATAATTTTTTACGTGATTCTTCAACATTGAGAGATGGGGTCAAAAAACATTTTGTTTAATACAAGGCTTGTAATAAAGCTGATATGTGCACACGCACACTGAGCGTGGAGGAAGTGCCGTCACTTCCCAGGATACTCTGGGTACCAGCAACGTCATAACAATGACGCCACTTTTCTCAAAGTACTCAGTCGGGCATTTCCTCAAGAGGAATTTCCTCCTCCCCATGGATGCCAACCGAAGGGGATTGTCCATGCTCTATTCTTTTCAAGCAAGGAAGCAGCACATACCATTTAAAAAGTCTTTAGTACGCCTTGAACTGGTTCAAACTGGATGGATGTTTTTTTGAGGAGACACCATCGTACTGGATGATCGTTGGCTCCCTACGTGAGTTCATCCACCCTTTGCTGGGTGTTGTTTTTCGTCCTGGCAGGGTGACAATCACCCTCCCCACGAGCAAAGCCAGTGAGGGGTGTCGGGTTAGGCACCACCAACCTGACCAACCAATATACTGTGTAGCACAATACATCAAAAGGTTGTGAATGAGTTATGACAAAACGAGGTGGATGAGTTGGGGAGGTGACAAGAACAAGCCGATTAGACTTTGGTTCAGGTCTGGATCCCCATTCGGCCTATCAGTGGGATACAAAATGTAAACTGTTCAGCCTGGCGGAGGATATGCGCTCTATCAAGTGCCGTTATAGTTATTACTGTATTGCTTCTCCATTGTGGAGAATACATTATAACAAAAGGTGTGTGCATGGCCATTTCTCTCAGAGATGCCCTTGGCTCCATTCCTTCATGAGTGGAGGGAAGGGTTTTAGCCCCTCCCCTCACTCACAATAAAATACAACGAAAAAAAAAAAATCTAAATTTTATTTACTCAAAATGCCAACAGGATTATAATAGCAATCTAACACCAGGTACCCCAGGTAGTACCGGGAAAAAAAAAATCACGGTCTCGGTGATTCGAGTGTCTCTGATCACTTGTTTTAATTATACATATCCATCTCTTAAAGGAGATTCGCTTCGGGTGATTCGTGTCCAGTTCGAGACCGTGCCTGCGTCCAGAAACACAGCTCGGTCACCATTAGAGAACGGGCACACAGTACCGATCAGCATGATGCATTGACTAGCTCTGTGGATCCATACGGTATCATGGCAGACAGGCCCGTGATCCGACTTGGACAGATTAAATCAATCGGCCGTTGCGACCGCTTTGACACCATGTACAACAACAACAAAAATCCCCAAGGAGTCGATAAGCTAATCGATTCGATTAATGTGTTAGTGTTGTAAAGCAGGCATAATGGGTTAAATATCCTCTTCCTGTATTAAAGTTTTTGGAGTTCTTTTTGGTTCCTGTATTAAAGTTCCAATGGGAGAGAGATGGTGGATTTCTAAAGAAAAGTCTACTCTCAGACGATAACGCAAGGCCCTCTGGTGGATTTGCAACAATTGGCAGTTTTAACGGGATGCAATTACTTGTAGGTTTGTGCCGAGAAATAGACAGCACTGAGTAAACCCACGGCCTTCAAGTGGAATGATAATTAATTAGAAATTGTACTGACAGGGCCATCCAGTTATATACGTAAAAAGGTAGAATTCTTTACAATCTCTAACCCCTCCATAACACCGGCCTGACAAGCCAAGTCAATTCCACATGGTGCATGCCATTAAACACTACAGTTTAAGCACAATGGTAATGACTATTTGGAACATATGTTGTTGAAAAAGGTTCTGAACAATAGAAACTCATCATGACACCAGTAGCGGCATCGACTTCCAGGTAAAGGCAGCAAACCTGATAGGTAGATCCATATTAGAGCTTTTGGATCCATAAAATACAGTGACAGCACAAGAGATGAAATACAGGTTAGACTCTCTCACCGCAGCAGGCAGGTTGGTGGTCGTTGTGTCTTCTACCGACTCCTCTCTGGCCTTGCTCCCCCAGCTCTGCCTGTGCTCTGTCCCCCAAATTTTCCTGCAGGTCACACAAGATCTGCCAGCAAACCTCTTCTGGTGAAACTGCCAAAATCAAGACTCTCTGCTCACCTTCACTCCTTCATTCCTCTTTTCTCCCGCCTCTGGAACAAACTCCCCCACTCTCTTCAATCCCACTCCTCCCTCCAAGTCTTTAAAACAGCTGTTCACCACCATCTCTTATCTTCCCCCATCCAAAACCTTGATCTTTTCTACCCCTGTCAATTCACCCCAGATCCACTTTTCTGAAATACGGACTTCTTTCCTGGAAGTCCTAGCAGTGTCCATGTGTTTTTTGTTTTTTTTTTACCTCTCCCACCCCCCTCCCCCCCCCCCCTTCCTGTGCCTCCTCCCCCCAAGCCCTCTCCCTCCCACAGATCTCCCGATGTCCCTGCTCTCAAATGTTGTATTTGTGCGATTCCCTCTCTCCCCATCTTGTCTCCCACTCCCTTTATTACGTCTTGTGTGTCCGTTTTTTTGTCATTAATGTTTAAGCTCTTACACAAGCCTCGATCTTGTATACCAAAAAAATAATAATAATAATAAATAAATAAAAACATGCAATGTGCAAAATTAACCATTATAATAAGCCCAATAACTATTTATGCCAAATTTAAGCTTATTTTGTTACATTTAGTGGTCGCACCATCAGTTGACCTTTTAATGAACGCAACCATCTGTTGAAAGATGTTGCCTTGTGCAACAGCCACGCTTCCTGTACATTTTGAGCTTTGTCTGAAGTAAATCGGCCGATAATTTTTGACAAGGCTAAAACACTGACCACAACCCTGTGGACAATGCTTGCGGTCCAAATTTGAAGAAAAACTAGATTATTAAAATATTTTAAAAAATAAATAATAATAATAATAATCTAGTGCAACCTCTAAATTAGCTCCGATATCGTTGCTTTTTGGGTTGTAGTCATCCGATATAGTGGACCATACAGCCAACAGAGGAATTTTGATTTTGAAATTTTACCATCTGAATCTGGGCCACCCTAATGAAGGTGTATGAAGGCACATGTGAAGTTTAAAATTGGGGAACATTATTATCAGCACATGGAAAACAAGACAAACAAGTAAATGAAAAATCGGTCAGAGACCGAGGACTTGCCGGAATTTACTTTATCGGACATTTAGGCCAAATATGGCGGCCGAACCACGTGAATGATGACATAATCATTAACATATTCTATTCCCCATGGAGTGTTTTTTACAATGAGCCATGTCTCAATTTTCTATACTCAGCACTTTCGGAGATATGGAGGGGCTAAGTTTTTCGGTTTTTCCAAGATGGCGGCCGAATCACGTGACCGATGACGTCAACAATTGGGTACAGTCTATTCCAGGGCAAGACAAATATGTGTAAAGTTTGGCGATCGTGCAACGGTGTAGACGTAGTGCTGCGAACAGACAGACAGACAGATGAAAAATCGGTCAGAGACCGAGGACTTTCCGGAATGTACTTTCTTATCATCCATTTTGGACAAACATGCCGGCCGAACCACGTGACCGATATCATTTGTTTTCTAAACTAATTTAGTCCTTGATGATGCTCAAGAAATTGCATCTTGATTGGATGAAGTTTTGTACTTGTCGAATTATCAAATTATGACGTCATAATGGAGGCCTTGGACCGAGGGAGTTAAAAATTGGGCACAGTCTATTCCAGGGCAAGACAAATATGTGTGTAAAGATTGGCGATTCTATGTGCAACGGTGTAGACGTAGTGCTGCGCACAGACAAACCAACCGATCAACATACTTGCCGGAATCTTTTCCGGCAAGTAACAAACCAACCGATCAACATACTTGCCGAAATCTTTTCCGGCAAGTAACAAACCAACCGATCACCAAACTTTCCAGAATCTTTTCCGGCAAGTAACAAACCAACCGATCAACATACTTGCCGGAATCTTTTCCGGCAAGTAACAAACCAACCGATCAACATACTTGCCGGAATCTTTTCCGGCAAGTAACAAACCAACCGATCAACATACTTGCCGGAAAGTAATAATTTGATGCAAATGCAGAGGATATACCCCTGTAGGTAATAGATGTCAACCAAAGGTCAAGTGAAAAATTAAAGCTCATATTAGAGAGAGAAAGAGAAAAAGATAAGTAGAAGAGGAAAAAAAAAAATTTTTTTGTATACAAGTTCGTGGCTCGTGAAAGAGATAACATTAATCACACAAAAAGTGAAACCGACACGCAAAACACAAAATAAGGGGAGTGGTAGACAAGATGGGGAGAGAGGGGGAAGGACAGACACAAACACAACATTTGAGAGCAAGGACATCGAGAGAACTGTGGGAGGGAGAGGGCTTGGGGGGAGGTGGGAGAGGTATAAAACATATGGACACTGCAAGGACTTGCAGGAAAGAAGTTGGAATTTAAAAAAATTGTATCTGGGGTGAAAATTAGCGGGGGTAGAAAATATAAAAGTTTTGGATGGGGGAAGATAAGAGATGGTGGTGAACAGCTGTTTTAAAGACCTGGAGGGAGGAGTGGGATTGAAGGGAGTGGGGGAGTTTGTTCCAGAGGCGGGAGAAAAGGGGAATGAAAGAGTGAAGGTGAATAGAGAGTCTTTATTTGGGCAGTTTAACCATAGGAGGGTTGCAGGCAGATCTTGTGCGACCTGTAGGAATATTTGGGGGACAGAGCACAGACAGAGCTGGGGGAGCAAGGCCGGAGAGGAGTCGGTAGAAGACAAAGACCACCAACCTGCCTGCGGTGAGTGAGTGAAAGGCCCTCGGAGTCAGCTTCATCACGGGAGATTCCAATTGAACTTGACGGGGAGATTGGTGAAATGCTGGCTGAGATGGGCTGGACATTTGGTGCAGATGGGGGAAGAGAAAATGGCAAAGAGATCGGATAAGTTGAGGGAGCAAGGTAGGAGGAAAAGAGGTAGATTGTGGTTGAGATGCAAGGATTGTGTGAGGAGGGATGTCAGGAAGGTGGAGGTGGTTGGAGAGTGGAGAGAGTTGGCTGAGGACAGAGGGAGTGGAGGAGTATCGTGGTCAAGGCAGGGCAGAAGCTTGGTACCATTGTCACACCTTATGAAAGGAAGAGGGGGAGAAGAAGTTATCACCAAAGGAGACACAATGGCACAAAAGCTAATGAAGTATTTCTACATCTCAAGGTAAGCAATACGCCACATCCAGAATAAAAATATTTAATTGTATCAATACACCAATGCGGCGTAGGATTTTTCCTCAGTTTATTTTAAATGTTAACACTGTAAGGCAAAATACAGGTTCATTTGCATGCATAGGCAGGTGGTTATTCACAAAACAACAAACAGACCTGACGCCCACCCCACACCCAGCCAATCCATCTTAAAGCATTCACAAATCGATTTGCAGCAAATAAATAATTCTAAGCAAACTAATTATATTTTGTTATTAGGAAATTTCCAGCCAAGATTAGATACAATTAGTATGTCTCTATTGTAGAGCAGTATTATTTTATCCTATTAGAATTGTGTGTACTTTTCGAGAAAGTTATGACGGCCCATCGACATGCAAGTTAAATCAAAAATAACATACTATCGATAAAAGTAAACATGCAAAACTATGCTCGACGAGTATGCAGCCTGGCAAAATGCATCTTACAAAATGTTTGAAAATCGAAATTGGAAAGTTGGGATACAAGTGAAGAACGGCATCTAATAAGAGTTTTGGGGCTGGGGCAGGAAAGGAGGTCAAGGTTAAAATTTGCAATCTATATCAAATACCGTGACAGATAGGGCCGATAGTGCACCATTGTTTTAGTTATATCTGTAAGGACACCCTGCCCCAACGCTCCGCTCAACAACCCAAAATCAACAACAAATAATAATAATAATAATAATAATAATAATAATAAGAGTGCAATTTACAGGACTGTACAGGGAAAATGAGCCAGCTTCTATTCGAAGAGGAACAAACAACTTCAATCCCAACAGCTCACTCAAATTAACTACCATGTTCGAACGGGGTCGGCATCTAATATGGACAAGATCAAACCATATATGTATTTTAGACGTTTACCATTGAAAGGAAATGTTTACCATTGAAAGGGAATGTTTACCATTTACCAAGCATCTCCCAGAAAAGGACAAAGTTGGTGTCGTCAGAATTCAAGCGATCCTGCCGTTTCCACAAATGGAGCCACTCTGATTAATTATTTGGAGCATTATGGCCAGGCATGGTTTGGAGAAAAAGTGGCGACGAAAATCACAAGTCATGGTTCTTCAGATGGACACAAATGTACCCAAAAAGAGACCTCAACAAAAACCCTCCATTTTGTGCGACAAACTTGTGACAGTCAAACGCAACTAACGGGCAAGAGTGAGGGGGGGGGGGGGGCGTGCATGTACAATGAAAGAGAACATGTTGATAAACATCAATGACAGGACAACCACAAGGCACTTGTGGTTTCACTAAAAAAAGAAGGAAAAAAAGAAAGAAGACATATAAAAAAAACAAAAAAAAAACAGCATTGAAACAAAAAAATTAAACTACCATGTTACAACTCGCCATAGCACCAGCAGAACAAAAAGCCATGCAACACACACACACACACACACACACACACACACACACACACACACACACACACACACACACACACACACACACACACACACACACACACACACACACACACACACACACACACACACACACACACACACACACACACACACACACTTTTCCAGTTTTGTTTCCCTGCAGCATTAGGAAAGGCGATGGTGCATGAAGGATGGTCGGAGCGATGAAGAGAAGGACAAGTTCTGGTGTGCGATAGAGAAGCTGATGGAAAACGTGAAAGATGAGGAAGTTGTTGTGGTAGGAGGAGACCTAAATGGACATGTGGGAAGGAGTATGGACGGTTTTGAGGAAGTTCATGGGGGTTACGGATATGGTGCGAGAAATGGAGAAGGTGAAAGGATTTTGGAGTTTGCTGATGGAGCTGATTTGTAATACTCAGTTCCAGAAAGAGGATAATAAGCTTGTTTCATACACGTCAGGTGGGTCGACGAAAACCGTTGACTACCTGATGGTGCGTAGGCGAGATAGGGGGCACCTCCAGGACACAAAGGTGCTCCCGGGGGAGGAGGCTGTTTCACAGCACCACTTGGTTGTCTAGGACATAAGGGTGAAAGGTGTGAGGAGAGCTCGGCAGGTGAAGTACCAACCGAGAATGAAAGTGTGGAGGTTGAAAAGGTGACAGTAAGGGAGGCATTAAAAGAGAGGCTGAGTAGGGTAGAGGATGATGTGGTTGAGCTTGAAAGTGGTTGGATGTCAATGAAAGATAGTCTGTTGGGATCCATCATTGGTGATGGGTATGTGGATGGACAAAAGGACCACCGAGGCACTCGGAAACATAGTGGTGGGATGATGAAGTTGGAAAGAGGATCGACAAGAAGAGGAAGAAGTTCAAGGAGTGGCAGAAGGCGAAGGGTACGGCAGCAGAAAAAGCAGAGCATGAAAGTTATAAGGCAGCCAAGAAGGCTGCAAAGAAAGAGGTAGCAAAGGCGCAGGAGGCATGTCGGAAAATGTTCGGAGAACGCTTGGATTCGGAAGAAGGTCAGAGAGCGGTAATCAGGATTGCAAAGCAGATAGCAAAAGAGAGGTGTGATGTCATGGGGTTGAGTTGCTTGAAGGATGAAGTGGGACAAATCGTTGTGGACCCAGATGGAATTAAAGGAAGATGGAAAAGATGTATGGAAATGCTGTTGAATACAGAGAATGAATGGGATGGCAACATAGAGAGTAACCCAGTTTTAGGACCGGCAGAGAAGATAACCGAGGAGGAAGTTGAGGAAGCGATAAAAGCAATGAAGAGTAGAAAAGCAGGAGGGCTGATGGGAGTTGGGAGATATTTTGAAGGCAGCGGGAAGTTGGGGTGTGAAGAGAATGGCAGAGATCTGTAATCTGGTGGTGAAAGAAGGCCGCATTCCAGTGGCTTGGGAACTGAGTACCCTCGTCCCTCTATACAAGGGGAAAGAAAGGTGACCCTCTGGAGTGTGGCTCGTACCGAGCGATAAAGTTATTGGAGCATGGAATGAAGGTATTGGAAAGGGTGTTGGAGGAGGATAAGGAAGAAGGTGAAGATCGACGAAATGCAGTTTGGATTTATGCCAGGAAGAGGAACGACAGATGTGCTCTTTATTGTGAGGCAGTTGCAGGAGAAGGACATGGAGGAGAGGAAGAGGTTGTTTCTTGGGTTTGTTGATCTGGAGAAAGCATTCGATGGGGTTCCACGCGAAGTATTGGCATGGGCATTGAGGAAGTTAGGAGTGGAGGAATGGTTGATCAGAGTAGTGATGGCAATGTACAAAAGAGCGCGCACAGCTGTAAGGACGAAGGACGGGAACAGTGGTGAGTTTGAGGTGAAGGTGGGAGTGCATCAGGGGTCGGTACCAAGTCTACTACCATTTGTAGCTGTGATGGAGGTGCTGGCTCAGAAGGTAAAGGAGGGTTTACCGTGGGAGTTGTTGTATGCAGATGATCTGGTGTTGATTGCGGAGAGTATGGATGGACTGAAGGAAAAAATGAACAAGTGGAAGGAGTGTATGGAGACAAAAGGTCTGAAGGTGAATATCGGAAAAACGAAGGTGATGGCAAGTGGTAAAGCATGTGGTGAGGTGGAAAGAACTGGGAAGTGGCCATGTGCTGTGTGCAGGACGGGTGTCGGAGTGAACTCCATTCAATCTACAATGTGCGCTGAGTGGGTTCATCAAAAATGTAGTGGACTGAGGGTCATTAACCAGTGTGGCAGCTACATTCAAATGTAAGGTGTGCACAGAGGGAGGAAATGTTGAGTTGGATCTTGGAGACGGCGTGAAGCTGGAAGGTGTGAAAACATTTTGCTACCTCGGAGACATGCTGAATGGAGAAGATGGATCAGACTCTGCAACGGTTGCTTGAGTGAGATGTGCATGGAAGAAGTTTCGGGAACTGAGTGGCGTGCTGATGAGGAGGGGAGTGTCGTTGAAGCTAAAGGGAAAGGTGTATGCTGCATGTGTGAGAAGTGTTATGATTTATGGGAGCGAGACATGGGTAATGAACGTAGAGCAGCAACGAAGGCTGGAAAGGGTGGAAATGCGAATCGTTCGGTGGATGTGCAGAGTATCGTTGAGACAGAGGAAGACAAATTATGAATTGCGAAAGATGATGGGAATAGAGCCTGTGATTGATGCTGTGAAGAGGAACAGGTTGAGATGGTTTGGTCATGTGTTGAGGAAGGATGAAAGTGACTGGTTGAGAAGAGTGATGGAAATGAATGTAGAAGGAAGTAGAGGATGGGGAAGACCGAGAAAGACTAGGCTAAAGATGGTGGAAGAAGAAATGCGGTCAAGGGGGTTAACAAGGAGAGATGCAGAAAATACGTCAAAATGGAGAAGATTGTCATGGGGACCGCAAGGCTAACCCCCACTCTAGCAGGGAAAATGGTATTAAAATGCATGTTGTTGTTGTTGCAGCATTAGGAAAGGCAATCTGTCGGTTTGAAGAGTTCAGGAAGTCTGCAAGGCTGATAGCGAGCTCTGGTAGCTTTTGGTTAGTGACCTCAATTCAAACCACCGAGTAGCGAGTGGACGGACATATGCGGATGAATGTGCCCATCCGGTGCCAATCATGCTGATCATTTTAAATATAACGGACAATCCAAATCTTCGGTCGATGAGGATTAAAACACTGCACAAGGGAAGGTAGACCCCAAAGGAATACTACTGGTCATCACAGCATTTTCCTTAGTAATCTGCACAACATGAAATAATTAATACATACAAAAACAAGGTTGTTGGAGAGCCAGAAATTAAAGAACCTATTTAACAAATGTAACCCCCCACAGTCATGGAACAAGTCATCTTTTCCCAATTAGACAATTTCACATCACCTTTACAAAACAGGCTGCCGCATGTTTCCAACCTCCTTGGCCAGGACCCCACATTTCCCATTCAGATGTCAAAAATATATATAAAAAACGAAAACTAAAAAGCAAAGTATGAAATCAGATGGCACAAATTCACGAGAAATCACTGCATTAATGAAAAACGATAAAAAGTTGTAACAAAAAATAAAACTAGCTGCATTTTTACCCGCCCCAAAGCTAAGCTATGCTTTGTGGGAGAAATAGGCAAGATGGTGATTCAGCGAACAGTGCACACGCCTCGTTCCCATGCCAGAGGATCACACCACACGACGTACATTATGCGAGGAAAGAAACCCGACAACAATGGTATCCGTCAAGCCATCATGTCACGACCCGAAGTGGATGATCGAAAGCCTGCCGGCTTCCCAATTTTCGCAAATCCAAATTTTTTACTGGGCGAGGGCATGGTCAGGTACGTGGCGAGGAACATTTGGTGGACCCTTCACCCATCAAAAAGCTGAGCCAGGCTCCAACACGCTTGACACCCCACCCCACCCCCCCTCCAGATGCACGAAAGCCATGGGATTTGTTTAAACAGCCACGTGATTCAAGAACAGCAAGCATCTACTACTTTGCAACCTCCATTACAGTGGACTCTTATGGCTGGCAAGAAAAGTGAGTCCAAGAATTGTCCGTGACAAGCCCTCATCCCATTTGCCCTTAAACCTCGGATAAATGCACCTCGGATAAATACAAGTTCAATTTTATAATCTATCTATAACCATGCCTTCGTAGTCTCATGCAAACGAATCGGGCCGCTATACAAACCCAACAAGCGGACACAGAACATGCAAGGACGAAACGACTCTGCTGAGACCTCGGCACATGCTGTGGCTTTCATTGTGGTGGTGCGCACAATATGCCTATCAAAGGAATAAACGGTGAAATAATTCTCCACTTATTGATGCCTGCTCGGATCACAGCCACGCTGCTCCAAGCAACCATCACCGAACAGCTTCGATCAAAAATAAAAATAAGAAGAATAAATCACTCGCTCCAGATGTAGATTAAGCAATGTTAACACCCAAAACTCCGTTAAACAAAACCCATTACGTGAGGAAATACTCGCTCGATAGGTCAGAGCGACTGCAAGGGTCGAGTTCAGTTAATCCACTTACGTTTCGGTATTCACAAAAAAGGTACAAAAATAGAGCCAAATAGACGTCACAGTGCAAAGTTTGCTTTCTTGGTTAAGCAACAATAAATAGGCACTTGATTGCGATTTTAAAACGAAAGCTGGTAACTGGGCCACAGCCGACTATTCTCGTTATAAGTTGCCAAAGATACCAGGACACCCGACAACCAGGTTATCTTCGTTATATATTCTCCATGAGACTTTTTGGCAATTAAAAATCTAAATGTAATGCTGGCTAAGGTTCTCCGCTCAACGACGCATGACTGGAGATTTTGTTTCCACCAAAACTCAAGGATGTGACCAACCGAACACGAATAAAACGGACAGATATAAACTTCAAACAAAATCTGCTCACAATAAAAGGCACCCTGATTGAGGTTAATTTCAACGCAAGAAAATGGTTCATTATTAATACCCCCATCCCCAAAAGTTAAAAATCATCGCGGAGGCATGCGCAGAGTCAACAGCACCGAATAGGCCTCAAAAGAACAGAACAAGTGCTTTCCTGCCGCACAAGTGCTCAAACAAACTCCGCTTTTGTAGAGTCATCGTGATCCAGTTCATTTGCGGGCCTCGGTTTCTCACAGTCACCAGCGCTTTCAGTTCCCTTCAATCCCACACCAGCCGCAGTCACTTCTCCCACGTCTCCAGATGATTGGGGCGCTTCAAAATTCTGACCTGAAGCAAGGGCAACGGGGTCTCGCAGGAAAATGACGATGACCGTGATGTTGTCGCTCGAACCAGCAACGCGAGCCGCAGACACGAGGTGCTGCGCCAGACCGCTCACCTCTCCGGTCGATTTGCGCAGGTACTCCGATACCAACGACACAGCTTCGTCCGACCTCACGGTGTCGAAGAATCCGTCGCAGCCGAGCAGCAAGTAGTCCTCAAAACCGTCGAGCAGCAGAGATCTGCATTCAGCGTCGCTACATATGTATGGCTTGTAGTCGCTATCACCTATTTAGGAAGAAACGAATAGGCCATTAAAATAATGTGTGCAAAAATGATAAAAACAACTTTGCATGATAAACAAAAGGTAAACATCGATAGCCCTTGTAGCACAAAACTGTACAATCATCCCACACACAAATGGCAGGGCTTTTGTTCAAGCAGTCCTGTAGTCAGCAATCATTCAAAACGAGTCTCCGCCATTCAGTGTTGAATATAATAGACATTGGCCTCCACAATAGATAAAAACGTATTTTTGTTGTATGTGAATGTCAAGAAAGCAAACATCAACAACAACAAAAAAAAACTGCACAAGGTTAAACTAGTACATCCAGCTGTGCACACATTGGTGCTTTGGTGAACAATCAACGGTGCTACAGGAACGTTGTGGAGCAGCGACTATCGTCAAGCCGCAGGCTTTCCGCTCCGACAAAACGTGGCTCAAAGCCAATGGGAAGTGCAAAGTAATCAATCAAAGTTACGATGGAAATTGGACCTCAGATAGAAAATCGCCAATGGTAGCTTTTGGAGTGCAGCCACGCATGGCGGTGCGGAGGAGGTATGCACCGAGGATTCTCAGGTCACAGGACGGGGTCTAAATGTCACTAATTGTTCATGGCAGTGCAGCCATCTATCCGGGAAACCACAAGAATGGTTCTACCCACAATTCAAACCCCGGGCTGCCAGAGCCAACTGCTCAATTTGGGTAATCACACGAGTGAGCTACCACTGTTACCATTGTTACCATTTGTACTCGAAGGCAAAGCCAAGACTGGGCGTCAGACCTTTTTGGGTGCAAAAATGCCAGTTAGATCACCCAGTCAAGTGCGACGGCTACATATTATTTATTCCCATTTTGTGCATACAAACACATTTTCCATGCGAGGAGGGATGCATTAAAATGTTTATACATGGCACAAGACAAAATGGCACACATGGACAGCAAACATTCCGCTTTATGCGCTTGCGTCACGGTAAAAGGAAACTCTTGGCACGACTAAGTCAAAATGAGAACAGCCGAATTGCTAGTTGGTTCCCGATACCCGTGCACTCACTTACCGATGGCCCTGGACACTGCGAGAGTACCGTTGACGCGCCAAGCTCCAAACCACACGACGCATCCGCCGAGCTCCTCGATACGCCTTTTCTCATCCTGAATAAAATGAATGAAGAGCAAGGTTTAGAGCAGCCAATGGGCTTTGGACAGTTGTGTAAAAAAGAAAAAGAAAAAAAAATAGTGATGAGCAAACTAAGAAAAACAACTAAACCAGAGACAGGGAGTGTGAGGTTGCAGCACAAGGTAAACGGTTCGTGATGCAATATAGGTCGACCTACCACACAATCCGGTTTGTGAGGACTTACAACCTCAACCGGCTGCCCCCCTCGAACCAGCAACGCTTGAGAATCACCCACCCAGGCCAGATGAAGCCACAGCCCATGCATCAGGGCAACCATGGCAGTTGTGCCACTGCGCAGATGCTGCGGAAGTAAATCCCAATGGTCAGCTTCCATCGTCACACATGTATGGAGAGGTGATTCAGTGGCAAAAAAGTACAGTTCAAACAAATCCTCACCCCACATCCCTACAAGTTTTTGAAATGACAGTAAGCAACTATGATATTTAACTGGATGGTATTCATAGAATACTTACCCTGCGCAGTCAATTTGGTGCGAGCCAACTCTTCTGTTTATGAACGTTTTTTTTTCTTCTTTTCTTTGATCCAATATGGCTGCCAGACCACGTGAGCGATGACATCATAAAGTTATATTCTCTAATACAATTGTGGTATAGATCACGCTCAATAAATTTCAAACTGATCAGACTAAGCGTTGTCACCGTCGAATTAGGGCACCAATGACGTCATCGTTAACACCTATTCCCCATATGGAGTTCTTTACAATGAGCCATGTTTAAAAAAAAATTCCACAGAGCAGTTTTGGATATATAGAGGTGCAATGTTTTTCGGTTTTTCCAAGATGGCACCTGTACCACATGACCTATGACGTCATGATTATCATTAAAATATTCCAAAGGAGAGGTGCTCCTATGATGAAAATTTTGTGTTCATCGGACTAACAGTTGCAGAGCATTTGTTTTTTTCATACTTATCAGATCAAGTGTTGTACTTGTCGAATTATGACATCATTATGAAGGCACTGATGCCATCATCATCAACATATATTATTCCCCATGGGGAGTACTTGACAATGAGCCATGTTTCAATTTTTTCTATCGAGCGGTTTGGGAGATATAGAGGTGTAACGTTGTTCCAAGATGGCATCTGTGCCACATGACCGATGACATCATAATTATGAAAAAATAAAAAAAATTGACAGGCGGAGGCACTCCTATGGTAAAATTTCCTGTCAATTGGACCAACGGTTGCTGAGAAAATGAATTTTTAAAATGCAGACACGTACGCCACACGTACGGACGTAACCGAATGCCTAACCCTGCTTTTCGCTTCGCGAGCGCAAGCTAATAAAATATCCCCAGCCAAATGTCCATCATTGCCAGCAACACATCAAACGATTACTGGTGAGATGCCACTGCTGAAGTAAACAAGACTATGGGAAGAAAATAAATCCACATTTTAAAAGAAATATATATTTTAACAGGAACAACAATATTGGTCAAGTCAGTGACAGATCTCTAGCAGAACATCTCGGAGCTAGTGCCATCGCTATGGGATTCGGGTCATCCAGTCTGGGTTCGATTCTCGATCTGATTATCAACCGTCACCATGGTGCTTCGCGGGCAGGCCGTTGGATCAAGTGTGCCGCGCCACAGATGGACATGAACCTGCAGAGCTCTTTGCTAGCATTAACTTGAGGATGTTAAAGATCCCGCCACGTCTTTCGATGAAGAAGCTGGGAGTTATCGCCGGCACCCAAAATCCTTCGCATAACCAAGAGGAGAATCCGCATCAGCGGCACAGTGATATCTAATAAATGATGCAACCGAGCAGTCAGGCGCTGCACACACTCGGAACAGAAGTCGAAACAGCTGCAGTTAATCATTTGTTTAACTGACCACAGCTATTTGCAACTGGGAATACAAATACGGAAATTCCCTGTGCCAGTTTGGAGGAGGAAGTCCCACAGTTTTTGACTGTAGATCAGCTTTAGGGCAAACAAATTATGTAGCAGCCAGACAAATTTCACAAGGAAAACAAAAACAGCAAAACAACAGGCATCACCCAATCAAAAAAAAGACAACAACTTGATCTAGCCTCATTATCAGTGTAGACTTGAGAACTCCGCAGGCCAAGGCCTGCACTCACGACTTGTATACATTCTAAGTGGAAGAAACCTCCGCAATATACAACTTCATTGCCAACTGTCTCACGCAAAGGAACCTTGGCATCATGTCCACATATTCCATAATCTCCATAAAGCCTTCTTGCGCCTGTTCCTCCAAGCCTTCATGAGTGCAGCTAGTCACTACGTCATGCTCTGCCACATCAACCCCTGAGCTTTTCTACATTCAGACCTCCTCCATTTCTACATTCAGAGGGGATAGAGGGTGGTGCAAACCAAATGTGAAATTTAACAGTTTTGTTTTGTAATGGCTATCCGTGCTAAATGGCAGCACACCTCTCTGGCAGCTTTCTGAATAAAGTTGGTATCTGTGATGGTGAAGGCCTCTCGAAGTGCCCGCACAGGGTCTGCAGCCATCGAATCCTGCCGTGCCAGGTTCACGTGCAGATGCGTTGCTGCATAGCTCGCGGCTTCTGCTCCTCCGTGACCATCAAATACCGCGAAGTAGGCCCGATTCTCCAAGTCCTAAAAAGAAGCAGGCCGAGGATTGAACAAAACTAAAGACACGCAAACACAGTTGAGAAAAAACAAAAAGCCGGCTTGCATCTCTTGCTTGACCAACAACAACACCATGTTTATTTATGGGGCAGGGTGGGGATGGGAAGGTGGATTCTTTGGAACAAAATTACATTCACTTTCCCAGATTGGTCACATCAGAGCCCATAGCTTATGGTGCTGTAACAAATTTTAATTCTGGTTTTATTACCTCTGCCACCAAAGGCGGACGAGGTCACGTTCGTGGGCAGGATATCTCAGAACATTATTCATGGGTTCAGACAAAATTTGGTGGACAGATCGGGTGTGTAACAATAACTTTGGTGAAGCTCCGGATCTGGCCCATCAGTGGGATACAAAACGTAAACTATTCAGCCTGGTAGAGGTATGCGTTTTACCAATTGTCGTTCTAGTTATTTTATATCATTACAATCAATTTGCAATCCGTAAACAATAAGGGGGACAGACAAGAAAAAACCTAAGCAATATTTTTTAACAGGTTGTTGATATTTGGGCTGACAGGATGGCCATTAGGTACGCACTCGCCTCCAAGGTCGTGAGCCTGGGTTTGAATTCCGACCCGGCTATAAACTGTCATCCCGGCGTTTCAGAGGCAGGGTGATTCATCAATGTGCGTGCTGTCCCGTGGACGGACATTAAACGGGGACCCCTTTTGCAGGCATTCATTGGTGGAGGGTAAATAACGCATTGTGCCATTCACGAAGAGTAGGCGAGCCATCGCCAGCACCATGGCGAAATTCGAAATTCCTGCTCTAATTACTGCTGGGAAGGGAATGGAAAACACCCAGTATAACCCTTGCCAAGAAACTCCTTTGGCAGCACCAAAACCGTATGGGCAGAACACCATTTTATGAGCTCTTAATAGTTGTTGGAAAAAAAAGATAAAATCTGATCTCGAAATGCACGCGTCAGCAAATGAGTCTTGCGTTACATCAAATAAAAGCAGCTCTGAATAAAAGGCTAAAACAACAAAAGCACAAATCAGTTAATAGCATATGGCACCCACGACATGATGGTGAAAGCAACGGTTATGAATTTGAGCACAAACTTTTGCACTGTCAGTATGAAGAGTGAGCATGTATCAATTCAGAGGTGTGTGTGTGTATGTATATACACACACACACACACACACACACACACACACACACACACACACACACACACACACACACACACACACACACACACACACACACACACACACACACACAATTCAGACCCCTTCACTTTTTTCACATTTTGTTATGTTGCAGCCTTATGCTGAAATCGTTTAAATTCATTTTTTCCCTCATCAATCTACACTCAATACCCCATAATGACAAAGAGAAAACAGGATTTTAGAAAGTTTTGCAAATTTATTAAAAAGAAAAAACTGAAATATCACATTGACGTAAGCATTCAGACCCTTTGCTATGACACTTGAAATTTAGCTCAGGTGCCTCCCATTTCTCTTGATCATCTTTGAGATGTTTCTACACCTTGATTGGAGTCCACCTGTGGTAAATTCAATTGATTGGACATGATTTGGAAAGGCACACACCTGTCTATATAAGGTCTCACAGCTGACAATGCATATCAGAGCAAAAACCAAGCCATGAGGTCGAAGGAACTGCCTGCAGAGCTCAGAGACAGGATTGTGTCGAGGCACAGATCTGGGGAAGCCTACAAAAACAATTCTGCTGCAATGAAGGTTCCCAAGAGCACAGTGGCCTCCATAATTCTTAAATGGAAGAAGTTTGGAACAACCAGGACTCTTCCCAGAGCTGGCCGCCCGGCCAAACTGAGCAATCGGGGGAGAAGGGCCTTGGTGAGAGGTGACCAAGAACCCGATGGTCACTGGCTGAGCTCCAGGGATCCTGTGTGGAGATGGGAGAAACTTCCAGAAGGACAACCATCACTGCAACACCCCACCGATCTGGTCTTTATGGCAGAGTGGCCAGACAGAAGCCTCTCCTCAGTGAAAGACACATGAAAGCCCACTTGGATTTTGCAAAAAAGCACCGAAAGGACTCTCAGACTGTGAGAAACAAGATTCTGTGGTCTGATGAAACCAAAATTGAACTTTTTTTTTCTCTTTTTTTTTGTATACTGAATCGAGGCTCGTGAAAGCTGACATTTACTTCACAAACAAATCAACCAGACAAACAAAATATTGATGTGGATTTGAGAATTGTGTTGTGGTTTTTTTATTATCGTTGTAAGTGCAATGAAGCTTGTTGTAAATATCACCCTCCAGTTTGTGTATAAAGGTCAAAGGTCGTCCCCTTAGTTATTCCATATACAATCACGTAGCAAATCATAGATTTCCATTTTTAGTAGTTATCTCCTTATTCTGTGTATTAGGTTAAGGTTCTGTCTTCCATTAGTTGACACTGCATTGCATCAAATTGGAACAAGGTAGAATCCCTTTTCAAATTCCCCAAAGCCTCCATCTCCAACCGCATTCCCCTTTTTGTCAGCCATTGCCAACTGCATTGGGCGGTTTTCTGCGTGCGGTTTTCTGCATTCGCCGCTGCTGCTTTGGGACCGTGTTTTTCACCGCAAGACTCCATTGAGCACGAGGTCATCTCGGAGCAGAAGGTGGGAGGAGTCAGCCCAGCGCCAGGAACAAGGCGTGGCCTTGCCAACGCCTCCTCTAGGGGCGGGATCGGTGAGCCCTCGCGACAAATCAAGGCCGAGGCGAGCTCACCGATGGGCGTGTCCTGGAGGCCGGCGGCTTGATCGCCCCAGGCTCAATAAAAGCGCGTGTGCAAGCCTTTTGAGAGGGACGGCAGACGCGTGAGAGAGTTGGCAGTGCACCGAAGCCCAGTCGAGTCCAGTCCAGTTGAGGAGGAGCGGAGAGTCCAGTGGAGCGGCTGACCAAGGAAGCCCCCACAGCAGATGAGTGAGGAGTCGACCGCCGCTGAATCCACCGCAGCTGGGTGGGGTTGAGTTTCTAACGGCAGTTCGACCCGCGGCCGCGAAGCAACGCCGCCGGACGAACGCGAGTGTGGAGAGTCGGCGGCTGCTCCCTCCCGGCCCGATCATCCTCTGGTCCGAGCTGAACCTTCCCTCCTTTCCAGCCACTCGTGCCTGCCTTCAGTGCCCATTTGTGTGAGTCTCTTTGTTTGTTCTGTCCTGGGTTTGTAAGTAAGACTGCCATAGGTAAGCTAGCGTTGCACTGTGTCCTTCTGGTCCGTCCCTCTTTCTGTAATTATTTTCTTATTCTTCCTTGGTTTCTTTGATTGTGTAAATAGTAGTAATAAATTATATTTGTTCTTCCTACTTTTGCCTTCTTCTTCTTCACATCCGTTCATCTTTGAGGTTTCCACATTGAACACCTGTGGCACGATTTGGCCAACGTTCAAGGATCGGGTTAGTTTCGGTTAATAGTTCGTGCCGCGGTTGCTAAAACCGCTCGGCAATTAACATCTGTCCGCGGTACGAACGGGGCTGCGCACCTGCCTTTCCGGAGGTAGCTGTGCAGCGTCAGGGACCCCATCGGTCAGTCAAAGACGAGGGGATTAATCCCCCCTCGGTAAGGGGAACAGAGGCCGACGTTGGGTTCCGTAACAATTGGTGCCAGGAGTGTCGGATTCGGACCTGAAGCGCGAATAGCGCGCTCAAAATTTTGAGTGGCCCGAGATTTTATTTTTAACATCCTAAATTTAAACATCGTGCCATGGATGATCAAGGAGACAGGATGCCGGTGGGGGAATTAGAAGCAGGGTTAGGGGTAAACCAGGACCAGAAGGAGGAAATGGAGGAGGAGAGCAATGAAGATGTGGTTGCGGGGAAATCAGGTGCACAAAATGGCACCCTCGCGCACGAGGTTTCAGACGCACAAAATGGCGCCTCGCACGAGTGCGCGGTAGCCGCGCCCGCTGCACAGATGGGGGTGGGCGACATGCAAGCCTTCATGGCCCAAATCATGGCGAAAATGAAACAGGAGAATGACGGTCTAAAAAAATTGAGTAATAAAATTGAAGGGATGGAGGGCAGAATGAGGTAAGGGGAGAAGGCCGGCGGCAGATCCGCAACAATATATATATACACACACACACGTGTGTGTGTACGTGTGTGTGTGTACGTGTGTGTATAGGTGTGTGTGTGTGTGTGTATAGGTGTGTGTGTGTGTGTGTGTGTGTGTGTGTGTGTGTGTGTGTGTGTGTGTGTGTGTGTGTGTATACCTGTGTGTGTGTGTACCTGTGTGTGTGTGTGTACGTGTGTGTACGTGTGTGTACGTGTGTGTGTGTGTGTGTGTGTGTGTGTGTGTGTGTGTGTGTGTGTGTGTGTGTGTGTGTGTGCGCTTCTCAGTAGATCAATGCATGCACACTTTTTGGAACAGGTGAGGCTAGCCATCAGGCAACACCCATAAAGTTTGGAATCGACAATGCAAGTCGGCATGAGAAGTCGTCAGAGCGTGGCAGCTTCAATGTCACAGAATTCATTCCAGAGCATTCTCAATATCTCAGGAATGGCAACACCCAATGTGTCAAGCCCACAATTCTCACAAACAGCATTCCAACATTAGGCCGTGTGCACACAGACATGCCCATACCGGCCAGTTGCGAATGCGATGCACGCCAACCAAAGACATACAAGCAAATCATTTAGTCACCAAAAACCACCCTTCGATGGTGTGCAACGAAAGGTAACGACCATAAAGATTCCTGTATGCACGCTATTAAAACAGCGATATTCATACAGAAACTATTCCCTCCTAATGAAGGCGCTTCACCGAACAATTAACGAAAGAACGAAGGACCAATTTCATTCAGTATTTGTCTTATAGATAACTGGAGTTCTATAAAGCCGCATCAATTCGTTTAAATGAATGAATAACAAATTAAAGGGGAAAAAAAAGGAAACCAAGAGCTGGCCCCGCACGACTCACCGGGAGGCCGAAGAGAGTGTTGAAGTCCGGCAGCACGACGTGACGATCCTCCATCTTGCGGCGAGAGTTCCTGACCGCGTGCACGGATGTGGTGAGGTAGTGGGGTTGTTCAGACACCTTGGGGATGTTCTTGACCCAATCGGCGCACACCTCACGCTCGGTGTTGCACACGAGACTCGCAAGTTGGTATGCATCATACTCTGCCCCAGAAGGATGTCACAAGCCAAGTCAGATCAATACACAAGTGGCGCCATCAGGCATTACGGATCTCAAGAAAACGGTAAAATTAGAGTGTGGAGTCGTGAAGAGGTTTTACACTCGCTCAAGATTCACTTTCAAAACAATCCCTTGGCCCAAAGTCTTGATAAAGTAACTCAGGCTTGGAGAGAAGCTTGGAGCACACAAATGAACACGTAAGGAAGAATTAGACATCACCCATAATTGGTCTTGCCCCACTTCTGCCTAAGGATGCAAGTACTTGTTGCAGGGCCTTGCAAAATTATGTAAGGTTGTCCTATGTTGGGTTTGCCTTCTCGAAGAAAACAAGCCGTTTCACCACAGAATTGTGAACCAGCGCAACGCAGACAGATATGATGGCTACAGACATGAGGATAAACCCGTGCATGAGGCAGCGGGCTTTGGTGAAAGCATTCCCAGGTGGAGTTGATGCTTTTTCGAGACGAGGCATATTATATTACCGGCCAGTCAGCCTCGGTGAGCTGTAAAACACTACAGCAGCTCTCACTACAGCCCGAGAGATATGGGCTTTCAGAAAAAAAAACATGGTCAGCGGAAGCAAGCGGAGCAGACGAGGAACAGGAGAGGTTGGTGGGAAAGTTAATCATCATCAGGGAGGATGTACAATTTGCAGAAATCCAAGATGGGAAGTTCAGTTTGGGTGAGACACAGGGTTTCAAAGAAGGCCTTCAGAGGAATGCCTTGTTGTAGAGGCATTTGGACATCGCTGGCACAGATAAGTTTCTACAAGCACACAATGTCCTAATAAGCAGGAGCAACCACCAACAAGGTTTTGCAAAGAAGAACAGAATCTACAAACCGGAGAGGTTCTTAAATTTGGAGACAGTTACCGAAGCTCTGTGGGTGCGAGAACACGGGGCAATAAAATATAAAAAGAAGACAATATCATGCAGAGCACGATACTTGCAAAATCCACCCCTCCGGCCAAAAAGGTTGCCATGGATACATCAAATTGTCTATTTCATTAAGATTAAACTTGACGATCTCAATCAAAGCTCGAGTCAATCGGATATTAGAAGTTTGACCTTGAGCTGACCTTTGACCTTTTGACCTCAAAAATAGTTGCTTTCCCAATTTAGTGACTCAATATGCAAATGGTGTTTACTTTTTCAAGCCAATTGGATGAAAAGGCTCTCCGGCCTTGCTCCCCCAGCTCTCTGGGCTCTGTCCCCCAAATATTCCTACATGTCGCACCAGATCTGCCTGCAACCCTCTTATGGTTAAACTGCCAAAATCAAGACTCTCTGCTCACCTTCACTCTTTCATTCCCCTTTTCTCCCGCCTCTGGAACAAACTCCCCCACTCCCTTCAATCCCACTCCTCCTACCAGATCTTTAAAACAGCTGTTCACCACCGTCTCTTATCTTTCCCCATCCAAAACCTTGATCTTTTCTACCCCCACTAATTTCACCCCAGATCCACTTTTTTGAAATACCAACTTCTCCTGGAAGTCCTTGCAGTGTCCTTGTGTTTTATACTTCTCCCACCACTCCCCTCCCCCTTCCCACGCCTCCTCCCCCCAAGATCTCCCGATGTCCCTGCTCTCAAATGATGTCGTTGGGCTTCCCCTTCTCTCCTCATCTTGTCTACCACTACCCTTATTATATAGTGTAAGCTTGATTGTTTTTTTTTTTGTGTGATAAATGTTAGCCCTTTCACGAGCCTCGATTCTGTATACAAAAAAAGAAAAATGCCGATTTTTGAAATTTGACCTCAAGGTGACCTTTGACCTCAAAATCGATAGGCTTCTTCCCTATGACCAACTCTACCGTATGGTTAAGTTTCATGGAGATCGGTTTTAAATTGTGACCTGTAGGCGACTGACAAACAAACGGACAGAATAACACACAAGACCGACCAACGTACTTGAAAAATCTTTGATTTTCCAAGTAATAAAATATTGGTCAAGAAACTGCGCATCACTCACACATATGCACAAGAACATACCCAATCGACGGATGCTTTCGCTGCTGCCGATCCTCGATAAGGTTGGTTGAAGAGTAAACACAATGCTCGGGATAAATGGCTGGAGGACGTCGCATAGCTTATGAAATATGGACCCCCCCCCCCCCCCCCCCCCCGACAAAGAAAGCAAACCCATAGCTAATAGCAATTTGTTTTGCCAATTGAGGTCTGCGGTAATTAGCTTGGGTGGGGGGGGGGCTGGGGAGGGGGGGGCAGCGTGTTGGGTTTGAGTCATGTTAAAAGTTGTACCATACATAAACCACTTTCATTCATTGCCTCCGTTTACTCTCAACAATAGAAGAAGAATAGAATGATCGTTTTGAGGCCTTTTTCCCCGCGAGAGCGGGGGTTAGCCTTGCGGGCCCCATGACAATCATGGTTCCCTGTTTGAGGCAATGTTTTTTATGGCCGGATGCCCTTCCTGACGCCAACCCTTAGTTACCTCTTACGATGCGCAGGGATACGGTGTACCTATTTTAAACCGGGGTACACACCGGGATCATTCATCCCATCAAGCTGGTACTCAATTTGCCGACCTCGGAAGGCTGACAGGCTGAGTCAACCCCCCTGGTGTTAATTCAGCGATCGACCGGGATTCGAACCCAGGATCCGAGGATCCCAAGCCGGCACCCTAACCGCTAAGCCAACACCAGGCGTTTACTCTCAACAGGCAAGCATTATTCCAGCTGGCATAAACCCGAGGATGGAGTGAGGATCATAAAGTGAATATAAACTCTGCGAGATGGGTGTAGCATATAAACAGAACACACGGAGCAAGAACACCCTCATGCCATCCCGGCTCCACGCACAATGGGTGCAACATCCTGGAAACGCTCGTCCCATGGGATTCAGAAGCGACATCGAGAATGGTGCATTTGCGTGCAGAACTGCCAAAATAAATAAATAAATAAAACACAAAAAAAACGTTCGCGTTCATTTCACTGACACATTGTGTTCACACAAAGTTAAAGCACCATTCGCACCTTTTCTACAGCATTTATTGACATCAAGAAAGTCAAAGGAAGGTCCGTTGGGTGGGGGAGGGGAGCAAAACTCACGCAAAGGTTCAGCCTCACCATCCGCCGCACGTTTTTCACGCTGCACAGTCGACAGGTCCAGCTGGGACACTCGATCCGCTGTTGCTCGAGCAACGGCAGCAGCGAGAGGGAACGGGATGTTGCTGTAGTCATTCAAGGACAAAAGGAATGGGGTTTGGAAAGGGGGGGGGGGGGGGTTGGGGGTGGGGGTGGGATAAAAAAAAAATTAATGGCAAAAATAAATGTGGAGGCAAATTAAATCGACTTACGATAGCATCAAATTGCTAGGCAGAAAAAGTAAAAAATAAAATAAACCAGAGCAAAACAATGCTGAAAGCTTTCATTTTTAAATCCAAGGAGCAATGCATGGGTTCACGTCTGTACTGATCATTGCGGTTTACACTACTCACAATAAGTTAGGGATATTGGCAGGTTCTTCGGTGTGGTTGATTTTGTGTATTATGTTGAAAAAAGTTGTTCGTCCTAATTCTTTGGTTATTAATGAGTGAAAAAACACAGCATTCTTGATTTCAATACCCTAACCCTAACCCCTATAAAAAAAAAATAAAAAACCACTCACAATATCCCTAACTTATTGTGAGTAGTTTATATACAATCCTATTTCTTTTTTTTTTTTAAACTCATCATGTCATTATACACGACCTCGAGGACTCGTTACATGGGGGAAACACACACACACACACACACACACACACACACACACACACACACACACACACACACACACACACACACACACACACACACACACACACACACACACACACACACACACACACACACACACACACACACACACACACACACACACACACACACACACACACACACACACACAAAATCACCCTGCATGTCAAACACCAGGGTGACAGTTTGTAGGTGGGTTGACATCACAACCCAGGTAAACAGCTCAAAAGCAAATACCTATGCTGCTAAACCATCTGCCAGCCCAAAAGTGCATCAAGAAATGGAAAATAGAAACGTCACGGCTTCACAAGAAAATGAACTGGCATCGACGCCGTGGGGTCGGTGGGGTGAATCCCAGCAATTGTTGTCAGAGTGAACACAGACTTGGTACGACACAGACTGCATCAAATGTCACAACCAGTCAACTCGTGAAGAGGCACAAGGAAACCGATAGCAGAAAGTGACAAAAGGAACGATGACAAACAGAGGGCTTCGACAAGTTTTGAGCATCCGATATTGAAGAGCCAGTGTCTCAGGGACAGAAGAGCATCATAAACCGATCTCAAGCTGGACTGGAAGGACCAGCGATGACTGAGCAACCTCGTGGGCCTGGAATTTCCTCAAAGGCAGCCATCCGACCAAAACGGCTGTTAGTGCACACACAGCTATGCAACCCAGTTATATTCTCATTCGTCAAAAATTTGTATGGCTCGGGCAACAATGGAGAATAATTCTACCTCGACCGCATGACACTTACTGGCCGACATGCACAAATGCAGATGGTATGAGGATGCATGCCCAGTCGTGGTGTCGCCTTCACCTTTTCATGGCACGGAAAATTCGGGACTACGTCCAAGTACTGGAAGAGCAGTTAAAGCCTTCATTACTTCTTTTTTTCTTTTTTTGTATACTGAATCGAGGCTCGTGAAAGAGCTAACATTTATTTCACAAACAAATCAACCAGACAAACAAAATATATAAAAAGAGGGAGCGGAAGACAAGATGGGGAGAGAAGGGGAAGCACACAACCACAACATTTGAGAGCAGGGAGATGTGTGGGAGGGAGAGGGCTTGGGGGGGGGGGGAGGTGTGGGAAGGGGGGGGGGGAGAGGTATAAAACACAAGGAGACCAAGGAGTCAAAGTCTGAAAGCCACTTTTTCCCACATAGTTTCCGTCACATGGCCAAAACGGCAAGTGTTGTGGAGTCGATCTCAATAAGTTTAAAATTTTTATATAATGCATCAAATATAATTTCCCCCCAATTTTATTGATATACTCGTACAATTTGCGAATAAAGGTAATATCGTTCCTGCACGATGGCACCATTTGCACAATCCTGGCCCACAAACGGCCCCGATTTCAACCCAACTGAGAAACGCCAGAACATTGCACGACACCAAGAACCGTAATGGTGTTTTAGACAGACGGTCAAATACAACAGCCATCCACCTCATCCTTGCAATATCAGGACGTTAACAAGGCTCGAGGAGGCCCAACCAAGTGCGGCAACGTCACAAGTTAGTCTCGGTTGAAAAGTTCACATTACTGAAACGTCACGTCAGATGATGAGCTCTTACGCTTGTCGTCTCAGTTCTGTGAATTGATGGATTATCTTGAAACAAGAAAATCGTTTCTTTCGTCAATGGAGTTCGAAAGTTCATCAGCCTGTTGTCACCAGAGCACAAAACACCATAACTAGACTTAAGATTCAAATAGAACATCAAACTTGCAGGAAAAATAAAAAAATGTAATCAAGGTTGATGCAATATTGCACCACCACCATCACCACCATCACCACCACCATCACCACCACTGTAATGTGCATACACACAGCTATTGAAGTCTTACTTTCTACAAATAAAAAGGGGGGAGTGGGGTGTACATGTTAAAAATAAACTAAGAGGTTACAAATGTCCAACGACACTGTACAAACAGGAAACTGCAGCCTCAGCAGTATGCTGCTGATCGCCTCCGACAGTACATGCAGAGGTGCATTTTGACTCTGGCACTTGGACGAAATTATAAAATGTACTCTCTGCAAGACTGCTGCCAGAAAAATTAATATATACTCAACATCAAAAGAAACTCATCAAATCTTTAGGAAACTCATTGAAATCCTCCGTGCAAAAATGAAAAATATTTGAACACAGAGGTAAAGTTGACCTGTCTTTACTAAACAAATGTCAATAAACAAGAAAGAGCAATCAGAGATTGCAAACCCTCGCCAGGATGTATTTTCTGTGGTTTTTAAGGCGTTTGTGTTAAAACAAATATGGCGGCCGAACCACGTGACCGATGACGTCATCATTATTTTTTTCCTAAACTAATTTATTCCTAGATTATGCTCAAGAAATTTCATCTTGATCGGATGAAGTTTTGTACTTGTCGAATTTTGACGTCATAATGGAGGCACCTATGACATCTTCATTAACATATTTTATTCCCCATGGAGAGTTCTTTACAATGAGCAATGTCTCAATTTTTTTCTATTCAGCACTGAGATAGAGGTGGAAAGTTTTTCCAACATGGCGGCCGAACCACGGCACCAATGACATCATTATGTTTTTTCTCCACCAGTTTATGCCGACATGGCGCTCAATAAATTTCATCTTGATTGGATGAAGTTTTGTACTTGTCGAATTATGACGTCTTAATGGAGGCACCTATGACATCATAATTAACCTTTTATTCCCCATGGAGAGTTCTTTACAATGAGCCATGTCTCAATTTTTTATATTCGGCACTTTTGGAGATAGAGGTGCAATGTTTTTCGATTTTTCTAAGATGGAGGCCGAACCACGTGAGCTATGACGTCATAATTATCATAAAAACATTATCCAGGTGGAGTTGCACCGATGGTGAAATTCTCCTGTCAATCGGACCACAGAAAATCATATTTATTCTGTGCGGACAAACAGACAAACAAAGGCTAATTTTATGAGACGACCATCAAATGCAATACCCTCTCCTCTGGCGACGGTAACAAGAGGTTGCCTCAATCACAAAAAACAAAAAGCATGAACATCACAAGGGGTGGTGAAACAAAAGTCACAGCACTGCAACACAAAGGCACGCACCTGAATACAGTCAAAACAAAATAACACAGGAATGGATGGACACAACACTCCTAACAGTCAAGGACAGAATGACAGCAGTCCTCAATATCGTGTATGTCCTCCCTGAGCTGTGATGCAAGCTGTACACCTCCGACGCATGCTCTGTGCCAGGCGTCTGATGCGGTCCTGGGGGGGTCTGTCCCACTCCTCCTGCAAGCCTTGAATGAGCATTTGCCGATTGACAGCCGTTGATCTCGATGCAAGACGTCGACCAAGCTCATCCCAAAAATGCCCAATGGGATTGAGGTCAGTGGAATAAGGCATCCAAGGCATCACTTCAACACCCTATTCCTGGAGGAAGTTGGTGGTCAGGTGAGCAGCATGGGGTCGAGCGTTGCCCTGCTGGAAAACTGCGATGTCAGGATGAGCCTGGAGAAATGGCAACAAATGAGGTCTCAAAACTTCAATGACATAATGCTGACCAGTGAGATTGCCTTCGATGACGAACAGAGGCATCCTGAAACGGGTGGAAATGCCGGCCCATACCATCACACTGGGTCCTCCCCAACGATAGATCTGGCGAATACAGCATGATGCACACCTTTGCCCACCTCTGCACCATACCCGTTGACGCCAATCAGCAGCATGGAGGCAAAATCTGCACTTATCGCTGAACAAGACTGCACTCCACTGTTGCTGTGTCCAGTAGCGATGTTCCAGACACCATCTTAGTTTGTTCCACCGATGCACTGCATTCAACACTGGACCTCTGCAAGGATGTCTTGCCACCAGGCCCAGACTTCTCAAGCGCCTCCACACAGTAGAGACACTGATGCGGTTGTTGTGGCGACCTTTTGTCACTGCAGCCGTTTGTGTCGCAGGGCGGAAACGATCACGAGGATGCTGCAGCACAATCCAGCGGTCTTGGTTTGGGGTGGTTACCCATGGTCTTCCTCTTCGTGGACCATCATTCACAGTTCCAGTTTCACCGTAACGCCTGGTCAGGTTGGAAATTGCAGGCTGTGAGCAACCAAGACGTTGGGCAATTGTTCACTGGCTTACACCAGCCTCAAGCATCCCAATTGCCCTTAAACGTTGTTCAGATGCCAGGCGTGACATCTGAATTTTATTGTTGTTTTCCCCATCAGAAGCCTCGAGTCTAGAGTGACAAAAGAGTGACTAAAGACAGCAGTAAATGAATGTCCAACGACGAGAACGGAAGGATTTCATTTTGAGGGTCATTATTTAAAGGGAAAGATCCCTACACAGAGCCACTCAAGCATGCCATTGTTGATCAACCTGGTGATTGAAGTGAAGTTCCTGTAACAATCAGCCATTACAATTGAAGAAACGTGTTTGAAAAGTTGCACATTTCAAAAAATGAAAGTGTTAAGTTTCTTTGGATGTTCAGTTGTATACACACACACACACACAAGAGAAAAAGGACAGCAGCGTTATCATTACAACAGTCTTTTATGCTTCAGAAGGAAAAGGGGATGCAATTCCATAATTTATCGTACGAAAATGGACATCTCGTCCTGGAGTGGAAACCATCAAATTGAAAATTGTCGAAGAGGGTAGTAGCGTGAGGTGTACGTGTTGAAGCTGACATATAAATATAACTAGAATAACAACAACAAGTAAATCGATTTTTGAAACATTAGACAGACAGGATAAAATTTACAGGGCTGAAGTAAAATTTACTACACTATAGCTAAAGGACAACTGGGGATTTTGAACTTGAAGACGCGGGGACAGGTGGAAGGAAGTCATCATTCATATGCAGCACGTCACTCAGTTAGCATCAGTTATTGCAGGGGCACGGCTGTGCTGCAGATGCCAGGACCCCTGTAGGTCAGAGCAGGAGTTTCTAATTTGTTCATGATGGCAGTGATAACTCGCCCACTCTTGGGGAAGGACACAGTGGCATCTTTAACATCCACCAACCAATGCCGGCAGATGGGACAGTTTAATGTCCATCTGAGGGATGGCACACACATTGAAGCCTCGCCCTGCCTGTGAAACCAGGACAGATTAAAGCTTGGTCAGGATTCTAATCCAGGCTAGATAGGTATGAAGCACTCACCTTTTAGCCTATGTCGGATCGGAGGAGATGCATTATATTGTCAAAATGGCTGAAACAAACCAAATCAGAACGATGTTTTAACTCAACTGTACACAGATGGACCTCGCTCACCACAAGTCTCATTTAAGAAGAGCCAAGCTTGCACTTCGGGACCAAGTATTTTGTTTACACAACGGGTTTTGTTTCCTGATGAACAATCTTGTGCAATTATTGTATCGGAGACAAGAATGCTGGCTAAATTACCACCCCACGCCAAAGTCAGGAAGCGGTTTCAGATTGGCATTGAAAACATTTAGCAGGAACCTTTAAAAGGCAAATACTCATCTGTCAGAGCCACTCAAGAAATGAGGGGGAGGTGAGGGTGGAGGTCGAGCAGATGCTGTACATAAACCTCTGCCAAATCCTCCAATAAATCACTAAACCACATTTCAAGCAAACAGTGAAACTCAAGACAGTTTGAGGGCATCGACCATATGATGGAAAAGTTAGAAAAGAAAGATGCAATATATGTCAAGGGAGACAGCTCTGATTTCCTGTTTGGTGTTGAGGACCTCCATCCATTGTTGAGACAGCAGAAGCAACATGTCCAGAGTAGAATGACCTGGTCTGAATCCAAGTTGATGATCAGAGATCAAGTCATTGGAGAAGAGGAAGGATTTAATATCTGAAGCAATGGTCGGTTCCATGACCTTGCTGATTATTTGGAGCAGGCCGATTGGTCTATGGTTGCAAGGATCTGTTTTTGCACGTTTTTTGTGTAAAGCGTTAATGTTGGCTGATTTCCAAGCAGACGACAGATGACCTTGAGCAAAAGAGGGTGATGAGAACAGAGAGAGGGTGAGATAGAGCAGCAGAGCAGGTTTTTAGGACCCGTGGGCTAATGCCGTCTGGTCCAGTTGCAGAATCAGAGTCGAGGTTTGACAGAAACTTCTCCACCTTGTCAGGAGAGAAGGACACAGAGTCCAGGAGCAGCTGGGTTCGACTGGACAAGATGGGCAGAGAGAGACAGGTTTGGGACACAATATTTTGAGACAAACACAGAGTTGAGGCATTCAGCTTTTTCATGTGTGGTGTCAACTGTATAGCCATTTGAGGTGAGGGAGGGGATGGAGGGGGAACAAACACCAGAAACGGATTTGACCAGACGCCACCAGGATTTGGAGGACTGAGACAGGTTTGAGAGTTCAGGCTTGAGAGTGGAGATAGTGTTTCCTGGCTCTCCTGAGGCTAGACACACTTGTTCCGAGGGTTGTGGAAGGAACTGACATTACCTTCAGTTCGATTTGCCTTCCATAAGGCAAAACAAGATTTAACTAGAACGGCACCCCATAGCACACATTCCTCTGCCAGGCTGAACAATTTACGTTTTGTGTCCCACCTATAGGCTGGATCTGGTTCAAGACCTGAACCAAAATTGAATCGGCTTGTTCTCGTCACCTAACCAACTCATCCACCAAGTTTAATGCAAATATATCCACAACATTGAGATATCATGCTCACAGACAAAGGCAAACAGGGGTGAATACAGAGCCTCCTTCGGTGGCCGAGGTAATAAGGTAACGAGGTGACGAGTTGAATGAACCGACCCAATTATAAAACTTTGATTTCATTAAAGAAACATCAGGTAGAGTGAAGGGATAAAGAAATCACACCGAGGACCAAACATGGTGGAGTGCTTACCTGTGTTTCTTTCATTGCAAAACATAAGACATAGATGTTTTTTTATTAGACTCACAAACCATGTGAGTTTACTGTTCACTTTTACTCTCAATATACAGTACAATGCTGTTTTGGTGAAAGATAAAAAAATTAAAATAGGTAATGTAAAGCAATGACAATGCAAGATTGTTTGCCTAATATAACCCATTCCTAAAAGGACAGCAAAGGGGGTCTTGGAATCAGTGTAGCAGGACGTCAAGAAGATTCACTCAGATATACCCTATTACCCTAATCTATTCACCCTTCAAGGCCTCTTCATAAATGCTCAGTCTTTGTCTATTTTTATCCCCATGCTTCAAAAATAAAAAATAAAATAAAATAGGGTGAGGAGAGGGGATATTGAAATCAGCTCCATCTGTCCGTCACGCTATCTCCTAAACGTTTGTGTAGAAATCCACCAAACTTGATAGTTATGATCACAACATGGCAAGAAGATTCGAGAGGCGTATAAGGGACGGGGCCAAAAACCAAAAAAAAAATGCATCTACTGACAAATTTTTAATGACACTTTGGATATGCAATCAACATTGGGAGATGCATGAAATATGAAACGATTTTGTGGATTTTAACCCCAACCCCACCCCCGATTCATTCGCTCCGCAGGGTCACGGGGGGTCAAAACAGAGGATTTTTTTAAACTCAAAATTTGATATTGGGTCATTCCTGGTGGAACTTCTGCCATTTCAATGATGATTTGGTTGGAAAGCATGGGGATTTGCGATGGAGCACCATCGATTTTGCTCTGGCTTAGTGTTGGTCAGAAACATCCAGTTTGCAACACCGATTAGCAGTTGTTTACCATATCAACTAGCGTGACAACGCGCTCCGCACGCCTCACCACACGTCGTTTCAGAGGGGTAGGCATCTTTGACCATTTCGGTGCCTTTTGGGTTTCATGGTGTTTTGGGTCTTCAGGGCCATTTGGGTCTTCAGGGTCTTTTGGGTCTTTGAGGTGTTTTGGGTCTTTGAGGTGTTTTGGGTCTTCAGGGTCTTTTGGGTATTCGGGGTGTTTTTGGTCTTTGGGGTGTTTTTGGTCTTCAGGGTGTTTTTGGTAATCAGGGTCTTTGGGTAATCAGGGTCTTTGGGTAATCAGGGTCTTTGGGTAATCAGGGTCTTTTTGAGCCTCAGGGCCTTGAAGGGTATTTTGGGTCTTTGGGGGTCTTCGTGGTCTGAAGGGGTCATCAAAGGTCTGAGGGGTCTCAGCAGTCTTAACGCAATTAAGAGGGTGTTAAATTAAGAGGGCGGTAATTTTATTTGAAGAAGAAGAAGACGTTTTCGTCGCACATAAACATACATACATAACGACATAACCATATACGTTTGCTCTATTATAATAAGATTTAAGGAATGGTAACAGGGATATGGGCATGTAGTTCAATACCTGTGGTGTGAACAAAGCAGACAACACATGACAATTGGCAAAGACTCTCCTTCATCCACACAAATCTGTTGAGTGGATTCAATCTCGATACAAATTAATTTGTGGCAAAATAAAAAAAGAAAATGGAAAATTTACCGAGCGCCAATCTCACATACCTCATCCCAAAAAAAAAACTTTAAGTTAAATTCTAATGAAGCCGTGCAAAGAATAACTCGATTTATTTTCAAACCAAACAAGAAAGTCTAAAGACTGATTAAGCAGATGTGTCGATTAACAAGTAATGCATCGATTTTTAATTGAAAGCAACGGTCGCAAATAACAGAGATCTCTCACCAGTTCATGAAATTTGAATCACGAGCAGCGGTACCCACCCTATGGGCGTGGCATAAATTGGGAGGCCCAAATGAAAAGGAAAAATATCAGAAATTGAAGGCTTTTTTATTTTAAACGATTCCAATTGTTTATTTTAAATGTGTTACTTCGGAGCCGCACGCTTATATAGGAAGAGTTCGTCAGGAGGCGATCTACTCTCCCCTGGTACGTAGAATTTCAACAAAAGACATCACTGTTCACATCGGTAAATAAAATTCCATCGTGTTTGGAAAACCTGGAAAAACAATATAGCCTATTTTACTCCCGGAGGTCCGAGGATTACCCACCCAAAATATCGTTGCGATCGGTTCAGCCGTTTTTGCGGTACCTTCGAACGGACATTTGGTGAATTATAGTAAGATTAACCACACAAGACCAAGTCCACACGATCTAATAGAGAAGCAACATAAACTAGAGAGGTTCCAGGGAACCTGAACTCAACTGGTCTATATCAATATGGTTAGAATATGCCACAGAACATATAATAGAACCACAAACTATGTAGTTTATATGTGCTAAAAATATATGACAAAAATTGATTTTTCAATATGGCCGCCCTGCCGCGCCCATATGCAATCCCAAACTAGTTTATGTCTTAAAGATGCTGCATAACAAGTTTCATCAAATTTCCTCAATATTTGTGACTTTTAGAGCGTAGACGTCAAATTGTTTACAGACGAGACAGACAGAAGACGGATGACAGATGACGGACACTGGGTCTCGACAAAAACTCAGCTGGACATAGTCCAGTTGAGTTAATAAAGCAATGTGAGAACCACACGGGATGCTTCCAGGTGAAGATTGGAATCTGCTTGGGATCTTCAGAGAGGGGAATCGATCT
The DNA here is from genome assembly GCF_964187855.1 of Myxine glutinosa. Lineage (NCBI taxonomy): Eukaryota > Metazoa > Chordata > Myxini > Myxiniformes > Myxinidae > Myxine > Myxine glutinosa. The sequence goes on along the minus strand of NC_136274.1, from coordinate 70,729,214 downwards.
GCTTGGGATTATACTCAAGCATAGAAGAATTGAAGAAACCCAAAGCAGACTCGGGCAGCTTCGTGCCGCTCTCTTGTTGCAGACTTGCACAGATCCTGGAGTCTGAGCAGAATGGCCCATCTCAATCTCTCTGTACTTACATCCCAAGCTCTTCTGACAATCTTCCAAGTCAGATTTTTCAAAATGCCTTTCCAGTTTTTATGGGCCGTCTGACAATTCACGAGAGCAGTGCCCAAACCGTTTCACTTGAGCATGCAAATCTAAATGCACTAATAGTTTGCAAAGCTGTTTGAGGCAATCAAAATAATGGATTATTTTGCCGCGAGCCCCAAGACCCGTTAAATGGTGTACCGAGGGCACCCAGAGTATATTCTCCATTACAGATATCACGACATGCTTGGTCTAATTCATCCCTACCGATAATCTTTTGAACTGGTTTCACAAGCCTATCTGAAATAACTCATTGGGAGTAAACACTTCCAGGATGTGAAAGAGGCATCTGAAGAATGTGGACAAGAGTGGGTTGATAAAGAAATAGTGAAAATGAACAAAAAGGGAAAGGAAGAGGCAGAGTGTGTGGTGTGTGGTGGATGAGGAGTGAAGTCATCACGCAAACATCTATATATAACTATTTAACTATAAAACTATAAAACTATATAACTATATAACTACATACAGTCACGTGAAAAAGTAAGTACACCCCATGTAGAGTTTTGACTTTTTCAACATATTTCAACATACAGCTATTTGATCTTCATTTCAACAATATTGATAGACAAAGGTGATATAATATAACAAATATCATGAAACATTTACATTTTGTAGTCCATTGTATAATTTAAATAAACATAAATGCAAATTTCGCATGTGGAAAAAGTAAGTACACCCTTGGCTCCAATAGGTGGTATTGCCCCCTTTGGCAGAAACACTCAAGTAGGCGTTTCTTATAACTGTCTGCCAGTCTCTGACATCGACTGGGAGAAATTTTTGCCCACTCCTCCATGCAGAATTAATTCAGCTGTGCGATGTTTGAGGGGTTTCTTGCATGCACAGCTCGTTTCAAATCCCCCCCCACAACATCTCGATGGGATTTAGATCCGGGCATTGACTTGGCCATTCCAGAACCCTCCATTTCTCTTTTCAGCCATTCCTTGGTGGATTTACTGGTATGTTTAGGGTCATTGTCATGTTGCAAGGTCCACATTCGGTTGAGCTTCAACTTTCCGACAGATGGCCTCACATTATCCTCAAGCACCCTCTGGAACAATGAATAATTCATCGTGGATTATATGATGGTGAGCTGCCCAGGCCCTGATGCAGCAAAGCTGCCCCAAACCATAATATTTCCACCACCATGCTTTACAGTTGGTATCAGGTTCTTGTGGTCAAATGTTGTCTTTGGTTTTCGCCAAACATGTCTTCTGGTACTGTGGCCAAATAGCTCTACGTTTGACATTTGTCCAGAGAACATTGTTCCAGAAGTGCTGGTCTTTGCCAAGGTGTTCAATGGCAAACTTTAGTCTTGCCCTGATGTTCTTTCTGGACAGCAAAGGTTTCCTCCTGGCACACCTCCCATGTAGATCAAAGTTGTGCAGCCTCTTTCTATTGGTAGACTCGTGCACTTTTATATCAACATTCAACAGTGGCAAGAGCTACCTGTAGGTCCCGTGATGACATTCTGGGGTTCTTAAGACTTTTCAGCATCTTGCGGTCTGCTCTCGGGCTGAACTTGCTGGGGTGGCCTGGCCTGAACAAATTGGCAGTTGTTTGGAATCTTCTCCACTTGTAGATGATCTCCCGGACAGTCGAATGATCGATTTCAAATTGTTTGGAGATCTTTTTAAATCCCTTCCCAGACTCGGAGGCATCTATAACCTTCTTTCTGAAGGCCACAGAGAGCTCTTTTAATCTCGGCATGGTGACGCCACACACTTCAACAACAAAGAGCAAACCAAACTAAATGTCTGAGGTTTAAATAAGACAAGGTTCCTCCAAGATCCTCTGTGACAATGTTCTAATCATTTGCACCTGAGCTGGTGCACCTGATTCTAATTTTAGGTATTTGAAGTAGTGATAAATGTAGGGGTGTACTTACTTTTTCCACATGCGAAATTTGCATTTATGTTTATTTAAATTATACAATAGACTACAAAATGTAAATGTTTCATGATATTTGTTATATTATATCACCTTTATCTATCAATATTGTTGAAATGAAGATCAAATAGCTGTATGTTGAAATATGTTGAAAAAGTCAAAACTTTACATGGGGTGTACTTACTTTTTCACATGACTGTATATATATATATATTATATATATAACTATATATACATACACACATACAGATTGAACCCCTTTACTTGACGAGAAAGCAAGGCACAGATCGAGTCTCACCCCAGCAATTGGCCGAGAAGGCGGAGGGGTGACGCCAGAGCAAGAAGCTTCTAGAGACGTTGGTGAAGATGTCAATCTCTCTCAAGTTTATTATTTTTTTGGGGGGTTTTTTTATGAGAAGGCTTGGCCATTTTGCACGGGCTGTGAGGAGAGGGTTTCTGCTGCGGCAATGGAAAATGAGTTTCAATTATTGTTGGTTAACAAGGAAGCTGAAGGCCACGTGTGCTTCACCAGATGGTGGAGGAGAAAGGAGGCAGTCTCGTCTGCTCGCCTCACCACCCTTGGCGCCTTCAGCACAATCTTGTGTGCTCCGGCGCGAGAGAACCGAGTCATTGCCCCACTCTCCACAAAGAGGGCCACTTGAGCCCAAAGCTGAGTGCCTGCCGGTTAGGCCAAAAAATATATATTTCCGGTCTCTGGTCAGCGCGCGCATCGATTTTGACCCTGCACGTCAACCTTTTTTTTTTTTTTTTTTTCTTTCAAATTCCCAACGGTACTGTTACGGATCCCGGATTTAGAGGAGTTGCTATTCATGTCATTGCTTATTAATGTTTATTCTATTAAAGGTTGTTGTGGTTAAAGGGTTAGAGAGGCTCCGGATAACAGGAGACCGGAAACGGGATAGTGCACCGGAAGAAAAAAAAGACGAGGTCCGGGGGAAGCGGCGATCTTCTTCTTGCTCGCCCAGCTCCGACGCGAGCGGTGTCGATATTGAGCAGCGTGGGGGGACGCTGCGTTTGAAAGCCCGTCTGGCGAAAGGAGTTACCTGCGCGGGGTAATTACCGATTACACGTCAAGTTGCCGTGGGTTCGTGCACGGAACCAAGCGTCCGGCACAGTTCGCCTCAACGTCTACAAGGACGTGTACGGGTCGCACCTTGGGCCTCGCGTGCTTTGCAAGCCGTGCTTTGCTTTGCCCGCTTTGTTTGGCAAGGAGGTGTGCGCTGCAGCAGCTGTTCCCGGTACGCGACGTGCACGTTTGGAACACGTCAGCCAGGGGTTCGTTCAACCGCCCGTGTGCGGAGAAGTCGACCTTCACCTTGGTCTGGAGGGGCCCAGAGACATTGTGAGGGACAGTGACCATTGAGGGGTCGTGAGTGGGGAAAGGGGGGAAATTTATGAGATGGCCATCTTAGTAAGATTGTTGATGGATTGTTGATTGCTGATGATGGATGGAGAATATATTATTAAGTAATCCGGATCCTTGGTGTGGGGTTTATTGACTTGAATTATTGTTTCTTTCATATTGATTGCGCTACGAAAGCGTATAAATCAGATATCATTCTGGCGGGGTCCTCTCACGGTCCGGGGGTCACCAAGACCAGGTAGTTACCAGGAGGACCACGTAACAGTACCTACAACAGCCCATGCCATCTATATTTAAATATAGAGCACATCATAAATTATAGAGCACATTAAACATAAACAATGCCGCGTATATTCGCGTATACTTGAGGCGGCGCCGAGACGAGATAATTGCAATTAAGGGAGCCGTGACGTCACGTTCTCACCGAAAACGCGATTTCGAGCGTGAGGAGCCATATAATGTATGCATGTTGCCGGGCCGACGCGCTATCTTGGGGAATACGGGTCTGTGAGGGTCGCTATTGGTATCGCCGTTCGCGCATGGTTCTCCCCTACAAAACTACGTTTACTTTGTTCAAATCCAACCAGCCGTTCCAAAGATATGATTAGTTTTGTGTGCCGTGACGTCATGAATCCAATCGGCTGGATATTGTCATTTATTGAAACAAATACGTTCTTTGTCGGGTTTGTGTGAAGCAACCAGAAGGCCCAGAGAACTGCGGGTGGTCTCGTTAGTTCGGCCTGGATCCTATCTCGTTTGGCATGAAGTTGTAAGTGTCTGTGATAATCTGGTGGACTGGGAGAAGAGATCATGGGAGACCATCGGCATGGATTCAAGCGCTTCCGCGTTAGCCATGTAGCCCAGCTGCGAATGCGCCGATTTGAACCACACCATACAGCCCATCTGCGCATGCGAGGCTTTGATAAACATGCAGCATCATCCCGTACACGAAGATTTGTCCGGGGTGTAGTCATTTGCGCATGCGCGGTTTTTTCAGCATTCAAATGCTTCGGCAATTGCCTGTTAGACCACTTGCGCATGCGCAGTGTTGACGCGATCGACGCATTGGAATGTTTGACGGTACGGCAAGGCGATCTCGAGAACGAAATAGTCTATAATATGCTTGAAGAACTAAATGATTTTCAGAATAAATACATTTAAAAATAACTTTTTAAGCTTGTGTTCATTATTTACAAAAAGGCCGACCTGCCCCATTGGCTGTCTTTAATTTCTCTCTGGACTGCGCCACGGCAGATGGAGGACCGCAAGGCACGAGGACACAAAAAACAACACCTTTATATGTGCAAACCATGCTTTTCAAAAAAAAAACAAGAAAAAAAAAAACGCATCACCGCATCAATTCTGGAACTTTGGTCTGACCAGAGACCAGCAATATTTTTTTTCAGCCTTAAAGACATTTATTTATATTTTACCTTTCCCTTGTGTGCCCATTTTTGAGTCCGTATGTGGAGGTACCTCAGTTAGAGTTTTATTTTTACCTCAGCCTTCATTTTCATTCTTTGATTCATCGTCATTAAATCTTTATTATTGAATGTTCTTTGTCGTATTTACTGGTTTGTGGTTTCGGAATAAACCCGTGTGCTCTGTTCAGATAAACGCTTCACATTCCTTCATCCCGTGAGTGACAATACCGCCATTTTTCGGGCTACCGCCTCTGGAGTAAAACTTTCTCGGCTATTCGTCCAAGGCTGGTCTTAACTGGCTACGGACAGGATAATATATTAGCGAGGTACCCGTGCTACGCACAGGTGGCCAAAAGCAAACAATGTGGAAACGGTGAATGTCAAACCATGGAACCAATAAATTTCACATTCCTGTGCCACCTTCAGTAAAACATCAGGCATTGACAGCAGCTTCATGAAGGACTTCAACAAAATAACGTACCCGTTTGAATGGTTCTATAACCACTGTAACAACGGTTATTTTTCAACATAATCGCCATTGCGTTCAATGCATTTTTCCAGCACTTTATTAAGGCCTGGATTCCTCTCGAAAAAAATATATTTTGGCTGCTTGTGTAGCCATTCGTGCACCGCTTCTTGGACCTCTTCGTTGGATCGGAAAGTTGTTCCACCAAGCACCTCTAATTTACCCAAAGATGTGGTAATCCGAAGGGGTGAGGTCTGGCGAGTAGGGTGGATGAGGAAGACACTCAAAATGCAGGTCCTCGATTGTTGCTGCTGTAGTGAGGGCAGTATGGGGCTGAGCATTGTCATTCTGCAGTAAAACACCGGTAGTGAGTAGTCCACGACATTTTTATCCGATTGCTGGTTTCAGATGATTTTTAAGGAGGTTGCAATATGATGCACGAGTGGCTGTGGTCCCTCTGGGCATGTAATGCTCTACAAGTGGGCCTCAGCTATCCCAGAAGAGCATCAGCATCACTTTTCCAGCGGACCGCTCATCTTCGTAAACGTGTGCCGTGTAGTGCTGCTTCCGGTGGTGGTGCGAGGGCATTACGAGTGCCCCTTCAGAACCCTCAATTGTATCACGAGTACGAGGACTCAGTGTTATTGTCACACTCATTTAGCTTTTGTTGATTTCGACTTCTCTGACTGCAAAAACTCCGGGAGGAATTCCCATGTTTTATAACCTTTTCCTACCTTGGAAAGGTGTACAATATGTAGCAGTGGTTCAGCTCACTGGTTGCAGCTAAAAGGATGGTTGTCTGCTGTGGTTTCAGCTGCAATTGCAGACATTCCCACGAGTCGTAAATGACCAAAACATCACTTTTTATAAGTGAGGGAACTTTATTATATTAAATAAGATTTTAAAATGTTTAACAATGTTATTATTATATTATTGTTTGGTTCTTGGCAGTGAGGTTTCAACTCTATTGTATGCCTGATCAGAGTTGTCGAGTTGGTTAATGTTTATGCTGATGCGTTTCATTACCTCCACCACCAAAGATGGATGGATGTTGTTTTCTCCCCTGTCTATCTGTTTTTTTTTTGTCTGTCTGTGAACAAAATACAGTCATGCGTCGCTTAACGTCCTAGATACGTTCTTGGAAACGTAACGTTAACCGAATTAGACGTTGTCCGAACATCACATTGTGAACTTTGTATTTATACTTACGTGTATGTGGAATATTGCAGTGTACTTGTACTGTACAATATTGACCCACTAGATAACGTACACAGCTAATGAAACACAGAGGTTAAGAAGGCTAATAAAATAAGTCTAGATTAGCTAATATATTGTAGTAAAAAAATACAGGTATTATATGCATACAGTAAAACAGGTACAGTACTGTATAGTAAAGTAAAATTTAACAGTACACTGTTCACTGATTGAGAGGTAGATGAGGTATCGTGATCGCAGAGTGTGACATGCTGAAATCACGTGCGATAGCATTCACAGATTTGCCACCCTCACGCTGTCTTATTAGTTTCTGCTTCTACTCCAAATCAATGCTCTTGCGTTGTTGCTTGCTGCTGTTACCACTAAGGCTGGTTGCGCTGCGTTTGGGACCCATGATTAACTTTAGGGTGGATTGATTTTAATAAAATCAAACGAAAAGGCAATGGAATAACGCTCACGATACGCGGGGGTAATCGAGACTGGATGCTGATGATGCTGCGGCGCTGCCGACGAGGCAAAACCAAACATACACTGTTATACAGTTTGTACAGTTGCCAAAAAACATAAACCAGTAACATAGGCATTTCTTATATCTATCAAAACATATTATGGATATATAGTTACTGCACTGTATCATCATACACCTGGCAGCACAATCTATTTTGTTTAAGAACACATGATGCATGCGTGAGCACGACCGCTCAAAGGCCACTCACGCTACGTCCCGTTGTCTGAACGGGTTTTTTATCCCCATTATTTTCTTATTATTTTCATGGGCCACGGACGTATAAGCGATCGGACGTTGTTCGGACGGACGTAAAGCGACGCATGACTATCTCAAAAATTTGAGGATGCATTCAGACTGGTGTTGGTGTTGGGCTAGCGGCTAGGGTGCCGGCTTAGGATCCAAGGATCCTGGGTTCGAATCCCGGTCGATTGCTGAATTAACGCCAGGGGGGTTGACTCAGCCTGTCATCCTTCCGAGGTCGGCTAATTGAGTACCAGTTCACTGGTATATTCCCTGTTTGTCGTTAAAGGCGGCAAAAAGGGTTGGCGTCAGGAAGGGCATCCGGCTGTAAAACATTGCTTCAAAAAGGGGACCGAAAAACAACAACAACCACGGTTCCCGAAAAAGGCCAACCCCCGCTTTGCGGGGAAAAATGGCCTCGAAAGGTGGTTTTTTAAAATTTTTTATTCAGACTAATTTTGGCAGAGATGTAGCGTTTGTGACAAGGACAAAATGATAAGACTTTGGTGAAGATCCCGATTCGGTTCCGGCTACAATAATTTTTTAAGTGATCCTTCAACATTGGGAGATAGGGCCAAAAACTATACATAGTAGGATATCTCAAAAAGTTGTGGACGGATTTGGACAAAACTTGGTGGACTGGTTGGGTGTCTGACAAGGACAAATATATTCAATTTTGGTGAAGATCCAGATCCGGATCCAGCTAGTACAATTTTTTTTTAAAGCGATTCTTCACCATTGAGCGAAATAGCCAAACAGGCGCAGGCATGCACTCTACTGAGTGCCGTTCTAGTTTATCATGTGAACGCATATTGTCATTTTCACCAGTAAAGTGTTTCACAGTGATATAGAGTTGGTGTGTGTGCATGCTCTTCTTATCGCTTTTTCTTTCTTTCTTGTTGCTTAAAAAAACAAAAAAAACAACATTAACAATAATAATAATAACTAGCCGAAACCCGTGGAACATCCACGGAAGGGAGGATGTGGTGTATGGATAGAGTGTACCATTATGGATGGCATAGGGGATTTGCTTGTCCGAGTAAGAGTTAGGAAGAAAGATGAGAATGAAGAGTGCGTATATGAACAACGATCGCCGACACCGGCACAAATGCATGCTCTGGATTGTCCACTCAGTGGACGGCTTGCTTTCGCCTTCGCCTGTCCAATCAGCGGACGGCTTGCTTCGCCTTCGCCCAGCAGACGCCAATACGATGGCGTCGTAAGATGGCGTCGTATCGGCAGTTAATCGGATGCTTTTGGGCCCCAACGTCGGCTAATTCAGATTTTTCGAGTATGGCTGTATGTGATAAACAAAGAGTGCAGTTCGTAGATCGTAAATCCATTAGTGCCGTGGGCATCGGGTCACTGGGTGCGGCGTAAAAGGGATAACAAAGTCGAGTCCTTACGCTATTATTATATAGATAAAAGAATCAAAGCGGCAATTGTTCATGGACAGTTATGAATTTGTAGTTCAACACTCCCTGCCCCAATTTTCATTCCATTTTACTGAGGAAACAATTATTCTCAGTCCAACTCAACTGGATACATCTGACTTACTAAAATGATACTCAGTTCTGTCAGTCACCTTCTTTGCTTTCCTTTGGAGCCTCGTAAAAGAGCGAACAAAAGAGAAAAACAAATGTGAATCAATCTGTCAACAGAATCTGTTATCATACTCTCAGCTATGCCTGTACCTCTCGCATTCTAGTGAGGGAAGGGTATTCCAACATGGCAGCTGCTTGCCCTGCGAGCACGCGCTGCCAGCTGTGCTCCAGTTTTATATACAGCTCGGTGAACAAACCCCAGCACATGTGCGAGACCGAGCTTGGTTTGCATGCCCCTAACACCTCGGGATATAGACGCAAGGCCGCGAGATTGCAATACGCATGCACCACACCGTTAGCCGCATGCTTGTCACGCGAATTCACAGTGTTAAATTTACGGTTCTTTACGTCAAATTTTTTGAAACTTAATGTTCCTCAAACAAAAATACTCAAGTTTTACAGTGACGTGTGTTTTAGCACTATTTTTTAGATTTCATGACTACAATAATCTCGTCAATAGCTGAAAGTTGTGCAGCGTTAACAATCGTTTTGGAAAACACAATAAATGGGTTAATTTGTGAAGAGGTTTTCTTCAGCAAACATTAAAATTGGCCCAGTATTATTTTGCTGTAAGTTAGTAGGTCGATGATTGAATAGCTGACGGGAGTGTTGTGTGATTACGAGTTGCGAGGTTGCTGGTATGAAAAGCACTGAAATTTTATCTGCAGGTGTCGTGAGAAATAATTTAAACGTGGATAGCGATTTTCATAAACTCCGATTCACCAGGAAAAATAAATAAATAAAACAAATCTGTTTAGGTGGCCTTGCAGACCACAAACATTTTTTTTTGTTTGTTTAGGTGGCCCGGCGGCCCACAAACATTTTTTTTTGTTTGTTTACGTGGCCTGCCAGACCACAAACATTTTTTTTGTTTCGGTGGCCCAGCAGACCACAAACCTTTTTTTTTTGTTTGTTTAGGTGGCCCGGTGTGTACCCCGGTTTAGAATAGGTACACCGTATCCCTGCGTGTCGTAAGAGACGACTAAGAGGGTTGGCGTCAGGAAGGGCATCCGGCCATAAAAGCATTGCCTCAAAAAGAGAACCATGACAATTACAACTACATATGGGCAGGGTACAGCCCGAAGTACCCCGTGGGGGACCCCACTCCCTCTCATCAAAACTCAAGGTGGGGAACCCGATCGAAGCAAGGGTGGAAATCACTCCATTTAGGAAGACGAAACGTCTGATGCCGACGTGCAGATCTGTTTCTGAGGTTTGGGACATGGAATGTAGGGACAATGACAGGGAGATCAGGAGAAGTGGTGGAAGTATTGGTCAAAAGAAGAGTGGACATATGTTGTGTGCAGGAGACGAGATGGAAGGGAAGTGGTGCGAGAATGGTGAAGGGTAGGCAGGGACAGAAATACAAGTTTGTGTGGCAAGGGTGCCCAGAAGGCGTGAATGGTGTTGGTGTCCAGTTTTCTGAAGAGTTTGTAGACAGTGCGGTGAGTGTGACTGGAGTGAGTGATAGGTTGATGATGGTGAAAATGATGATTGGAAAGCTCTTGGTGAACGTCATCTCGGGATATGCTCCGCAGGTTAGTCGGAGCGATGAAGAGAAGGACAAGTTCTGGTGTGCGATAGAGAAGCTGATGGAAAACGTGAAAGATGAGGAAGTTGTTGTGGTAGGAGGAGACCTAAATGGACATGTGGGAAGGAGTATGGACGGTTTTGAGGGAGTTCATGGGGGTTACGGATATGGTGTGAGAAATGGAGAAGGTGAAAGGATTTTGGACTTTGCTGATGGAGCTGAGCTGTTGATTTGTAATACTCAGTTCCAGAAAGAGGATAATAAGCTTGTTACATACACGTCAGGTGGGTCGACGACAACCGTTGACTACCTGCTGGTGCGTAGGTGAGATAGGGGGCACCGACGGGACACAAAAGTGATCCCGGGGGAGAAGGCTGTCTGCGACACAAGGGTGAAAGGTGCGAGGAGAGCTCGGCGGGTGAAGTACCAACCAAGAATGAAGGTGTGGAGGTTGAAAGAGGTGACAGTAAGGGAGGCATTAAAAGAGAGGCTGAGTAGGGTAGAGGATGATGTGGTTGAGCTTGAAAGTGGTTGGATGTCAATGAAAGATAGTCTGTTGGGAGCCGTTGGCGAGGTATGTGGATGGACAAAAGGACCACGGATGTACTCGGAAACATGGTGGTGGGATGATGAAGTTGGAAAGAAGATTGACGAGAAGAGGAAGAAGTTCAAGGAGTGGCAGAGTAAAGGCGCAAAGGGCATGTAGGAAAATGTTCGGAAAACGCTTGGATTTGGAAGAGGGTCAGAGAGCGATATTCAGGATTGCAAAGCAGATAGCGAAAGAGAGGTGTGATGTGATGGGGGTGATTTGCTTGAAGGATGAAGTGGGACAAATCGTTGTTGACCCAGATGGAATTAAAGGAAGATAGAAGAGATATATGGAAATGCTGTTGAATACAGAGAATGAATGGGATGGCAACATAGAGAGTAACCCAGTTTTAGGACCGGCAGAGAAGATAACCGAGAAGGAAGTTGAGGAGGTGATAAAAGCAATGAAGAGTAGAAAAGCGGGAGGGCCGACGGGAGTTGTGGGAGATATGTTGAAGGCAGCGGGAAATTGGGGTGTGAAGAGAATGCCAGAGATCTGCAATCTGGTGGTGAAAGAAAGCCGCATTCCAGTGGTTTGGGAACTGAGTACCCTCGTCCCTCTATACAAGGGGAAAGGTGACCCTCTGGACTGTGGCTCGTATCAAGCGATAAAGTTATTGGAGCATGGAATTAAGGTATTGGAAAGGGTGTTGGAGAGGAGGATATGGAAAAAAGTGAAGATTGACGAAATGCAGTTTGGATTTATGCCAGGAAGAGGAACGACAGACGCGCTTTTTATTGTGAGGCAGTTGCAGGAGAAGTATATGGAGAAGAGGAAGATGTTGTTTCTTGGGTTTGTTGATCTGGAGAAAGCATTCGATAGGGTTCCACGTGGAGTAGTGACATGGGCATTGAGGAAGTTAGGAGTGGAGGAATGGTTGATCAGAGTAGTGATGGCAATGTACAAAAGAGCGCGCACAGCTGCAAGGACGAAGGACGGGAACAGTGGTGAGTTTGAGGTGAAGGTGGGAGTGCATCAGGGGTCGGTACTAAGTCCACTACTATTTGTAGCCGTCATGGAGGTGCTGGCTCAGAACGTAAAGGCGGGTTTACCATGGGAGCTGTTGTATACAGATGATCTGGTGTTCATTGCAGAAAGTATGGATGGACTGAAGGAGAAGATGAACAAGTGGAAGGAATGTATGGAGACAAAAGGTCTGAAGGTGAATATCGGAAAAACGAAGGTGATGGCAAGTGGTAAAGCATGTGGTGAGGTGGAAAGAACTGGGAAGTGGCCGTGTGCTGTGTGCAGGAAGGGTGTCGGAGTGAATTCCATTCGAGACATGGGTAATTAACGTAGAGCAGCAACGAAGGCTGGAAAGGGTGGAAATGCGAATGGTTCGGTGGATGTGTGGAGTATCGTTGAGAGAGAGGAAGACAAATGATGAATTGCAAAAGATGATGGGAATAGAGCCTGTGATTGATGCTGTGAAGAGAAACAGTTTGAGATGGTTTAGTCATGTGTTGAGGAAGGATGAAAGTGACTGGTTGAGAAGAGTGATGGAAATGAATGTAGAAGGAAGTAGAGGACGGGGAAGACCAAGAAAGACTTGGCTAAAGATGGTCGAAGAAGAAATGCGGGCAAGGGGGTTAAACAAGGGGAGATGCAGAAAATAGGGCAAAATGGAGAAGATTGTCATGGGGACCGCAAGGCTAACCCCCGCTGTTGAAGGGAAAATGGCCTTAAAATGCCTGTTGTTGTTGTGGTTGTAGATGGCCCGCCAGACCACAAACATTTTTTTTGTTTAGGTGGCCTGGCAGACCACAAACATTATTTTTTTTTTTTTTTGGTGGCCCGGAGCCTGGTGTTGGCTTAGCGGTTAGGGTGCCGGCTTGGGATCCTAGGATCCTGGGTTCGAATCCCGGTCGATCGCCGAATTACGCCAGGGGGGTTGACTCAGCCAGTCATCCTTCCGATGTCGGCAAATTGAGTACCAGTTCACTGGTAATGCCCTGTGTGTCGTAAGAGGCGACAAACAGGGTTGGGGGCAGGAAGGGCATCCTGTCATAAAACATTGCTTCAAAAAGGGGACCACGGTGCCCAAAAAAGGCCAACCGCTACTCTGTGGGGAAAATGGCCTCTAAAGGTGGTCTCTTAGATGGCCCGGCAGACCACAAACATTTTTTGGTTTTGTTTAGGTGGCCCGATGGACCACAAAATAATTAAGCGGGTCTCCTGCCCAAGAGGAAAGTTCAGAAGGAACTCCATATGGCAGATGCCCTGATTGGATAATAAGCAAGTAACGGTTTTTTTTTTAGTTTTTCTTTGGCCTCAGTCACCGGTCCTGGTGGTTCGATCATCGAGTCAATCACTTGCACATCACAGGGCTATTCATTTGGCAATATGCACTCAAATATTTTGCAATTGAAAATGCTACCAAGTTACAGCAGGACAGGTCACATAGACTAGCATGAGCGTGAGCTGGATGATTTGGAAAGGAAAAGAAAGGAAAGGAGAGAGGAAAGGAAAGGAAAGGAAAGGAGAGAAAGGAAAAGTTTGGAAACGAGAAGGGAAATGGGGAAGGTTGGGGTGGAGGCGTTGTGGAGATAATTCCCTCATTTTCATTGTAAGTACAGTACATGGCCTTTAAAAAACGAGGAAAAGCAAAATAAAGGCGGACAAATTGGGCCATTAATGGGAAAAAAGGGTACTTCGGAACATTGGGATTACGACTATAGGACATTTATGACTGACTTGGGAAGACAATCGCAAGGACGAGGAACACGACCTACTCACTGTTTCCCGAGATGCTGGAGACAAAGCTCCAGGCTCTCTCCCTCCAGCTCGTCGTCCGTTACCCAACTGTTCGCCGCGGGACGAACCGGAGGAGCCTCGTCCGCGCCGAGAGTCGGGAAGGCGATCAGGAAGGCATCCAGCAAGCGACGCCACGCGCAGTCCGCCGCCATGACCACACATGGCACCCCGGTGAGGGCCGCTCAGTGGTGGGAGGGAAGGGGAGGGAGTGAGGGAGGGAACAGGGAATCGCGCTCGAGCAAAGGTGCGGGATTACACGCATGCGCAAACAAAGTCCGCTGTTTAGTTCGCAATTTCTCGTTTAGTGTAGGTTGTTGTTTTTTTATACCCAATGTCAAAATCTCGCAGGATCTATAAGCATCACATGCAATCGTACAAATTATATTCTTTCACTTTTATATTCCTTTTACCTACAATATCGACTGTATTTTCACATATTTGTGAACTTTATTCTTGTGAAGAAAGTAAAAACACAAAATCAAGCAAAAACTCGTACACCGCTCGTGTATTGCCGCCATTTACACCGCCAAAGTCATTATTAGAACCAAGAAAAATCATTTGCAGAATAAATAAGTAACTTAAACAACATAGCTAAAAATAGATATAAGAAACCGCTGGCTACACAATATTTTTGAATTAGAATTTTTGTATCCATTTATAACCGAAACAAGTCGCATTTACGAGGCGGGTACGATTTTGAACAATAGAGGCATCCAAATACAAAAAAGAACCACTCCATCTTAAGTAGGGCACTGGACAACATGTACACAACATGTCTGTCGAAATACATATCCAACTTTATCTCTTCGTGCAGACTGAATTCCTTGGAACACTTTGCCAAGGTTTCTCCGCCCCCTGAACCCTCACGTGGCTAAGCTCCGCCCACTGTACCATCACTCATTGACTCCAAGTCCAAGAGCACACTGTCGTGAATTAAATTAACGTCCGATATTTTCCCTGACAAACCATATTTAATTGGTACATCGCCATTGTGGGATATTGCATATACTGTTATGCTTGTCAACTTTGTATGACCTCAGATAAAATACGACACAAAATACAATATTAAGTTCTGAATTAAAAACAAAGATTCTGTAATATTAACAGTGAGATTAAGAATTGTGGAGACCAAACACTTTTGGAGAATTTTTTTCGAGAAAATTGTGAGTTATTTGAAAAAAGTGCAAGGGTGCCAATATTTTTGGCCACGACTGTATTTGGCCACAATTAGAAAAATGTATCAACCAAATTTGTTATGTAAAACATTTCATCATTTGAACCACTTGATAGGTCAAATTTTCAAAATTGCCAAATTGCTGTTACCATGACAACTATTGTTTATTTGGATTTCACAAATATTGTGGTATGCACGACATTTTTCTTGTTACCTCTGCCACCAAAGGTGGATGGAGGTTAGCTTTTCATTTCTGTTTGTCTGTCTATCTGCCTGTCTGGTTGTCTGTGAACAGAGCATCTCAAAAATTTGTGGACAGATTCGGCAGAAATTTGGTGAAGATCTGGATCAGAGACATTTTACTCTGCACTCGCAAAGTGAACAAAGGGTTAAGCGACCAGTTGCGTGTGTTACATGTGGTACAGATCCGGATCAGATAATTTTAAAGTGATTATTCCCCATTCAGTGATAGGGATAAATACTAAAACCTATACTGTATATGCACAATATCTCAAAAAGTTATGCACGGATTCATATTAAATTTGGTGGACACGTTGGGGGTGTGACAAAGACAAATTGATTCAATTTTGGTGAAGATCCGAATCCGGATTCGGATACGAGATGTTTTTTTTTTAAAGTGATATTTCCCAATTGAGAGATAGGGGCCACAAACGATATGTAGCATAATCCAGTTAAAGCTGCATAGAACAACCACTCAAGGGAGACAGAAAAAGTGGCCTTTACAGACAGGTGGTCTTTCTGCACAGGTTTGCGGCCGCCATCTTGGCCGCTATTTTTCTGCAGTGCAGCGTCGATATTCAAGCACAGGTAACCAAATGTATACAGTAAGCAAACCTGCCTTGGTGACCTTTATTACCTCTACCGCCAAAGGTGGACAGAGGTTATGTTTTCACGTCTGACTGTCTGTGAGCAGGATATCTCAAAAAGTTTTGGATACATTCTGACGGGGAAGTGACGATCAGGGTACCAGCGACGTCACAACAATGGCCGCACTTTTTGTCCCCCGTCGCACAGCGTAGCGAAAGGGGGACTATGGCTTTCCCTTCCGTCCGTGTGTCCGTGCGTGCATGCGTGTGTGTGCGGGCGTGCGTGCGGGCGTGCGTGCGTGCGGGCGTGCGTGCGTAAGCGAAGGACCGCATTCGAATTTGGTGTGTGGGTGCAACCCACGTCAAAATCCAAGATGGCCGCCGCCATGTATGTCTGATGCCATGTATGTCTTAACCTTGTGAGATGAATATCTTGAAAAATAAGCGAAGTACGAACTTCTAATCTGGTGTGTGGGTGTATCTAGGCATAAGGAAGAACACTATTGAAAATTGGGTCGCCACGTCAAAATCCAAGATGGCTGCCGCCATGTATGTCTGAACCTTGTGAGCGAAATATCATATCATAGCATGTTTTCTGCGTCTTCCACTTTGTCAACTCACATCACTTCACCGACGGGGGACATAGGCGTAACGCTTTTCTCACCAGTTATACTGGGTAGTTTGCCATTGTCTTTGGTCTACCTTCTTAAATGCTGAGCATCAAGCAAGGGAGCAGCAAGTATCATTTAAAAAATATTTGGTATGGCTCGGTCAGGATTCAAACCGTCCACTTCCCAGATGTGGAGCCGATGCTCTACCCATTACACAACCCAGTCTGGACTCTGGATGGGAGGGTGTAAAAGATCTGTCGGTGTGTCTTGTGTGAAAACTGTTTTATACTTGGCAAGGTGACCAAATTTACTGATTTGCAATGGAATCAATGACTGTTGTTAACAGATTTGAGCTTACTGAAGGGAAGCCAATTGGGTGGTTGCGTTCGACAGGTGATTGTTCTGCACAGGTCATTTAACACACGTTTTCTTTGTGGGGGGGGGGGGGGGGGGGGGAATTTAAGTGGCCGCTATGAGCAGGTGGTCTTTCTGTAAAGGTGGTCGCTCAGGCAGGTTTGACTGTATTTTAAAAGGTTGTGGATGTATTATCACAAAACTAGGTGGATGAGTTGGTTCGGTGTCAAGAACAAGCCGATTCGATTTTGGTTCAGGTACGGATCCAGATCCGACCTATCAGTGGATACAAAACGTAACCTGTTCAGCCTGGCGGAGGTATGCTCTCTACCTTGTGCCGTTCTAGTTTGTTTATGCATTTTTGGTATGATTTTTGGTAGTTTGTTTATGCCCCTATCTCCCTGCAGGAACCAGTGCGACAAAAGTCACTTTCCAGGGCACTCTGCATACCAGTGATGTCACAACAACGACGCCGCCTTTCTTTCCTCTTCCCCCATGGATGCCATCCTATGGGGATTCTCCATGCTCTTATCCTTTGAAGTGTTGAACGTCAGGCAAGGAAACAGCAACTACCATTTTAAATGTTTTTTGGTATGACGTGGATGGGGTTTGAACAACCGACCTCCCAAACTCGGAGCAGACGCTCTAACAATGACATCACCGAGTCTGGTCGAATCTCAACCTAGCTCTAAATGCTCATCCTGGTGTTTCACAGGCAGGGCCTCAAAACATTTATCGACTCGTTGTCACCACCCTGAAGCTTTGGCAAGAGTATGGACACATGGCTATTATTCGGCCGAAGCCTTGCTTTGCTCAGGTGTTTATAAAAACCCTGCAACCGATGCCTGCAGAAACTGATTTTTTGGAACGCCAACCACATGTTACATCCAATCATCATGTAACTATGTTGAAAGTTTCCTGTCAATCACTCTAGAGGTTGCAGAGAGAACTAGAACGGCACTCGGTAGAGCGCACACCTCCGCCAGGCTGAACAGTTTGTTTTGTATCCCAAATATTAGGCCGGATCTGGATTCGGACCTGAACCAAAATTGAATTGGCTTGTTCTTGTCATCTCACCAACTCATCCACCTAGTTTACTCATAAGTCACCATAACGTTTTAAAATATCATGTTATATATCGCTTTTTGCCCGATCCCTCAATGGTGAAGAATCACTTAAAAGTTAAATAATTCTCGTATCCGAATCCATATTCAGATCTTCACCAAAATCCAATCGATTAGTCCTTGTCACACACGCAACCGGTCCACCAAGTTTCGTCCAAATCCGTCCACAACGTTTTGAGATATCCTGCTATATATTGTTTTGGCCATATCTCCCAATGGTGAAAAATCGCATAAAACATTCTACTAGCCGGATCCGAATCCGGATCTTTACCAAAATCTAATCATTTAGTCCGTGTCACAAGCACTACTACGCTGCCAAATTTCGTCCAAATCTGTCCACAACTTTTTGAGATATCTTGTTCATGTGTGACAGACAGACAGACAAATGAAAAATCACTCATAGAGTGACACTTGGCAAAATGGAACAAAGTAGAATGGCACTCAGTAGAGCATCGTTTTGACCTCACAAATAATTGGTGGTTGAATTATGTGACCTGATTTGCAAATCGTCTTCAAATTCAGTTAATCGGATGAAAATTGACAACTTTAGAAATGTGGCCTTTGTTGACCTTTTGGCCTATGTTGACCTCAAAGTAGTTGATGGTTTGTTTCATTAAGCTGATGTGCAAATCCCATTCAGTTTTCAAGTCAATCGGATGAAAATTGAGGATTTTAGAAAATCAGAGAAAAGTGGTTGACCTTAGGCCTATGTTGACCTTTTCACCTATTTTGATCTCAAAAATAGTTTGTGATTGAATTCAATTAGCTTATATAAAAATCCTATTCAAATTTCAAGTCAATCAGATGAAAATTGAGGATTTTATAAATCTGGCCTATGTTGACCTTTTGGTCTATGTTGACCTCAAAAATAGTTGGGGGTTGAATTCGGTGACTAGATATGCAAATCGTCTTCAAATTTTAAGTTAATCGGATGAAAATTGAGGATTTTATACATTAAAAAAAAAAAGTGGTTGGACCTTGGCCTATGTTGACCTTTTGGCCGATGTTGATCTCAAAAATAGTTTGTGGTTGAATTCAGTTAGCTGATATGAAAATCATATTCAAATTTCAAGTCAATCGGATGAAAATGGAGGATTTTAGATGTTTGAAAAAAGTGGTTGACCTTTGGCCTATGTTGACCTTTTGGCCTCAAATATATATAGGATTTTGTCAGACCAGGAACTCTACTATTTGGTGAAGTTTCGTGAAGATCGGTTTAAATTTGTGACCTGTTGGCAAGTATAAGTTAGCGGACAGAGAAACACACAAACAAACAGGGGTGAAAACATAACCTCCATCCACCTGTGGTGGCAGAGGTAACTAATTTAAAAGGAAATTTTAATTGGAAAAGTTAGTGCCTCAGCAAATATTCCACAACATGGTCATTAATATTACGAGCAAGGATTTGCAAAAACTTCGTGGTCAAAGCCCTTGCTCAAGAGAATGCCACATTTATTTGGGCGGCGTATAGGCAACAAACCGCTGCCTTTGTTGCTTCCGAAAATAAGAATATTATCCGGGTTTGAAGCATAAACATGCCCACTGCCTATGTACATATATAATAATAAAAGGGTTGTGTGTGTGTGTGTGTGTGTGTGTGTGTGTGTGTGTGTGTGTGTGTGTGTGTGTGTGTGTGTGTGTGTGTGTGTGCGTCTCCTCCATAACTCCAAAACCATGAAACCTAGCGGCCCCAAACTTTGCAGGCATACTTCTCGACCTCTGAGGGGTGCATGAATCAAAACTCGGTGTTTGGTGTCGAAAGACACCTTTTTTGAAGATGATTAACAAGGTGCTCATAATAAAAACAAGACCGAAAGTCCAACAGCGACATAGCCGGGCTTGTAAAATATTACAAACCACAAACACGTATGATTAGCTTTTTAAACAGTCGCTAATGCTGTTTATAACATTAAACAAAGAAATTTGGAGGAATCCCGACATCCGTGAGGTAAGGTTTACTTACAGAACTGAGCGAAGATATACTGTAATCTATATACCCCAGAAGGGTGGGGTAAATAACATGACCATTCCTGCCACTAAGGTGGCATTTTTTGTAGCGGCCTTTTGAAACCCACCAATGAAACCCACTTTTCCTGCTGTTTAACACGAAACTGAAAGGGAGGAAGCCTGGGGTGTGCTCATTTACCAAGCAGCGAGCTAGCGCTTGCCAAGCCAACCGTTCCTTACTGGTTTTGAATGGAGTGCTTGCTCGAATGCTTAAAGCACTTGGCTTCACTGCGATCGAGGCTCGTGTAAGAGCTAACGCCATCTTGGTCAGCCGAATGTCACATTGCTGGGTTCTTAAGCCGCCATTTTGTTTCAGCCGATTGAGATTGTCCATTCCCTGATGGGGAACGTCAGCTGGGTTTAGAACGTCGTGAGACAGGTTTCCTGCGTTGTTACGGGTCTATTTTTGGAAAGGCAAGGGTGTCCGGAGGAGAATAAGGTAAGTATTTGTGTGTTGTGAGGTTTGTAGTTTTTGATTTTGTTAATGTTTAAAAATATGGGCAGAATGCCGATGTTGTTGGATTGGTCTTGAATAGTTGCTAAGCCGCGGCGGTTTCGACGAATAAAGTTGTCTCAACGAAAGTTTTGGTTAAAGTTATGGATATTATTGTATGCCTGAAGTTATAAACTTTCGGATTTGGATGGCTTAGGAATGACGGTTTATACCTTTGTAAAGGAATTCCTCTGGTTAAAAATGGGCCTTTTGAACACGACCACAACAAATTTCATGGAAATCCGATAAATTGTGACCAACTTATGGCCTTTTAGGATTAACATGGACATTTATGTGTCATCTCGTCCTTTATGGCTTGCTTTGGTTTTGGTCAAATGGTCTTCAGGTCCTCACAGGTTCATTACCTCCACCACCGAAGGTTGATGGAGGTTATGTTTTCACCCCTTTCTGCCTGTCCGTTTGTGAACAAGATATCTCAAAAATTTGAGGACGGATTTGGACGAAATTTGGCAGAGATGTAGGGTATGGGACAAGGAAGAAGTTATTAGATTTTGGTGAAGATCTGGATTCGGATCCGGCTACTAGAATTTTTAAAGTGATTCTTCACCATTGGGAGATGGGGCCAAAAACGATACATAGCAGGATATCTCAAAAAGTTGTGGACGGATGATTTTGATGAAATGTGATTCTGTATTGTGATGTCATCTGGTCTACTCCAGCATACAAAACGTAAACTGTTCACCTGGCGGAGGTATGCTCTCTACTGAGTGCCGTTCTAGTTGTTTTCGGTTTTCATAGTCGCCAAGGTCGATAAAGGCCTTGGGAAAAGAAATTCGGGAAAAATCTGTTGGATTTTGGTTTTAATTTACTTTGTGCAGGATGCTATGGTGGTACATTAGTTTTATGCTGATCAAAGGTCCTCAGTCGACCTCCAGGGTTTATTTTTGCTTGGATTAGATTTCTGTTTTCATAGTCGCTGAGGTTGACAAAGGCCCTGATGAAACAAATTTGGTGAGAAACAATACAATTTTGACTACAGTACAGCGACATGTGGTGAAGCGTCAAGCTCCCCTCTTCCTTTCTCATCCCCTCTCTCTCCCCCCTCTCCTCACTCACACTCACCCCTGTACTCCCTCCTTGCTTCCCTAACCCTTTCTCTCTCCTACCCCCTCTCCCTCCTCCTCCTCCCTCCCTCGCTCCCACTCCCCTCCTCACACCACGCCTCCCTCAGGAGTGTACAGTATAGAAACATGTGGTAAGGATTCGCTTTATAAATTTTGCTATCTTTATAAAAAAAACTCTCTTCCTCACTCGCCCTGCACTTCCCTCTCTCCACCTCACCCCCAGGAATACCTTTGGCTACGGCTTCCCCTTCGCTCCCACCTTTTGTTCATATGTGTGTTGTACCGTCCACCAAACAGTGATGACTCCATCTACATCTCGCTGTCTGATAATATGGACCAACTTCTATCTACCCATCCCAACTCTCTCTTCCTCATATGTGGTGATTTCAATTGTCACCATGCCAGTTGGCTGGGCGTGGGTACCTCTCTCACCAGCCATGGCTCTTCAGCATAGGACTTCTGTGACTCACTGGGACTGACACAATCTGTCAATTTCCCGACCCGGATCTCAATCAACGGAGCATCTTGTCTTCTGGACATGGTTATGACTAACTTCCCTGAAAATGTCTGCTGCTCTTCTTCTGCTCCAATCGGCTCTTCTGATCATGTGCTTGTTAAAGTGGACATCTCTCTGACCATTCTCAGAGAGCCTCCTCAGCGTCGACGAGTCTGGCATTTCACTCAGGCCAACTGGCACGGTCTTCAAGCAGCCATCAATCATCTGGACTGGTCTCCCATCTCTACTGCCTCTGACATAAATTCTTCCTGGGAATTCTTCCAAAGCAAACTGCTCTCTCTCATGCACAGATTTATCCCATCTCGTCTTCTGTTGTCATACCCTTCCTCCCGTCCATGGTACACGGCATCTTGTGGTGAGGCTATTGCCCAGAAACAACTTGCTTTCGTCTCCTGGAAAGCAAATCCAACGGAAGGAAATCTCATTTCCTTTCACAAAGCCCAAAACAAGTGTGTGTCCACCCTCAGGAGAGCCAGGAAACAATATCTCTCCATTCTCAGGACCGAACTCTCTTATCTGTCTCCCTCTTCCAAATCCTGGTGGCGTCTGGTCAAATCTGTTTCTGGTGTTTGTTCCCCCTCCATCCCTCCCTCACCTCAAATGGCCACACGGCTGACTCCGCACGTAAAAAGCTGAATGCCTCAACTCTGTGTTTGCCTCTAAATCTTGTGTCCCAAACCCATCCCTCTCTGTACCCACCGTACCCAGTCGTACCCAGCTGCTCCTGGACTCTGTGTCCTTTCCTCCTGACAAGGTGGAAAAGTTTCTGTCAACCCTCGACTCGGATTCTGCAACGGACCAATTCTGCAAATTGTCGTTGGAGGTATTGACTTTTATAGGGTTGGTTTTCTAAGGCTTATATCAAAATATTAACTTATATCAAATAAGTCTTTTAAGGTGGAAGCGTGATGACGTCACCGCGTCACGCGGCACGAATTGCTTCAGATATGAAATCTTTCCTCTTCTCCAATGGCTTGATCTCTGATCATCAATTTGGTTTCAGACCTGGACACTCTACTCTGGACATGCTGCTTCTGCTTTCTCAACAATGGATGGAGGTCCTCAATGCCAAACAGGAAATTAGAGCAGTCTCCCTTGACATATCACGTGCCTTCGATACGGTCTGGCACCCCAGCTCTGCTCACCAAACTCTCCTCTTTTGGTATCCAAGGAAATCTCCACGCATGGCTGGCGGACTTCCTCTCTAGTCGTAGTCAACGTGTGGCCCTGAATGGGTTTCTCTCATCTCCTCTTCCTGTTCAGGCTGGAGTTCCACAAGGCAGTGTTCTGGGCCCTGTGCTTTTTCTGGTCTTCATCAATGATCTCTCTGACTCTCTTGAAAATCCTCTGTATCTCTTTGCTGATGACTCTACTCTCTGTCGCTCCATTCTTCATCCCTCAGATCGGCAGTCTGCAGCCTCCTCACTCTCTGCAGACCTGGACAAAATCACAGACTGGGCAAACAAGTGGAACATGTCTTTCAATCCTGACAAATCTCACACTCTTACGATGTCTCTCCGAAAAGACCGACTGGACAACCCTCCTATCCACTTTCTGAATAATCCTCTCCAAGAAGTTCTGTCACTCAAGCTTTTGGGTCTCACTATCTGCCATGATCTTTCCTGGGAAAACCACATTTCAAATCTGGCCTCCAAAGCCAGTCGCCGACTGGGCATCCTCCGTCGTGCCCACGGGTCCTAAAATCCTGGTCTTCCGCTCTTTCACTCCCTCTCTCTGTTCTCTTCACCCTCTCTTTTGCTCAAGGTCATCTTCCATCTGCTTGGAAATCTGCCAACATCACCGCTTTGCATAAAAAAGGTGCAAAAACAGATCCCAGTAACTACAGACCAATCAGCCTTCTCCCAATTATCAGCAAAGTCATGGAATCCATCATTGCTTCAGATATGAAATCTTTCCTCTTCTCCAATGGCTTGATCTCTGATCATCAATTTGGTTTCAGACCTGGACACTCTACTCTGGACATGCTGCTTCTGCTTTCTCAACAATGGATGGAGGTCCTCAATGCCAAACAGGAAATTAGAGCAGTCTCCCTTGACATATCACGTGCCTTCGATACGGTCTGGCACCCCAGCTCTGCTCACCAAACTCTCCTCTTTTGGTATCCATGGAAATCTCCACGCATGGCTGGCGGACTTCCTCTCTAGTCGTAGTCAACGTGTGGCCCTGAATGGGTTTCTCTCATCTCCTCTTCCTGTTCAGGCTGGAGTTCCACAAGGCAGTGTTCTGGGCCCTGTGCTTTTTCTGGTCTTCATCAATGATCTCTCTGACTCTCTTTAAAATCCTCTGTATCTCTTTGCTGATGACTCTACTCTCTGTCGCTCCATTCTTCATCCCTCAGATCGGCAGTCTGCAGCCTCCTCACTCTCTGCAGACCTGGACAAAATCACAGACTGGGCAAACAAGTGGAACATGTCTTTCAATCCTGACAAATCTCACACTCTTACGATGTCTCTCCGAAAAGACCGACTGGACAACCCTCCCATCCACTTTCTGAATAATCCTCTCCAAGAAGTTCTGTCACTCAAGCTTTTGGGTCTAACTATCTGCCATGATCTTTCCTGGGAAAACCACATTTCAAATGTGGCCTCCAAAGCCAGTCGCCGACTGGGCATCCTCCGTCGTGCAAAGTCCTTCCTTGGCACACCTGAGCTCCTCACCACATACAAGGCTTTCATCCGCAGCTCAATGGAATACTGCTCTCCCCTCTGGGCTGGTGCTCCTGCCTCACACCTGGCTCGTCTTCACGCTGTTGAAACCAAAGCATTCAGAATCATTGGAATCTCCCGTGATGAAGCTAACTCCAAGGGCCTCTCACTCACTCACCGCAGGCAGGTTCGTGGTCTTTCCGTCTTCTACCGACTCCTCTCTGGCCTTGCCCCCCCTAGCTCTCTCTGGGCTCTGTCCCGCAAATATTCCTACAGGTCGCACAAGATCTGCCTGCAACCCTCTTATGGTCAAACTGCCAAAATCAAGACTCTCTGCTCACCTTCACTCCTTCATTCCTCTTTTCTCCCGCCTCTGGAACAAACTCCCTCACTCTCTTCAATCCCACTCCACCCTCCAGGTCTTTAAAACAGCTGTTCACCACCATCTCTTATCTTCCCCCATCCAAAACCTTGATCTTTCCTACCCCCGCTAATTTCACCCCAATTCCACTTTTTTGAAATACCAACTTCCGTCCTGGAAGTCCCTGGTGTCCTTGCGTTTTATACTTCTCCCTACCCCCCCCCCCCCCCTTCCCACGCCTCCTCCCCCCAAGCCCTCTCCCTTCCACACATCTCCCTGCTCTCAACTGTTGTGTTTGTGTGCTCCTCCTTCTCTCCCCATCTTGTTTTCCGCTCCCTCTTTTTATATATTTTGTTTGTCTGGTTGATTTGTTTGTGAAGTAAATGTTAGCTCTTTCAGGAGCCTCGATTCAGTATACAAAAAATAATAATAATAATAAATAAATAAATTGTGAGGCAGTTGCAGGAGAAGAGGAAGAAGTTGTTTCTTGGGTTTGTTGATCTGGAGAAAGCATTTGATAGGGTTCCACGCGAAGTATTGACATGGGCATTGAGGAAGTTGGCAGTGGAGGAATGGTTGATCAGAGTAGTGATGGCAATTGTTACGGATCCCGGATTTAGAGGAGTTACTATTCATGTCATTGCTTATTAATGTTTATTCTATTAAAGGTTGTTGTGGTTAAAGGGTTAGAGAGGCTCCGGATAACAGGAGACCGGAAACGGGATGGTGACCCGGAAGAAGAAAAAGACACGAGGTCGGGGAGAAGCGGCTATCTTTTTCTTCCTCGCCCAGCTCCGACACGAGCGGTGTCGATATTGAGCAGCGTGGGGAACGCTGCGTTTGAAAGCCCGTCTGGCGAGAGGAGTTACCTGCGCGGGGTAATTACTGGTTACGCGTCAAGTTGCCGTGGGTTCGTGCACGGAACCAAGCGTCCGGCACAGTTTGCCTCAACGTCTACAAGGACGCGTACGGGTCGCACCTTGGGCCTCGCGCGCTTTGCGAGCCCGCTTGGCTTTGCCCGCTTTGCTTTGCAAGGAGGTGTGTGCTGCAGCAGCTGTTCCCGGTATGCGACGTGCACGTTTGGAGCACATCAGCCAGGGGTTCGTTCAACCGCCCGTGTGCAGAGAAGTCGACCTTCACCTTGGTCTGGAGGGGCCCAGAGACATTGTGAGGGACAGTGGCCATTGAGGGGTCGTGAGTGGGGAAAGGGGGGAAATATATAAGATGGCCATCTGAGTAATATTGTTGATTGATTGTTGAGTGTGGTTGGTTGATTGGGAATATATTATCCATTAATCCGGATCCTGGGTGTGGGGGTTTCTTATTGACTTGAATTGTTGTGTCTTTCATATTGATTGCGTTACCAAAGCGTATAAATCATATATCTTTCTGGCGGGGTCCCTCCCACGGTCCGGGGGTCACCAAGACCAGGTAGTTACCGGGAGGACCACGTAACAGAATTGGGGGCTCGTCCAATTGAATTCCGGGATATAAAATTGTATAACATAATAAAATAATAATTTTTAGTAATTAAAATGTATTAATTAATTATTAATTGGTAAATTTTTGAGACATTGTGGTAAAGTCTTGGGTGAAGGTTAACAGGTGTTAACGATAGTCACCATGGCATTTGTTGCACAGAACTTTGCGGTAACACCTAGTGAGGCACAGTTCCGAGTGTTACTAAAAGCGGACCTCTTGAAATTGGCCAAACATTTTAACTTGGAGGTCCGAACTAATTTGAGGAAGGCAGAGTTGCAGACCACGGTGATACAATCTATGGTGGGATTAGGAACATGGGACGAGTTAGCCTGGCAGTGGCTACCCGAAGAACCAGAAGACGTTGAGCTCCGGAAACTGGAGTTGCAATTACGGAGCCAGGAACGGATCAAAGAAGAGGAAAGGAAAGCAGAAGAGAGGAGAGAAGAGAAACAAGCAGAGGAAAGGAGAGTGGAATGAGAACTCCAGGAACGGATCAAAGAAGAAGAAAGGAAAGCAGAAAAGGAAAGAGCAGAAGAAGAAAGGAAAGCAGAAAAGGAAAGATCAGAAGAGGAAAGGAAAGCAGAAAAGGAAAGAGCAGAAGAAGAAAGGAAAGCAGAAAAGGAAAGAGCAGAGGAAGAAAGGAAAGCAGAAGAGAGGAGAGAAGAGAAACAAGCAGAGGAAAGGAGAGTGGAACGAGAACTCCAGGAAAGGTTAAAAGAAGAAAGGAAAGCAGAAAAGGAAAGAGCAGAAGAAGAAAGGAAAGCAGAAAAGGAAAGAGCAGAAGAGGAAAGGAAAGCAGAAGAGAGGAGAGAAGAGAAACAAGCAGAGGAAAGGAGAGTGGAACGAGAACTCCAGGAAAGGTTAGAAGGGAGAAAAGCAGAGGAGAGGAGAGCTGCCAGGGAACTCGAAGCAGAGGAGAGAAAAGCCGAAAGGGAGTTGAAGGAACGTGATCTAGCGCTTCAGCAAGAGATTAAATTCAAGGAGCTGGATTTAATGAGAGAACGGGGAGAGGTACCACCCTTGCTGACGGGGTCGACACCTAGCCAGAACACCTGGGATGTTGGCAGACATGTGAGGCTGGTTCCACCCTTCAGTGACAAGGAAGTCGCTAAATTTTTTCCACACTTTGAGAAAGTGGCTCGACAGTTAAACTGGCCGGAGGAGGCCTGGACCATACTAGTGCAAAGTGTGCTGGTGGGTAAAGCTCAAGATATTTATTCGGCGCTACCAATGGACCAATGCGCAGATTATGAGGTATTGAAGAAGCACATCCTCAAAGCCTATGAGTTGGTTCCTGAAGCTTACCGGCAAAAATTCAGGAATGCCAGGAAGAGGGAGAGTGAGACCCATGTGGAGTTTGCCAGAGTGAAAGAAAACATGTTTGATCGGTGGTATGAGTCGAAAGGAGTCGGGAACGACTTCGAAGCATTGCGTGACCTGATGCTGGTGGAGGAATTTCAACAGTGTGTCCACGAGGACATCAAAGTATACCTGCAGGAAAAGAAAGTACCAAAGTTGTGGGATGCAGCCACCATGGCAGATGATTATGCCTTAACACACCGGATAGGGGTCCACACACCTAGCTCCTCGCCTAGACTTCAGCAGGGGAGTTATGGAACACCCGGTGTGGAGAACGACAACACATGGCGGCGGCCTCGAGAGGATTATGGGGACAACGCGGATACCCCAACTGTTCGAAATCAGAGGGCTACGGGCCCAAGACAAACTTATTTCCCGGGGGGGCCGAGGCAGACCACGAGTTTTTCCTCCAGGCCTACTTGCGCCTTTTGCAAAAAACCTGGACACTTGATGTCCAGTTGTTACCTCAAGAAAAGGGACAACCCAGAGCGGAGTCCGACTATTACAACTCCGAATGTGATGGCTAGCGTAAGAAATCGCCCACAGAAGAGTTACCAACCATTTATTTATGAGGGGTTTGTCTCACTTGAGGGAGACTTGACTAACCCAAGACCTGTTAGGGTATGGAGGGACACAGGAGCCCATCAATCCTTAATGCTTGAAGGCATTTTGCCATTGTCAAAGAGTACCGCAACTGGTGATAGTGTTCGGTTACAAGGGATCGGTGGCTGTGTTAGTGCCCCACTTCATGTCATCCATTTGGAATCCGATTTGGTGTCAGGACCGGTCACCGTCGGTTTACAAGCCACGCTTCCTGTAGAGGGGGTATCTGTGATTATCGGGAATGATTTGGCCGGGGGGCAAATTTATGGTAACCCGAGGGTGGGTAAAGAGCCCCGCAGGGGAAATAACACCACCCCAGCTCGGGATGGCGACAAAAGTTCCACGTTATTCGTAGGGGGACTGAACTTCAACACAGAGGAAGAAGTTCTGACCTCTGTTTTCAACAGATATGGGCCGCTGGTGGAAGTGCGGGTGGTAAAAGACAGGGAAACGCAACGGTCAAGAGGGTTCGGCTTTGTCACGTTTGCAAGCACAAGAGACGCCAGGGAGGCAGAGAAGAATTGGAATGGTAAGGATTTGGAGGGTCGGACCATAACAGTAGGGAAGGCATTTCGTAGGCGTCGAGAGGTCTACAGAAGAGGAACACTTGGCGGTAGTTTTGGTGTTGGCAGCAGCCGATATTACTATGGAGGCTCCCAGAGTTACGGCATCTCTCGAAAGAATGATTGGCAGAGGACTGGCCGAGAAGGAGACCGCCAGTCAGGGGACTGCTGGGACAAGGGGTCCCACCGTAACTGTTAGGAGTCCGGAGAAGTTGAAGCACTCTATATACGGCGGAGCCGCCGAGCCTGGGCTCCTACACGGGCTAACCGTGAACGCCACGTTCTTAAAAGGCGTCCCGGTAGGGAACGTTCCTACACGGACTAACCGTGAACTCCACGTTCTTAAAGGCGTCCATGTAATGGACTTTCCTCCCCGGACTAACCGTGAACCCCACATTCCTTAAGGCGTCCATGTAGTGAGTACTCAGCTGGGCCTCCATCCAAGAGCAGCTAGAAGTGGTTGACGCTTGGTCTAGAGGGAATTACCTTGGAATCTCTGGGGGGGTGTTGGTGAAAGTTTGTTGCTTTATTTTTGAGATGCGATAATTGTGCCCAGGGGGAACTGATGATTTGGGGGTATCGGGTTGGTTTATCAAAGTTGGCCGGCACAGAAAGTTTTCGCGGGGTTCAAACTTTCTTTCTTGAAGGGGGGGAGTGTTACGGATCCCGGATTTAGAGGAGTTACTATTCCTGTCATTGCTTATTAATGTTTATTCTATTAAAGGTTGTTGTGGTTAAAGGGTTAGAGAGGCTCCGGATAACAGGAGACCGGAAACGGGATGGTGACCCGGAAGAAGAAAAAGACACGAGGTCGGGGAGAAGCGGCTATCTTTTTCTTCCTCGCCCAGCTCCGACGCGAGCGGTGTCGATATTGAGCAGCGTGGGGAACGCTGCGTTTGAAAGCCCGTCTGGCGAGAGGAGTTACCTGCGCGGGGTAATTACCGGTTACGCGTCAAGTTGCCGTGGGTTCGTGCACGGAACCAAGCGTCCGGCACAGTTCGCCTCAACGTCTACAAGGACACGTACGGGTCGCACCTTGGGCCTCGCGCGCTTTGCGAGCCCGCTTGGCTTTGCCCGCTTTGCTTTGCAAGGAGGTGTGCGCTGCAGCAGCTGTTCCCGGTACGCGACGTGCACGTTTGGAGCACGTCAGCCAGGGGTTCGTCGACCTTCATCTTGGTCTGGAGGGGCCCAGAGACATTGTGAGGGACAGTGGCCATTGAGGGGTCGTGAGTGGGGGAAGGGGGGAAATATATAAGATGGCCATCTGAGTAATATTGTTGATTGATTGTTGAGTGTGGTTGGTTGATTGGGAATATATTATCCATTAATCCGGATCCTTGGTGTGGGGGTTTCTTATTGACTTGAATTGTTGTGTCTTTCATGTTGATTGCGTTACGAAAGCGTATAAATCATATATCTTTCTGGCGGGGTCCCTCCCACGGTCCAGGGGTCACCAAGACCAGGTAGTTACCGGGAGGACCACGTAACACAATGTACAAAAGAGCGAGCACAGCTGTAAGGACGAAGGACGGGAACAGTGGTGAGTTTGAGGTGAAGGTGGGAGTGCATCAGGGGTCTGTACTAAGTCCACCACTATTTGTAGCTGTGATGGAGGTGCTGGCACAGAACGTAAAGGAGGGTTTACCATGGGAGTTGTTGTATGCAGATGATCTGGTGTTGATTGCGGAAAGTATGGATGGACTGAAGGAAAAGATGAACAAGTGGAAGGAATGTATGGAGACAAAAGGTCTGAAGGTGAATATCGGAAAGACGAAGGTGATGGCAAGTGGTAAAGCACGTGGTGAGGTGGAAAGAACTGGGAAGTGGCCATGTGCTGTTTGCAGGAAGGGTGTCGGAGTGAATTCCATTCAATGTACAATGTGCGCTGAGTGGGTTCATCAAAAATGTAGTGGTCTGAAAGGGTCATTAACCAGTGTGGCAGCTACATTCAAATGTAAGATGTGCACAGAGGGAGCTGCAGATGGAGGAAATGTTGAGTTGGATCTTGGAGACGGCATGAAGCTGGAAGGTGTAAAAACATTTTTCTACCTCGGAGACATGCTGAATGGAGAAGGTGGATCAGACTCGGCAACGGTTGCTGGAGTGAGATGTGCATGGAAGAAGTTTCGGGAACTGAGTGGCGTGCTGACGAGGAGGGGAGTGTCGTTGAAGCTGAACCAGGTGTCTGCTGCATGTGTGAGAAGTGTTATGATTAATGCGAGCGAGATATGGGTAATGAACGTAAAGCAGCAACGAAGGCTGGAAAGGGTGGAAATGCGAATGGTTCGGTGGATGTGCGGAGTATCGTTGAGAGAGAGGAAGACAAATGATGAATTGTGAAAGATGATGGGAATAGAGCCTGTGATTGATGCTGTGAAGAGGAACAGGTTGAGGTGGTTTGGTCATGTGTTGAGGAAGGATGAAAGTGACTGGTTGAGAAGAGTGATGGAAATGAATGTAGAAGGAAGTAGAGGACGGGGAAGACCGAGAAAGACTTGGTTGAAGATGGTGGAAGAAGAAGTGCGGGCAAGGGGGTTAACAAGGAGAGATGCAGAAAATAGGGCAAAATGGAGAAGATTGTCATGGGGACCGCAAGGCTAACCCCCGCTCTAGCAGGGAAAATGGCCTTAAAATGCATGTTGTTGTTGTGCGTTGTATACAAGATTGAGGCTCGTGTCAGAGCTAACATTAATCACAAAAAGACAAACTGACACATAAAACATAAGATAAAGGGAGTGGGAGACAATATGGGGAGAGAGAGGGAAGCACACAAGTACAACATTTGAGAGCAGGGACATTGGGAGATCAGTGGGAGGGGGAGGGCTTGGGGGGAGGAGGCATGGGAAGGGGGGGGGGGGAGTGGGAGAAGGGTGGGAGGCTGACACCAGAGGCCTGAAGCCTGTGGCCTATATACATTCTGTGGCCTTCATAAGTCTCATGACGCCTATCAACTCCAACTTACGATATTTGATGATCCTTTTAACAGTCGCTTTGGTTGTTTTACACTGGATGGAAAACATATAGGGAGGGCATGGTGATTGTGAATATGACAGCTCTGAATATGTCTGGCTTTACATAGCACCAACTTGTGGCTGTATGATTTTTCAGGTTACAATTGTGGGCATAGTCAGGCTAGCTGTGGAAAGGAACGTTGCAGACGGATAAACAGGCGTATTGTTATGTAGACTAGCAGAGTACCTGCCCTACGGACATGCAACACGCTCTTCTAACACATCCCCTTATTTGGGCTGTGTATAAGGAACAGGCCGCTGCATTGATCGCTCCCAAAAAGAAAAATAACTTGCAAAAGCAAGCGTACTACTGATGTGTGTATACTGTATAATACATCGTAGTTATATAGCTCAGATAATTCCAATTTCACTGGCCCATAGGATGACACCAGAGGCCTGGTGACTGAGGCCCATACGTGCTGTCACCTTCACAAGGTCCATGGCGCATATCCGCTACAACCTTTCAAGATTTGATGATATTTTTACCAGTTGCTTAGGTTGATTTACACTGAACGGAAAACTTATAGGGAGGGCATGGCGATTGTGAATATGACTTCCAAAGATGTGTTCGGCTTACCAAAATGGCAGACATTATTTTTTTCAGGTAACACTTGTGGGTAGTATCTGGCCAGCTGTCCAACCAATCGGTGTAGAGCGGACATACATACATGCACTTGCTCCATTATGTATTGATTATTAATCTCAGTAAATTTCCTTTTTGGCAACTCAGTACAGTATATCATACAGTATCTCGTATCACAAAAACAATGTGAAAGGCAGTGGTTGAAGTGATCAGCGGCCTAGAGAGATCCAGCTAAGAAAGTCACAAAGGGGATCTGATGGAACAAAGGGGCCAAAGTAATATCATTGGACTAGCCGAAACCCGTGGAACATCCACGGAAGGGAGGATGTGGTGTATGGATAGAGTGTACCATTATGGATGGCATAGGGGATTTGCTTGTCCGAGTAAGGGTTAGGAAGAAAGATGAGAATGAAGAGTGCGTATATGAACAACGTATTTATTGCAATCTACTTAAATGACAACGCCACGATATACTTTTGAAAAATGAATGGATTCGTAATAGGAATCGGCATAGCACCACTCTGGGATTGTCCACTCAGCAGACGGCTTGCTTCGCCTTCGCCCAGCAGACGCCAATACGATGGCGTCGTAAGATGGCGTCGTATCGGCAGTTAATCGGATGCTTTTGGGCCCCAACGTCGGCCAATTCAGATTTTTCGAGTATGGCTGTACGTGATAAACAAAGAGCGCGGTTCGTAGATCGTAAATCCATTCGTGCCGTGGGCATCGGGTCACTGGGTGCGGCGTAAAAGGGATAACAAAGTTGAGTCCTTACACTATTATTATCTATCTATAATTCCAGTAATCTCTGTCTGTCTGTCTGTACGTCTGTACGTTTGTCTGTGACCGCTGTTTCTCGACAACCACGGGTCCGATATACTTTTAACTTGCCAGGTATATTGCTGGGGACCCGAGGATGTGCCTTTTCAAGGTTTCATATTAATCGGACAATTACTTACCGAGCTATGTCCAAAAAACGATTCAACCAATCAGAGAGCAGCGAACGATCGCGTGTGCCGAACGTGGCAGGCACACTCTGCCTCGGATGGCACATTTGAGAGCGTATTCATTTATTTCACGTTTGCAAACTATGTTGGCGTTAAACTATGTTTTACAACTAATAAAAACGAATTTGCGTTTCATTCGCTTTCCTGCGCGTTTGTGCACGCGATGGCGATTTCTTTACCAAACTCCGGAAGCCGTTCGCTTTGGACCAAACCATTGCATGTAAATAGAGGGGGGGGATTGTCACCACTCGCAAGCCGTTCGCTTTGGACCAAACCATTTCATGTAAATAGAGGGGGCGGGGGGGGATATAATTTTAGATATAGATATAGTACGGGCATGCCCTAGTATAGATAATTGACAATTTGCAGATAAGTTTATGATGACGAGCACGCACACAGAAACTGTAATCCACCGAGAGTGGTATTGCGTGTGGTAATCCTCACAACACTCACAACAACACAACCGGAATTAAAATAAAACATGGCACAAGGAACACAACCAACAAATCTTCCCAAACAATTTTCTTCTCCTGAACTAATGGGGAACAATGAGCCATGACACTCTAGTTCCCCCACCATTTGGGTGGTACAGGGAAATATCTGTTTTATATGAATGCTAAATCTTGAACGGTTTTTGAAATATGACGTGCCAAGCCAAGTTGATGAGATGGTGTCCATGGCAACATAATTCAGCCAATCACAGACATGATCTAATTAGGGTTGAGATAATGTCATGAGGAATAGATGTCTGCAATATGAAAGCTAAATGTTCAACGGTTTTTCAAATATGGTGTACATAAAGTATATGGACGGATGATTGGTCGGTTGGTCGGAGTTCATTTTAATGTCCCCCATCTCCGACCTTGACGGAGGGGCGGGGGCCAAAAAAAAGAATTAAAGGAAGGATGCCGAGGTCACTTCATACATACAAAAACAACTTTCAGAAAGATGACGAAGATTCCAGTTCATCTCAGGTGAATAACTTAAGACCCTCCACATCAGGGGAGACATACAGTCACGTGAAAAAGTAAGTACACCCCATGTCAAGTTTTGACTTTTTCAACATATTTCAACAAACAGCTATTTGATCTTCATTTCAACAATATTGGTAGATTAAGGTGATATAATATAACAAATATAATGAAACATTTACATTTTGTAGTCCATTGTATAATTTAAATAAACATAAATGCAAATTTCGCATGTGGAAAAAGTAAGTACAACCCTACATTTATCACTACTTCAAATACCGAAAATTAGAATCAGGTGCACCAGCTCAGGTGCAAATGATTAGAACATCGTCAGAGAGGATCTTGGAGGTACCTGTCTTATTTAAACCTCAGACATTTAGTTTGGTTTGCTCTTTGCTGTTGAAGTGTGTGGCGTCACCATGCCGAGATCAAAAGAGCTCTCTGAGGTCTTCAGAAAGAAGGTTATAGATGCCTAAGAGTCTGGGAAGGGATTTAAAAAGATCTCCAAACAATTTGAAATCAATTATTCGACTGTTCGGAAGACCATCTACAAGTGGAGAAGATTCCAAACAACTGCCAACTTGTTCAGGCCAGGCCTCCCCAGCAAGTTCAGCCCGAGAGCAGACCGCAAGATGCTGAAAGAAGTCTCTAAGAACCCCAGAATGTCATCACGGGACCTACAGGTAGCTCTTGCCACTGTTGATGTCAAAGTGCACGAGTCTACCACTAGAAAGAGGCTGCACAAATTTGATCTACATGGGAGGTGTGCCAGGAGGAAACCTTTTCTGTCCAGAAAGAACATCAGGGCAAGACTAAAGTTTGCCAATGAACACCGAGGCAAAGACCAGCACTTCTGGAACAATGTGCTCTGGACAGATGACTCAAAGGTAGAGCTATTTAGCCACAGTACCAGAAGAAATGTTTTGAGAAAACCAAAGACAGCATTTGACTACAAGAACCTGATACCAACTGTAAAGCATGGTGGTGGAAATATTATGGTTTGGGGCAGCTTTGCTGCATCAGGGCCTGGGCAGCTCACCATCATAGAATCCACGATGAATTCTTCATTGTACCAGAGGGTGCTTGAGGATAATGTGAGGCCATCTGTCGGAAAGTTGAAGCTCAACCGAAGGTGGACCTTGCAACATGACAATGACCCTAAACATACCAGTAAATCCACCAAGGAATGGCTGACAAGAAAGAAATGGAGGGTTCTGGAATGGCCAAGTCAAAGCCTGGATCTAAATCCCATTGAGATGTTGTGGGGGGATTTGAAACGAGCTGTGCATGCAAGAAACCCCTCAAACATCGCACAGCTGAAAGAATTCTGCATGGAGGAGAGAGCAAAAATTTCTCCCAGTCAATGTCAGAGACTGGTAGACAGTTAAAGGAAACGCCTACTTGAGGTTGTTTCTGCCAAAGGGGGCAATACCACCTATTAGAGCCAAGGGTGTACTTACTTTTTCCACATGCAAAATTTGCATTTATGTTTATTTAAATTATACAATGGACTACAAAATGTAAATGTTTCATGATATTTGTTATATTATATCACCTTTATCTATCAATATTGTTGAAATGAAGATCAAATAGCTGTATGTTGAAATATGTTGAAAAAGTCAAAACTTTACATGGGGTGCACTTACTTTTTCACGTGACTGTACCTCATCAGACATTAATGAGAACAATATATCATAGGTACGTCCTCTGTGGAGATTTTAGTCCAACATGTGTTTTATTGCTGTTCTATTTGCAGTTTTATATTTTTGTTTAATAAAAATTTCCTAAGATAGTGAAGAATTATTAATTCATATTGTTGCGGATATGAGGACTGTATTTTTTTGATTGTGTGCTTTATTATTATTATTATTGTTATTCTGCGCCCCCTGCCTCCGGAGCTGTGTAAAGGTGAAAGGGCATCCCATAATTAGTCCACAAGCATACACGTCAGCCAATAATAGAATACCCCTGTTCGATAGTTATATCTTATTCTGTGTTTTAGGGTAAGGCTGTGTCTCCCATTAATTGAAGTACTCCATTGCACCAGTGAAAGAGAATAGATCCCCTTTCATTCCCATCCCCAAAATCTCCATTTCCTTTCACAACCCCTTTCGTCATTGCCAAGCCTCGATTGCCAATTACATCCCCTCCAAAACCACCATTGAACATGTGCTCGGGTCGGGGAAGAGGGGCGTGCCCGCCCGTCATCATCAAGGGCGGAGCCAGAGGGTCGCGTGACCAACCAGGGCCGAGGTGAGCACACCGATGGGCGTGTCCTGAAGGCCGGCGGCTTGATCGCTGGAGGCGCTATAAAGGCGCGCGCGCAAGAAGCGTGGGGTGGTCGGTGGTGAGGAGTGAGTGGACCAAGAGAGAGAAAGAGTGGTTGGACCAAGAAAGAGAAAGAGTGGTTGGACCAAGAGAGAAAGAGTGGTTGGACAGGGAGACGTGCAAGAGTGTTGTTGAGTTGAGGGTTTGGACCAGATGAGTCAGACGAGTCCTGGAAAAGCAAGCGGCGGCCACAGCAGCAACAACACCCAACAGCCGCTTGGGGCCTGGACGGCGGTTTTGAGCAGGGCCGCGAAGGAACGGCGGCTGCTAAATGCGCCGATCGTGCTGCAGGACCCCCTTGGACCTTCCTCTCCCTCCAGCCATCCACCTCCTGCCTTTCCACCCTTCTTGTGTACGTGAGTTTGTTCTGTGTGTCTTGTCCCTGGGTATTTAATTAAGTCTGTAGGTAAGCTAGTATTTGCACTGTGTCACCTGCGTCTTATGTGTTGTAAATAAACGTGACTGCTTTCTTTTTGCTTGTGTAAATAATAAATCCCATTACTCTTCTGTACGTCTTCTCGTCTTATTCCTTTTCCTCTTTGCATTCGGTCGTTTTAGAGTTTTCCAGATTGGGCAGCTGCGGTGCGATACGGCCAAAGTTCTGGGTGAATCGGGTGAGTCGGGGAACAACTGTTCGGTCGCGGAGCCTTCGCTCGGCAAACAACATCCTAAACCGCGATCAGTAACAATTGGTGTCGAGGAGTGGGATACGAGGCCCGAAGCGCGCTTAACGCGCTCAAAATTACGAGCTGCTGAAAAATTGTGTTTTAAAGAAATAAAACCCGAATTTTGAAATCGCGCCATGGCTGGTCAAGGCGATCGAATGCCGGTGGGTGAGCTAGAGGAGGGGTTAGGAGTAACCCAGGATCAAATGGAGGGGAGCAATGAGGAGGCGGTTGAGGGGGTATCAGACGCACAAAATGGCGCTCTCACGCACGAGGTTTCAGGCGCGCAAAAAGGCGCCTCGCACGAGCGCGCGGTGGCCGAGCCCGCTGTATCAGCGGGCTTTAACATGCAGCCGTTTGACATGCAGCAGTTCATGGCACGGTTTAGCGAATACATGGCAGAGTCGAAGTGTGACAACGAAAAAAGAGCCAGGGAAATGGAGGAAATGGAAGACAGAAGGAGGGCTGATAGTGAGGAAATGGAAGACAGAAGGAGGGCTGATAGTGAGAAAATGGAAAACAGAATGGGGGAGCGACTAGGAAATCAAATTGAGGAGTTAGACAAGAAATTTGGGAAGTTAGACAATAATTTTGAGGGGTTAGACAACGGGATAAAAGAGGTGAAAATGGGTTAATGGGGTTAGAAAATAGGATGGAGGACAAATTGCGGGAAATAGGGGAACAATCTGCCAGGGAAATCAAACGAATGGGGAACCAGATAGAGGAGGTGCAAATCGGGTTAGAAAGTAAACTGGATGCTCAGAGGGATGAATTGGGACAGATGAGGGTGGCATCTACAAAAGAGATGGAGGAGATACGACGAGGTGTAAGTGAGGAGGTTTCGGGGGTAGCGAGGAGGTAAAGCGAGGTGAAAAGCGTATGGAGAAAGAGGTGAGAAATAATACGGCGAGGTTACAAGGGGGCATAGAGGACCTGACGGAGGAGGTGGAACAGCTGACAGAGGGACAAACGGAGTTAGTGGAGCAGGTTCAAAGGAACACTGCAGTACTCGGAGGGTTAAAGGCGACACAAAAAGAAATTAAAAATGACTTGATAGCGACACAGAGGCAATGTCAGATGGTACGTGAGGAACTGACAATGAGGGTGGACGAGGTGACAGAGATAATGGAGACAAAGGACCGGCAGGTGAGGATGCACATAGAGACGGTCACGGTAGCCTTAGAGGACGAACTTGAGGAGACGCACCGGGAAATAAAAGAGGTGAAGCAAAAATTAGAGGAAGTGGAAGAAGAGGTGAGTGAAATTAAGAAGAGACGGACAGAAACTAAGAGAGAAATAAAGGAGGAGGTAATGGAATTGGTACAAGGTCGGTGCTCAACTCATGATGTGCTGCTCACTAACCAAATAAAGAGTTTGCAGGTGGCAAAAGAGGTGCGGAGACGAGGTGCCAAGGTGAGTGGCGAAATATTCGGCAATGTATATGATGTGAGGAAAGCTTCAGTCGGCTTGGGGGTTGTTGTGGACCCGGGTGTTCGTGAGAGGCCGTTGGTGAAGTGTGCGACAGGTCTGGTGTGCGAAAAATGAGGTGTGCGAGAATGTCCGACCATGGGGTGTGTGAGGAAAAAGTGCACGCCGAGGAGTGAGTGTGCCGTCAAGAGTGAGTTGGTCGAAGCGCGTGTGCGAGGGAGCACAGGGAAGCGCGGTGTGGTGAGTGTTACGGAGGAAGTAACGAAAAAGTGTGCGCAAGAGGATGCGCGAGAAAGGTGTGTAACGGACGGGTGCATGGGGAAAGCGCATGCTGTCAAGAGTAAGGGGGAATGCGCGCCTGTGGTGAGTGTTACAGAGGAAGTAACGAGAAAGTGTACGCCTGTGGTGAGTGTTACAGAGGGTGTAACGGGAGAGTGTGCGCAAGAGTGTGCGCGAGAAAGGTGTGTAACGGACAGGTGCATGAGGAAAGAGTGCGCTGTCGAGAGTAGTGGTGAGAGTAGTGAGAGTGGCACGGAGCGTGAGTTGGTTGTGACAGGTGAGCGAGGATGTACACCTGGAATGGAAGGATGCACACCTGGAATGGTAGAGCGTGTGTGGGAATGCACACTTGAGTTGGTCGTGAGGCACGTGGTTGGGTGTGCGAGTGAAAGCACACCTGTGATTGTCACAGGGGAGGTGACCGAGGAAGGGGCGCGAAGAGGTGTGTTGGTGAGGTGTGCGAGCGACGAATGTGTGCCAAGGTGTTCGGTGGTCAGGTGTGTGACCAAGTCTGTGAGCGGAATGAGTGTACCGAGGTGTGTAAGGAAAGGTACGAGGAGCATGGGAACAGCTGGAGGTATGAGCAAGAAAGGGGTAGCGTATGCGTGTAAGCATCCAGGTGAGGCATCGACGGTAACCGGGTTAGCGGTTAGAGCGACTGAAAGGCGAATCGGGCCCTCGGTGCGTGCCGGGCTTCGCGTGCCGCGAGAACCAGCGGGGATCCGAGCCACGGCGGGTTCGAAAGGACCGCCGTACGCGATCCACGCTGGGCCTCGCTTGGAACGGCCGCGTCCGTGCTCAACTAGGCGGAGCGGGCAGCTCGATAGGAAGGGTCGTCATGGCGACCACTTTTTGTTGAGACGTGCCGGCAGGTCGAGATCGGGACATTGGATGGCTCCACGCCGAGGTGGTGCGTGGGACCTCGGCCCGGGTAAGCCCCCGTCCCTGCCCCGAATGCGGGGCGTATCCAGCCGCCGGCACCAAAGAACCCGCGTTCATTGCTCGGCTGTACGAAGCCGAGCTTTCGAAGGGAATTGGCGCACCGAGAGGATCTAATAAGTAGACGAGTGATGAGGTTAGTGTTTTGGACCCAAAATTAGAAAAAGGCGAAATTTGATGATTGGTACGGTGATTGGCAGATGATTGGCAGAATTTTTGATTGGTTGGATTTAGGTGTGCGAAATTGATAGTAGGACCTCCCCGATGTGGTGGGATGGGCAATCCACCATCCCTCACAGATGGGGGGGCAAAGGAGCACTAGCTTATGGGGTTGATGGCAGTGAAAACTAGCCCGGGTGGGTTAGGATATGGTGTGTAGGGATCTAGCGAAGATGACATTAGGTAACGTTAAGATTAGTTAGTGACAAGGATACCTGTAGTGGGGACGCAGGTAGATTAGCGTGGATGATAATGACGAGGGAGCGCAATAGTTTAAAGGGACGACTGGGAAGCGCAAGTTTCAGAGGGGAGTAGTTAGCTGAGATGATGCCGTGTGTTTGAGGATTGAACAGGTGTGATTGCACAGGTGTGCAACTGAACAGGTGTGTGGAGCAGTGTATGAGTGAGTGAAGGTGATTGTGTATTGTGCTGACCCAATGGTCCAGGAAGAGGAGGAGGGTGCAGGTGGCACCAGGTGATTGCACAGGTGTGCAACAACAGGTGTATGTGGCTGTGTGGAATAAATGGTAGTGTGGAATAAATGGAGTATTGGAATGGATGGTCGTGGAGTGAGTATGGTGGAAATTGTGGAGTGGAGTGGATGGTGCGAAGGTGTGAATGGGGGAAGAGTGGACCCCCATCACGGATACCCGGGGCGGGTAGTGTAAGTGTTAGGTAGAGGGTATAGGTAAATTGTGGTTGGATATTGGCATCTGTGGTGCGGGTGAAAGAATGGTCTTTGGATGGGTGCATTAGTGTTGTGGAAATGGCTGGGCGTGTAGCCTGTTAGTGTGTGTAGTTGGTTTGGGCACTCCACCACTGTGAGGATGTCGACCAGGTGAGGCCGCAGGTGGGCTCTGGGAGCCGGTAGTTGTTGTGGATGGGGCCCGAGGATCCGGAGGACGGACCCGGGTAGCCCAGTGCCAGAGGGCACCAAGGGGTGACAGAACCAGGAGGGGTCTTCCCCAGTTAGTTAGGTTAGGGTGAGGAGCTAGGTAAGCTCGGGTGGCAACTGCAGTGGTGGAGGTGTGCAGGTGGGTAGACCTGCTGGGAGAGCGACACGTCACAGCCCAGAAATTGTGCGAGGGCACCGGGAGATGAATCGGGGGAGTGAGACCCCAAATTGAGAAGCACCACAGTTTGGTCAATGGGAATTGGTTTTTAGAACCCATAGTGTAAGTTGGCCAATGGATTGGCGGGGAAAGACCCCGGGTAGTGTAAAGTGTGTTAATGTCATTTAGAAAGTAGTTAGGATTGGAGTCTCCTCGCACCATCTGCATCCACTCACCTGAAATGACGTACCTCCCCAACATGCCATGTTTTGATTATTTTTTATGATGCAAATGTTTGGATTGTGAGACGCATCATGACGTGGGTGTGACATTGTGCTTTGATGTTCCATCTCTTCCTCCTTATGAGGATTGATGA
This sequence comes from Myxine glutinosa, assembly GCF_964187855.1. Lineage (NCBI taxonomy): Eukaryota > Metazoa > Chordata > Myxini > Myxiniformes > Myxinidae > Myxine > Myxine glutinosa. The sequence continues at coordinate 70,687,318 of NC_136274.1, read as the reverse complement.
TGAATTTGGTGATGGCAAATTTTGAAGTAGAGGGATTGTGGAGACGAATTTGGTATAGGAGAAATATGGGGAAGACGTGACAGTAGTGACGAATTTGTAAATGGGTAGATTTTGTAAATATGGGGTAAGGGCAAGGGTAGTGTAGGTGACAGGGGGGTGACGTACGGTAGGGATGAGCTTTCTCACTTCGCCCTCCGTACGCATTTCGCCTTGCATTGCCTTATTGATGTGTACCCTTGTGACCTTACCCCTCGCTCAATTGTCTCTTTTGTCTCCCACATGACCTGTGCGCCATTGGGTGCCGAGGGGAGCGTGCGTGAGTCCTCCATTGTGCGCCCGGAATTCCCAGAACCAGCTGTCTGCATCGATGCACCACATTATGGACCACATGTCTGTGGCCGAGCACCACTTATGGACCCCATGGGTTGGGGCATGGCCCCTCTGCTGGAACCGGCCATGAGGGCCCGAAATCTTGCTGGCGGACCTTGGCCACAGGGCACCGATGCCCCACAGGTGAACCACACTAGTCGGCCCTGTGGGCCATAAATAAAATCAAATAAAAAGGACACATTGGGTGCATTTTTCAGTTCAAATAGGCCGCCAGTAAGAAAATGAAAGAATGACAACATCTGGAAGAACAAATAATAATAACCAGCAGAGGGAGCCGAAGAGCAAGAGATCACCTGCAGGGTTAGGGGTTGTTGATTTATTTTTTATTCTTGAACAGTGATGACTGCACCGATTGGTGCTTGGGTGTGTATTGGTGCGTGTTTGGGTGCTTTAATGGTGCATTGATGCAGAGCAGACTGTCTCCCCCCCCCCCCCCCCCAGAAAGAACAATTACAGGTCCTCGGTTAGTTTTGTAAATAAAAATAGCGTCATTGTAAATAATGCTCCCCACCGTCAGTGTATAGTTTGAAGACCATTCCGCAATTCGGTTAACTGTGGGCGTAAGTCTGTTAGGCAGGGTGCAATGGAGCAGCGGGACACATTTATTTATGTTTTAAAACTGTCGCACTCAGGGTCAGGTTAAAAGTAGAGGGAACTACACCTACGTGTCACACTAAATAAAAGTTGTAGGCCCGGGACGTGCCTAAGAGGAGGAGGGTGCAGTGTTGCGGATATGAGGACTGTATTTTTTTGATTGTGTGCTTTATTATTATTATTATTGTTATTCTGCGCCCCCTGCCTCCGGAGCTGTGTAAAGGTGAAAGGGCATCCCATAATTAGTCCACAAGCATACACGTCAGCCAATAATAGAATACCCCTGTTCGATAGGTATATCTTATTCTGTGTTTTAGGGTAAGGCTGTGTCTCCCATTAATTGAAGTACTCCATTGCACCAGTGAAAGAGAATAGATCCCCTTTCATTCCCATCCCCAAAATCTCCATTTCCTTTCACAACCCCTTTCGTCATTGCCAAGCCTCGATTGCCAATTACATCCCCTCCAAAACCACCATTGAACATGTGCTCGGGTCGGGGAAGAGGGGCGTGCCCGCCCGTCGTCATCAAGGGCGGAGCCAGAGGGTCGCGTGACCAACCAGGGCCGAGGTGAGCACACCGATGGGCGTGTCCTGAAGGCCGGCGGCTTGATCGCTGGAGGCGCTATAAAGGCGCGCGCGCAAGAAGCGTGGGGTGGTCGGTGGTGAGGAGTGAGTGGACCAAGAGAGAGAAAGAGTGGTTGGATCAAGAAAGAGAAAGAGTGGTTGGACAGGGAGACGTGCAAGAGTGTTGTTGAGTTGAGGGTTTGGACCAGACGAGTCAGACGAGTCCTGGAAAAGCAAGCGGCGGCCACAGCAGCAACAACACCCAACAGCCGCTTGGGGCCTGGACGGCGGTTTTGAGCAGGGCCGCGAAGGAACGGCGGCTGCTAAACGCGCCGATCGTGCTGCAGGACCCCCTTGGACCTTCCTCTCCCTCCAGCCATCCACCTCCTGCCTTTCCACCCTTCTTGTGTACGTGAGTTTGTTCTGTGTGTCTTGTCCCTGGGTATTTAATTAAGTCTGTAGGTAAGCTAGTATTTGCACTGTGTCACCTGCGTCTTATGTGTTGTAAATAAACGTGACTGCTTTCTTTTTGCTTGTGTAAATAATAAATCCCATTACTCTTCTGTACGTCTTCTCGTCTTATTCCTTTTCCTCTTTGCATTCGGTCGTTTTAGAGTTTTCCAGATTGGGCAGCTGCGGTGCGATACGGCCAAAGTTCTGGGTGAATCGGGTGAGTCGGGGAACAACTGTTCGGTCGCGGAGCCTTCGCTCGGCAAACAACATCCTAAACCGCGATCAGTAACAATATGTTCCATATTCTCATAAGCATTTGTTGAAAATTTTATGACAAAAGCTCAAAAAAAAATAGTTAGGGTTCGGGCCACAGTGGACAGACACATGCATGCACAGGCACACATACATCCCCGTCTTCTGGGCGGCTGATGAGCAATGTGAAATATTCAACAAGTGGGAAGATTGATTGAAAAGTAATTATGACAGTGTCCACCATGTGAGCACGATGTGTGCAATGGGGGCTCTGAAGCAATGGGCCTTGCAGTGGTGGAGCGCAGAAGAAACCTCCATTTATTGGTCACGACGGAGACACAAGCGGCCAATAGATAGCCCTGTAACAGCGAAAGATAATCACACATAAGCACGTCTAAATATTTGACTTTACGCAATTCACACCACGGCGATACAATCCTGATCCAGGTTAGGTAAAGGTGTGGGACTCAAGGGGGGATGGGAGGTGGTAGTGAGTGTTTCAGACCGCAATGAGCGACCGGTATGAGATGTAACGTTCAGATCCTTTCGGCACAAATGCGTAACCCAGATAGGCGTCGGCTTATACACCTGACATCGTAGGGTGCATTTCAAAGTTTCTAAGGAAGAGACTCTAGTTCCACCTTCTCGAGTTATACCACACAATATAAACTGGTGTATACTGCGCAGGCCAGACATGAAAGTTCAACAAACTTGTTCAATATCACGATGAAGTCTTCGTACACTCACAGGTTATATATACTGTATATTGTGGAATCAACATGCTCATAATTTAATTTACAGTGCTCGTAGACACTTCCAGCAGGATGTGACATCATAATTGTGACAATAACCGGAGCACAACGCCGTGGGACACATGCGATGGCAGCTGCTTGGCCAAATGCACAACGGATGTTTCGTCCGCCAACCCTAGGAACGCCCAATCCAAAGATCTGCCGAATCGGGCGGAAAGAAACCACACACGGGTACAGTTACTGTTGTCGTGTCGTCAAAATGGCGAATCACAAGCCGATATGTGTGCTCCCGCTACACGTAGCAGGGTTTCCCACTGACTTTATGAACTGGAGATGATCGAACATCACTTGATACAGAATGGCATCAGAAAAATCACGTGTATCCTGAGGAATCCTGATAAGAACATAAAAAAACAAGTTATACAAGATGCAACACAGCTAGGTATCATGGTCACACACCTGGATTGTTGTGTGTCCATGTGAATGCATAGAATTATTCACTCGTTTTGTCTTTTTTTTCTCCGAATGCTTATGGATGGCACTATCGGAAAAAGCTCCTGCTCGGGCTGCACGGTCGACCATGCCCAATGTGTAATTGGCCATTTCTTGCCAAGACGATCACAAGATCTCGACCGCAGACACCATTCGTCGTCTTCGATTTACGGCATACTGCGATTTACGGCATACTGCGATTTACGGCATACTGCAATTCTCAGGTGGTGAAAAACTCATTTTCCTTGCTTTTGACAAACAAATGTGCACTTTTCCACTTTTTGACAAGTGTAACTGTCAACCAAAGCCTCAAAGCAAGCGAAATGTTACAAATGCAGTATCACCTGCTCCCTCTTCTTCCTCACAGTAGTTAAGAATGGCAACCAGTACTGCACATATATTATACTTCTTAAATGTACAACCCTTTCATTGGCATTATTGGCAAAGGAAGATGTAAATAACGTGCGAGTGAACATGAACCACACTTCATTCTCAAAAATGCTGCCATCAATAACGATATAGCAGAGAGCATCTGGGGCATGAAGTGGTATTTTAAATTCCACCAAACAAATCTCCTTATTCCAGAATCAACTCACCATCTCTTCAAATGTTCCCAATCAAACTGCCTTTTGTTATTTTGCTTCCCCCTTACAAGAGAAAAGTCAAATCAAATTGCCCTGAACTCCGGGCTTAAGACAACTCGAGCATTTCCTCTCACATGATGCTCTTTCAGAAACTGTTGCTGTGTAAACACAATAAAAGCAACATTTCAGCCAAATCAGAAAAATAAAGAGACTATACAGAAATACAATAGCAAATAAATAATAAAATTAATTAATTAGTAAGCATAGATCAAGCCTAGCTTAGCTCTCAAGCCAAATCCTAGCATGGCCAGGAAAGAAGCAGGAAGTTGAGGCCTTTTAGGGCCTATACTGAGGCGTTGTGCAGGACTTCCAGCATCCAGCTCAATCTGCTGCCTCTTTCCCCTCTGGGCATGGTTTGGTCATCTCAGACGGACCGTTGTTGGCTTGCTTGGACACAGCGGAGCCCCGGAAGCCGTGACCTTTTCGTGAAACTGCCGTCCGGCAGATGAGAAATAGCCAGTAGAGCTGGGGAGCGACCAGCAGCGCTGCGGCTATGTTGCTGGCAACAGGGAGGGTACCTGGCACGGCCCAGAATGACAGGCCTTCACGCTGGCCGTACGCCCAGTACATATATGGGAAGATGAGGACGCGGAAACAGAAGAACGTTGCTATCATGATCAGACCGTTGATCTTGAAAAGCAAAGATCCTTGCTGCTTGAACTGGAAAGCACACAACGACATCATTAAATGTTTAGAACAAACTATAAAATCAACAAGTACAGATACATTCAAAGTACACCGCCCCATGCCAAATAAATAAATAACATCCTCCAGCGCGCGCCATTGCCAGGGAGCCTTAGGCGCCCGGCAATGCCACCGTGCAGCACATAGAGATGGTATTGGGAGACAGAGGTGTACAATAACTGATTGATTAATTGTGTAATTAAAATAAATAAATAATAATTGTAAAATAATTAATTTCTTAATCAATTGGCTAATAGCATACCTAAACCACCAGTGTTTCATCCAAAGCTGTAACATTTTAAAAAGTAATTAAATAATTAATTATTCGAAAAATTAAATAATTAATTGATTACTTGATTAATCAAATTGTTAATTGATTAATCAATAAATCAAAAATATCCTTTATAGCCATATCACTTGGTCACTGGCATGTCCAAATATGAGCATCTTAGCTCAAAAGGTGCTTGAGATATTGCCCAGATGAGAAAGAAAATAAATAAGTACTTAACAAATCGATAATAATTAATCAATTCATTGATTAATCAAAAAATAAAAAATACCATTTTCACCAAATAACTTCGCCAAAAGAAGGTGGGGTGGTTAGGAGGGGCGGGGTGAATTTTAAAGTGTTGGACGATTATTGGAAAACGAACATTTATTTTAAAATGAGTCTCTTGTGATTTTCAAGTCAGAGATCTGTTTGAAAATGTTAGAGGAGGGGTGGAATGCAGGTGAGTTCAGGGAATGTAAAAAGAAAGAACTGTAAGAGATTGAATTTTTTTTTCTAATGCAGAGATTTGATGAGCAAATTGCAGACAGCCTTTCAAAGAGGAAGAAGAAAAGCGTGTTATAATATACAACAGAATACAACACTGCAGGGGAAAGTTTAAACATTTTAAAACTAAACTGTGAAAACTATCTGGGAAATTCCTTGAAGTAAGGGCATAGAGGCTAAGGGGGGATGAAGGATTCCAGAACAGGTTCAGAAAGAGGGACAGAAGAATAGGAGATTGACAGCCTGGTGAGCAGAGAACGGAGAAACAGGGAGGTGTATAAGCAATTATGTTAGTACGGGAGGAGAGGCCTACTTTTGAAATTATTCGATTATATATATATACAGTGCATTCAGAAAGTATTCAAACCCCTTCACTTTTTTCACATTTTGTTATGTTGCAGCCTTATGCTGAAATCGTTTAAATTCTTTTTTTTCCCTCATCAATCTACACTCAATACCCCATTTTGACAAAGAGAAAACAGGATTTTAGAAAGTTTTGCAAATTTATTAAAAATATAAAACTGAAATATCACATTGACATAAGTATTCAGACCCTTTGCTATGACACTTGAAATTTAGCTCAGGTGCCTCCCATTTCTCTTGATCATCTTTGAGATGTTTCTACACCTTGATTGGAGTCCACCTGTGGTAAATTTAATTTATAGGACATGATTTGAAAAGGCACACACCTGTCTATATAAGGTCTCACAGCTGACAATGCATATCTGAGCAAAAACCAAGCCATGAGGTCGAAGGAACCGCCTGCAGAGCTCAGAGACAGGATTCTGTCGAGGCACAGATCTGGGGAAGCCTACAAAAAATTCTGCTGCATTGAAGGTTCCGAAGAGCACAGTGGCCTCCATAACTCTTAAATGGAAGAAGTTTGGAACAACCAGGACTCTTCCTAGAGCTGGCTGCCCGGCCATACTGAGCAATCGGGGGAGAGGGACCTTGGTAAGAGAGGTGACCAAGAACCCGATGGTCACTCTGGCTGAGCTCCAGAGATCCTGTGTGGAGATGGGAGAAACTTCCAGAAGGACAACCATTACTGCAACACTCCACCGATCTGGGCTTTATGGCAGAGTGGCCAGACGGAAGCCTCTCCTCAGTGAAAGACACATGAAAGCCTGCTTGGAGTTTGCAAAAAAGCACCTAAAGGACTCTCAGACTGTGAGAAACAAGATTCTGTGGTCTGATGAAACCAGGATTGAACTGTTTGGCCTCAATTCTAAGCGTCCTGTCTGGAGGAAACCAGGCACCGCTCATCACCTGCCCAATACCATCCCAACGGTGAAGCATGGTGGTGGCAACATCATGCTGTCGGGGTGTTTTTCAGCAGCAGGGACTGGGGGACTGGTCAGGGTTGAGGGAACAATGAACGGAGCAAAGTACAGAGATATCCTTGATGAAAACCTGAAACAGAGCGCTCAGGACCTCAGACTGGGCCGAAGGTTCACCTTCCAACAGGACAATGACCCTAAGAACACAGCCAAGACAACGCAGGAGTGGCTTAGGGACAACTCTGTGAAGGCCCTTGAGTGGCCCAGCCAGAGCCCTGACTTGAACCCAATCGAACATCTCTGGAGAGACCTGAAAATGGCTGTCCACCGACGGTCCCCCATCCAACCTGACAGAGCTTGAGAGGATCTGCAGAGAAGAATTACAGAAAATCCCCAAATCCAGGTGTGCAAAGCTTGTCGCGTCATACCCAAGAAGACTCGAGGCTGTAATCGCTGCCAAAGGTGCTTCAACTAAGTACTGACTTAAGGGTCTGAATACTTATGTCAATGTCATATTTCAGTTTTTTCTTTTTAATAAATTTGCAAAACTTTCTAAAATCCTGTTTTCTCTTTGTCATTGTGGGGTATTGAGTGTAGATTGATGAGGTAAAAAATGAATTTAAACGATTTCAGCATAAGGCTGCAACATAACAAAATGTGAAAAAATGAAGGGGTCTGAATACTTTCTGAATGCACTGTATGTATATATATATATATATTGTTGTGGTTTTGCAATAAAGAACACCCCCTCTAGTTAATTACACGACAACATGTAGCCTGCATTAGTCAGTTATTTCTTATTAAATGTAAAGATTAGCTCCCTTCCCATTGTGTAGTAATTAAAGCAAATATGTGTTGAGCTTAGGCAGGATTTCAAACCTTCGTATAGTGCAAGGAAGATGCTGGTTCATGTGCAAGGAGGCGTGGCTACAAGCACAGTCCACGTGATCAACCGCGACTGTGGTTGGCGTGACTAAAATAACTGCCCACGTCACCAGCAGGTAACCAATGAGAGATCGTGGACACGCAAACAACCAATGAGAGATCGTGGGCACACAAACAACCAATGAGAGGTCGTGGACACGTAAACACCCAATCAGGTCTGGACTCTTCCCCAGCAATCTACCAGTGTTGCCTCGGCCAATGGGAGGCCGTGGAAGATTCTAGGGAGCTTTTCCACCCGATTATAAAACCCATTCCCATCGCACTTTGAGCTCTCTCTGCTCTCTCTCTCTCATTGCCCTCTCTCGTCGTGGTCCTTCAACCTGGCTTTCCGATGTGCTGGTTCGTCCTTCCTCGTGCTGGTGCTTGAGCTAAGGTCGTCGCCTGCGTTGAATTGTTCATTCGACCTGGATCAACGTTCGTGCTCACTTTGACGTGGTGGCTCGTCCTGCGGACCTTCTGCAAGCTGTGCAACCTGAACGGCCTGGGAGCTGCGCACGGAAGCTAGTGAACCCAAGTCCACGGCTGCACTTTGCTCGGTACAAGTTTAACCTGTGCGATTCATTCCCAGTGTGTGTGTGCAAGGCGCCTATCGGGATTTATATAGGTAAGAATTGATGTCTGCCTCTCGTCCTTTTTCTGTGAATTATAAATAAAAGACGTGTACATTTTTGTTTCCTTTCATCCTGTTCGTGTACGTCTTTTCCCCCATTGGCCCAGCATAGCCCGAACCGAATTTGACTTTATTTAGGTCCAGAAATCACGCAGCATAACCGTAATTCACACCAGTGCAAAAACCGCTTGGCGCACTCGATTGGAATAAGGTGTGAAATCGCGAGAAGGGGATTCATTTCCTGTCTTTCTAACCACGTGGTCTTGAAGGTATTTGGGTCGTGACCAATAACCCTTTACTCGTGGTTGGGGGATTGGCATTTGAAGCTGCTTAGCAACCCGTTGACCGCGATTTTAGTCGTGATCGACGACCCCGTGGATCCGGTGTCTGTGGGGGGAAGAGGGGTCTTCACCCCCCCCTCCCACCCCCTTAGTCCGTCGACAGACCGGGGATCCGCAACAATATATATATTTTGAAGGTTAGGTAAAAGTGGATCTGAGGAAGAAGGAGAAAGGTTGAAAGGTTGAAGGAGTATGGTGAAAACTGGAATTGGAAAGGTATCGACCGGAGAGGATTGATATATGAAGGAAGGAGAGAAAATCGGAGGGGCGAGACAACGCATGGTTGCAGTCGGGAGAGAAGGAAATTATTATTAATGATTTTTTTTAAAGTTTTTTTTTGTATTAAGACGTTAAACAAAGGGTAAATGTTCGGGCGAATTATGGGGTGAAAAGAAAAACAAAGAAAAAAGCAATACAGTGAGAGAACGAAAGTAAATAGACAACAAAATGACCGCCGAGAAGACAGGGAAGCCTCGAGGGACCAGGTCCCAAACGCAGCACGAATAAAACGACTATTACACACATGTATGCACGATTTAAACCGAGATCCAACTAGAAACACACAGTAGACACACAGTAAAATAAACAATAGAGATTTGACAAAAATACAAACGGGAAAATACTTAACTTGATGACGTGGAGAGCTTGGAAGAACATTACCTCGCCGGCGGAACCGGAAGCGGAAGTTTCAACTGTTTCAACTGTTCCCCCACTGTTCTCTTCCACACTCCCCCTTCCCCTTTTACTGATAGATTTACCTAATGTAGTGTTGACGTAGCACAGGCATGATTGGCCAATTGACTTTGTTCTTGTGTCAAACGTCCTTTATTGCTGCCCTTTAGCTCCTTACATCACTAAAGGCATTTTTGTGAAGCTGGAGCTCTACTCTAAGTGGGGAGCTGCATTTTATTTCTCCCACAGAGCACAACCTGACAGGGTAAACACCGAAGCCTAGTCCCTTTGCCTAGGCCCTAGAGGATCATGGGCCTCATCGAAGATGATGCGGCGGCACAGAATTAGTTTTTCAGTTCGTTTTTTCTCTCCAAAAGGTTAATGGTCTCTCTATTGTCTATCAGCTTTTTTGGGTACACACTGGCATCTCTGTCCATCATCCATCTCGATCGAACACGCTCCTCATGAAATCCACCACTGGCGCGTTTACCGCTATACATAAGAACTGACTGATACGCCCCCTGGCTCATTCAAACGACTCTCACTTATTTACTGCAGATTTACCTGTTATTTATTGGTGTTCTTCACCAAACTCGCCGCTTCACACATTGTACTATACACGTGAAATTAGCATAAAGCAATGATGCAAGCTAATTATTGACCCTTTATCCTTCTCCATCCAAATTGGTCTTGCACAAGCCCAGCAATTACCATGAGCCATCATCCGTAAATGGCACTTTTATTACCAAGGCCTATTTTTTTTTCTATATTTTTGTGCATCGCCCACACTATAGTCCACCTATTCAGAGAACAGAATGCACCTGTGACCGTCTTGGCTGGCTATGGTGATACGGTCGAACCCCAAGGTGAGCCACTGACCTGCAGAAGGATCTTTCCCAGGCAGACGAAGGGGGTGCTCAACTCGGCTAGGAACATGCAGCCTTGGAAGAAATCTCCGACCCCTGCTCGCCAAAACTGCGGGGCACATTGTCACAAGACACTGCTTCATCAAATGAGCAAAAACAAAGCGGAAAAATTCCACAAGGTTAGCTGTTGGATCCCAAGGAAACTACAGCAGGATGATCACTTCATTCTTTTCCTGCGGACACCGTTTCACGTAAAACATCCATTTTGAAAATTACAACCCCTGAAATGATTATATAATCATCATCAATTTGGTGTGTGTCTGTCTGACCGCAATACATTTGGTCGTTACTTATCCATCTCAACCAAACTTGAGAGGAGGACTAAGGGTCACATGATGGAGGTTGTAGCGACTTCGCTTGCCCCCTTCTCCAAGGGGGTTTTCCACTTTGCACGGAATCTGTATTAAGGTGTATATCTGTGCTAAGATAGCTAATTATGGCATTTCTCCAAGGCCACTTCTGATAATAAAAGTAATAACAACACTAATGACAACAGCATAATATTAATGTTACTACAAAACAATATTTGTACTAATAATAATTCCCCCATTCCCCAAAGGGTTTTTCCTCCTTGGACAAATGCCATATTAACGTGTATAAATAGCTTATTGTGTCGTTTCGTGAGGCACCCTTACCGGAAGTTAAAAATATTTAAAAATACATAATATAAACCACAAACACATATGATTACCTTTTTAAACAGTCGCTACTGCTGTTTAACACTAAACTGAAAGGGAGGAAACCCAACGTTCTTGAGGCATTGTATGTAACGGACCTGAGCCTAAAATAATAATAATAAATAAATAAAAACACCTTTAGAGGCCATTTTTCCCTGCAAGCGGGGGTTGGCCTTTTTCGGGCACCGTGGTTGTTGTTGTTTTTTGGTCCCCTTTTTGGACGGACCTGAGCGGACCTGAGCCTAGATATACTATAATCTATATATCCCTATATAGAGGATAATAACATGACCCTTCCTGCCACTCATATGGAGCGGGTGTGCGAGTAAAAAAATAATCTCACTACTCTCTCTGCATGTGCGGTCAGGACGAACTCAGAGCCACAGTGCGGTAAAACGACAAACGTGTCTTCCTATTCACATTCTGATTAGTGTTCAACGGGGTAAGTGTGTGGTACAGACTGAGGTAGGGGGAGGGAGGAGGGGGTCGCCACTCCTCTCCATCTCTCTGCTGGCCGTTGGGGAATTCACCCTCTTCCGCCCGTGCTGTTGGAGTCGACTGGACTCTCACCCACCAGATGTGCAGAGCCATCTGCCATTTAAACCACATGGCTGTGGACCGCTACCCTGGTAAGGGGGGCTGACAGGTACTACACCTTGCCCACAGGTGACCTGGGGTTATGCAAGGCAGGGGCATCCATCTCCCTGAGGTATCAGAAGACACCCGCATACCATACGGTATCAGAAGACATATCATGTACCATGATTCATGAAGTGCGTCACGATGATGGCGCCATGTGCAGGATTGCCACCCATTGCCAAAAAAACTGCTTCCAAAGACGCTCTGTCAGGTCTGTAGAACATGGTACATGGAGTAATTAATTACTTATTTATTTAATTAATACGTCTCATTAAGACATATTACCGTAAGAAAAATAACGAGTTCTCTTCAAAAAAAAACTTGAATGCTGTTGTAGGTCATTGGGCCCAATCAAAGCCTGTGCTATTAGCCGGCAAAGCCGGTGTTGTGAATGAACGCGTACGTATTATGTTGAAAAGCCAGATTTTGCTGGATCCCTTGAGAATTTCGAAGCTTTGACGCACCAAATCGCTCAATGGAGGCCGCCATCTTGCGGATGCGGAAGTATGCAATACAAATTGAAAAAAGTTCAACAGGAGTTTGTTTCACCCGTCTTTTTTTGATTCACAATCTTATGCACCTCTAATTTGTAATTAAAATACTTTAAGACCAACCTCGGCCCGCACGGGCCTGGTTATCTTCAACGAAAATCGTCACCAAACACCGGAACCAATGAGATTCGAGCATTTGAAAAAATATTTCAAAACCCAAATCACTCAATGGAGGCCGCCATCTTCCGGATGCGGAAGTATGCATAAAAAATTGCGAAAAAGTTCAATAGGAGTTTGTTTCACCTGTCTTTGTTTGATTCACAATCTTATGCACCTCTAATCTGTAATTAAAATACTTTAAGACCAACCCTGGCCCGCACGGGCATGGTTATCTTCAACGAAAATCGTCACTAAACACCGGAACCAATGAGATTCGAGCATTTGAAAAAATATTTCAAAAACCAAATCACTCAATGGAGGCCGCCATCTTCCGGATGCGGAAGTATGCATAAAAAATTGCGAAAAAGTTCACTAGGAGTTTGTTTCACCCGTCTTTGTTTGATTCACAATCTTATGCACCTCTAATTTGTAATTAAAACAAGTACAGATACATTCAAAGTACACCGCCCCCATGCCAAATAATTAAATATCCGACAGCGCGGCATTGCCGGGGCACCCCTGGCGCCCGGCAATACCGCAGTGCAGCTCATAGAGACTGCATTGGGAGGGAGAGGTGTACACTAATTGATTGATTAATTGTATAATTAAAATCAATAAAAGATTATCACAAAATATTTTCTTAATCAATTGGCTAATAGCATAACTAAACCACTAGTGCTTCATCCGAAGATGTATCTTTTAGAAATTTAATTAAATAAGTCATTAATAAAAATTTTAATAATTAATTGATTAATCAATAAATAATTAATCAATTAATCAATAAATAATTAATCGATTAATTGATTAATCAATAAATCAAAAATATCCTCGATAGCCACATCACTTGGTCACTGTCATGTCCAAATATTAGCTTCCCAGCTCAAAAGGTGCCTGAGATATTGGCCAAATGAGAAAGAAAATAAATAAATGATTAATAATGAAAAAATATATATAATAATCATTAAAAAATTAAATTATTAATCAATTCGGTCACAGAACACATAAACCACCAACATTTCATCAGAATCTGTAACTGAAATGTTTTTTGTTTTTTTTCGTAATTAATCGAATAATTAAATAATTAATTGATTAATTAATACAACAAAGATAGCCTTTGCAGCCAAATCACCTGGTCATTGGCATGTCCAAATATCAGCTTCCTAACTCAAAAGGTGCCTGAGTTAATGGTCAGAAGAGAAAGGAAATTTGATTAATTAAATAAGTACTTAATTAATCACTAATAATTAAATAACTCCTCAATTAATTGATTAATCAAAAAACAAAAAATACTGTTTTTGACAAAGGACTTGCTCACTATTGTGCCGAAATTTCAGCTTCCTAGCTCAAAGGATGGCTGAGATATCGCCCGGACAAACAAACAAACAAACAAGACAAGTAAAGATACATTCAAAGTACACCGCCCCCATGCCAAATAATGAAATATCCTACAGCGCGGCATTGCCGGGGCGCCTCTGGCGCCCGGCAATACCGCAGTGCACCTCATAGAGGCTGCATTGGGAGGGAGAGGTGTACACTAATTGATTGATTCATTGTATAATTAAAATCAATAAAAGATTATCACAAAATATTTTCATAATCAATTGGCTAATAGCATAACTAAACCACTAGTGCTTCATCCGAAGATGTATCTTTTAGAAATTTAATTAAATAACTCATTAAGAAAAAATTAAATAATTAATTGATTAATCAATAAATAATTAATCGATTAATCAATAAATAATTAATCGATTAAATGATTAATCAATAAATCAAAAATATCCTTGATAGCCACATCACTTGGTCACTGTCATGTCCAAATATTAGCTTCCCAGCTCAAAAGGTGCCTGAGATATTGGCCAAATGAGAAAGAAAATAAATAAATGATTAATAATGAAAATAAATAAATAATAATCATGAAAAAATTAAATTATTAATCAATTCGGTCACAGAACACATAAACCACCACCATTTCATCAGAATCTGTAACTGATTTTTTTTTTGTTTTGTTTGTAATTAATCGAATAATTAAATAATTAATCGATTAATTGATTAATTGATTAATTAATAAATCAAAAATAGCCTTTGCAGCCAAATCACCTGGTCATTGGCATGTCCAAATATCAGCTTCCTAACTCAAAAGGTGCCTGAGTTAATGGTCAGAAGAGAAAGGAAATTTGATTAATTAAATAAGTACTTAATTAATCGCTAATAATTAAATAACTCCTCAATTAATTGATTAATCAAAAAATATCGTTTTTGACAAAGGACTTGCTCACTATTGTGCCGAAATTTCAGCTTCCTATCTCAAAGGATGGCTGAGATATCGCCCGGACAAACAAACAAACAAACAAACAAACAAACAAGAAAGCAAGAAAACAAACAAACAACCAGAGTGAAAACTGAGTACTCCCTTTCAGCGTGCGTCACTGCCGAGCCCCCTTCAGTGCCCAGCAATGACGATTTGCAATGCCTGGAGATGGCATAGGAAAGGTGCGGTGTACAACAACCAGAGTGAAAACTGAGTACTCCCTTTCAGCGTGCGTCACTGCCGAGCTCCTTTCGGTGCCCGGCAATGACGATTTGCAATGCCTGGAGATGGCAGAGGAAAGGTGCGGTGTACAACATCCAGAGTGAAAACTGAGTACTCCCTTTAAGCGTGCGTCACTACCGAGCCCCCTTCGGTGCCCAGCAATGACGATTTGCAATGCCTGGAGATGGCATAGGAAAGGTGCGGTGTACAACAACCAGAGTGAAAACGGAGTACTCCCTTTCAGCGTGCGTCACTGCCGAGCCCCTTTCGGTGCCCGGCAATGACGATTTGCAATGCCTGGAGATGGCATAGGAAAGGTGCGATGTACAATACTTTAAGACCAACCTCGTTCCCCGGGCCCGCACCCTGGATATCTTCAATGAAAATCGTCACCAATTACCGGAACCAATGAGATTCGAGCATTTGAAAAAATATTTCAAAAAAGCTTATTACCACATTTCGGACGCTCAAAACGGCGTCAAATATTCTAAAATTGACGAAGAATTATTTTTTAGAAATCTCGCGGCCGTTGGGAATAGTTTTTCACGGCCAGAAATATCCGAAGTTGAGACGGAATTCACCCAATTAATCAAGAAGGAAATTTTATAAATCTTAATCTCATCCAGAATGCAAATGGTGTCATTTTGAACTAGGTACGTACTACACCTACCTACTACCAACTACCAACTACCTAACCCACTGATGCCATAGTGTTGGGTAAAATAGTGGCAAGAGGCTTTGGCTTCGCCGGCTCATTGCGGCTTTGCAGTCGAGTACTAGTATTATTAGGCCTAACCAATGGCTGTTTGTCCATGCCAACTCCTTTGAAATGCTGTTTTAAGCAAGGAAGCAGCACGTAGCATTTTCTGGTTGTGCTATATTTTTCCATCATGCGGATGTACTCAGCTTTTGCGGACACATGATCATTCGGCCTGGAATGAAATTCTCAGCTGATTGTTGGAAGTGAGAGCATTCATTTTGTAAAATTGATGCCCTTGGAGCAAGCAAACAGTACAGTGCCCCCCGCCTCCAGGGGTGCGTCCCAAACACAGTGCGCCATTAAACAAGTGCCAGCAGGGGGCGCTGCATCGCAGAGCACACCGTCCCTTCGCACGGCATGTAAAATGCGAAAACATTCGGGTAAAGTTAATGATATGGGGGTAAAACTCCAAAATGGAGGTACCAACCAGTAATAATTTTGTGAGATAAAAATGCAAAAAAATGAATGAGAAGGATGAATTAAATATGAGAATGAAGACGTAAGTGCTGCCCCTAGCACGATGTGAACGGTGCTCGACCTCGCGGTGCAGTGCGAGTGATCTCCATGCACCGACTGACATTTGCGCATTATGACGTATTCATTTCTCGACGAACAATAAATGTCTGCGGAGCATTTCATTCGGTCCCGTCCTGGTATGAACGGACATTCCGCTTCGCCTCAGTCTCGGCGACAAAACTCCTATTATATTCTATTTCATGGTCTTTGTAAAAATAACACTGCTGGGCGTCGTGTCCTTATTATTGCTTTCCATATTCATGATCCTATCTTTATGGCTTTATAAATATAGACTATTGATATATACATTTCATATGTGCATCTTATAGGAATGCGCTGTGATTCATATAGGAACCATACGTGGCAGATACTAATCATATTCATCTGTTTCCATTTGGTATAATCAATCGTTGTGGGTCATATTATATAGTCGTACTCCGTACTCGTACTCCATTACTCTTGTAGTGCGATGCTACGCGCACGACTTGCTTACCAAGAAGGGAAGCGGACAACGCAGGTAATAAGAAAGAGTCTTTATTGGAAGAGCTCCACTGTAGCACTGAGGAGCTCGGGGCTGCGAGCCCCGTGTATATCCCGAGGCCACGCCTACCCCTCGGGCGTGGCCAACGCCCACTTGGTGCGCGGAATGATGCCATCACGCCAGTGAGCTTTCGTGTCCGCCACACTCTCATTGATTTCCATCCGTACAATCTTCATTCATTACGTCGCAAAACATTCAAGGTCACAAAGACGGAAAATATAACTGGGTATCTCGCATGGGTATCTGTCACGAGTGGGTATCTATATCTCAAGTGGGTAAATATCTAGAGTAGGTATCTATATCTCAAGTGGGTATCTATATCTCAAATGGGTATCTATATCTCAAATGGGTATCTATATCTCGTGTGGTTATCTATCTAGAGTGGGTACCTATCTAGAGTGGGTATCTAGAGTAGGTACCTATATCTCGTGTGGGTATCTATCTAGAGTGGGTATCTAGGGTAGGTACCTATACCGAGTGGGTATCTATCTCAAGTGGGTATCTGTATCTCAAGTGGGTATCTGTATCTCAAGTGGGTATCTATATCTCAAGTGGGTATTTATCTCGGGTATCTATTGGGTAGTGGGTATCTATTGTGAGTGGGTATCTATCATGAGTAGGTATCTATCTAGAGTGCGTATCTATCTAGAGTGCATATCTATCTATATCGAGTGGGTATCATTCTCGAGTGGGCATCTATATCGAGTGGATATTTCTCATGAGTGTGTATCTATCTCGAGTGTGTATCTATCTCAAGTGGGTATCTATCGCAAGTGGGTATCTATCATGAGTGGGTATCTATTGCGAGTGGGTATCTGTCATGAGTGGGTATCTGTCGCTATTGGATATCTATCATGAGTGGGTACTTATCTCAAGTGCATATCCATATATATCCAGAGGGTATCTATCATGCATGGGTACCTACCTTGAGTACAATATCTATCTATATCCAGTGGGTATATATCTTGACTGTGTATCTATCTCATCTTGAGGTATCTATCTCGAGCAGGTATCTATCATCAGTGGGTATCTATCAAGAGTGGGTACCTATCTCGAGTGGGTACCTATCTCGAGTGGGTACCTATTTAAAATGGATACCTATCACAAGTGGGTACCTATCGTGGGTGAGTATCTATCGTGGGTGAGTATCTATCGCGAGTGGGCATATCTATCTCAAGTGGTTATCTATCATGAGTGGGTACCTATTGTGAGTGGGTACCTATCGCAAGTGTATCTATCTCGAGTGCATATCGATCTCGAGTGTGTATCTATCTATATAAAGTGGGTATCTATCTCGAGCAGATGTCTATAATGAGTGGGTCTCTATCTTGAGTGAGTATCTATCTTGAGTAGGTATCTATCTTGAGTGAGTATCTATTGTGAGTGGATATCTATCGTGAGTTGGTATCTATCTCGAGTGGGCATCTATCATGAGTGGGTATCTATCTCGAGTGGATATCTATCTCGATTTGGTATCTATTGCGAGTGGGTATCTATCGTGAGTGGGTATCTATCTCGATTTGGTATCTATTGTGATTGGGTATCTATCGTGTGTGGGTATCTATCTCGATTTGGTATCTATCGTGAGTGGGTATCTATCTCGAGTGGGTATCTATCTCGAGTGGGTATCTATCTCGAGTGGGTATCTATCTCGAATGGGTATCTATCTCGAGTGGGTATCTATTGTGAGTGGGTATCTATCGTGAGTTGGCATCTATCACGAATGGGTATCTATCGTGAGTTGGCATCTATCACGAGTGGGTATCTGTAGTGAAATCGTATTCGTACTGAACCCGGGGTGATGCTCGCTGCTCGTTGACACCGCTAGGGGCGCGACTATAAGGCCCGCTGCTGTGGACGGTGCTCCGAGACTTCTCCTGTGACACGTTACATCTGGTAGACTCGCTAACGGTACGCCAGCATAGAATATTCAGCTTGCTTGCATTGAATGTTATGAATGGTCCCATGTGATGCCACATCGTATACTTATTGCATTTCCTGCATTACAGGATGATGTCATGATCTAAATGGAATTAAACCACAAGTTGGACTAAAGTTGTGTGGACCTGATTGGTTTTCCACAACACTTAATTCCATTTAAATCTACCGACATGGCTGGCAACAAGACGCTGGCGGTTGCCATATTCTGCGCCGACCCGCAAGCCCCGGATGGTGGCTTGCAACTGAAGCACTGGCTCAGAACATTGGAGAATCATTTCGAGGAGCCTGAGACCGCGCCGACGGCTGCCGCAAAGCTAGCAACGCTTCATTCAAAAATCGACTACAAGGTGTACAATTCCATCGCTCAATTCGCGACGTACGACCTCTCGATCGCGGAGCTCAAACGGCTGTACATAAAGGAAAAAAGCCCGGTGTATGCACGATATTTGCTGCTAACGCGACGTCAGCAACCCAACGAGGCGATGGACCACTACGCCCAGGAGCTCCGGCAGCTCTTGCTGGACAGCATCAGGGAGCCACGGACTCCCGCGCAGTCTCAGGATGATCTTCTTTTAGACGCCTATATTGCAGGGGTCTCCTCCCAGGAACTAAGGCTCAAGCTCCTAGAGAAGACCGACCTGACCTTCGCTACGGCACTCGAGCAAGGGAAAGTATACACCGAAGCGCGGATGTAATCGAACACCTATGATCGCACGCGCCTCTTGGCGGGAACTATGCTACACGCCCGGCCGGAGAGTGCTACCGCCGAGGACGCGGACCTGCTCGCGGAACTCCGGGATGATCCGGAGGAAGACCCAGTCCTGACGGCTGCCGCTACGGCCAGACCCAAGGCCTTACGCGGAGCCGCCTGCTTTTTCTGTGGGGGGCCACGTCATGCCCGGCCCGTGTGTCCGGCACGAGACGCAATATGCCATTTGTGCTCGCAAAAGGGACATTACGCGAAAGTGTGCAGGAAAACGGCACGCGGCTCGCGGCCGCGCGCGACCTTGAATGGGCTCATTGCGGAGCCTGCGAACCGAGCCCGAAACCCGGCGCCTTACCCGGCTTTGAAGGGCAGGGCCCCTCTCTGCGGGCCCCTGGGCGCTCAGACGTCCTTGGCGGGCGTCACCGGACAGCCACCACAGTCTCATCCTCAATCGGGCACGAAGTACGTGTCCTTGACCAAACTCCGGGCCATGCAAGGGGCTTTGAAGCCTCGCCAAGCCCCAGCGGAACGTTCTCCTCGTGTCGTCCACGAGCTAACGGTGGCCCTCACCCCGGAAAAGGCGATTTCGAATACTACGGAGGCCTTTTCCTGCCAAAAGTGTCAAAAGGTGTTTTCAAATACTACGGAGGCCTTTTCCCGTCAAAATTGTCAGATTTTGAATCGCGAAACACCGGAATGCATGGGAAAGCCCTCTGATGGCAGTAATGGATTCCCCATGGACAACGAATACTCCGGCCACGACCGCAAAACTGCTGCTGGCATAGGATCCACCCGCGAGGCTTGTCCGACCCATTCGGGGGGTTCAGTCCCACTCCCAGCAGGCTCGTCCGGCCTGGCTCAAGCCCTTATTCCCCTCATGGTCGAAGGCCATTGTGTTCGGGCCTTAGTGGATACAGGGTCTACGGATAGTTTTATCGACCAGCGACTAGTGCTCAGGCATGGATGGTGGATCTGGAGGTCTACGAGACGGATCTTCATGGCTTCCCAGGGGCTTCAACTCAGCACGAAGGGGGAATGCCGATTGAAACTCGTGCTAAAGGGACGGGTTTTTCCTGATGTACACCTTATGGTTTTACCTGCTTTATGTGCTGATATTCTGTTAGGACACGATTTTCTTAAGCTGCATGGACGTCTGGTAATGGAGTTTGGTGGGCCTGACACGCTTGTTGTGGGGGCGGACGACGCGTTTGCGGTGTGCGCCCTAGTGCAAATGGACATCCAGCCGCTTTCGCTGTTCCCCAATCTAACCTCCGACTGTACCCCTGCCGCGGTGAAATCACGGCGCTACTCTCGCGCAGACATGCAATTCATTGCGGACGAAACGGCTCAGCTCTTGAAAGACGGTATCATAGAACCTAGCAGGTCGCCGTGGCGCGCCCAGGTCTTGGTGGTGCGAAGCGAGGCCCACCGCAGACGCATGGTAATCGACTATTCCCAAACGATTAACCGCTTTACACAGCTGGATGCCTACCCCCTTCCGGGGATGGACGCGCTGGTGCAACAGGTGTCCCAGTATTCGGTCTATAGCACTCTCGATCTCCGTAGTGCGTACCACCAGATCCCTATCTCTAGGGCGGATCGTATCTATACCGCTTTTGAGTCGGGGCAGCGGTTGTACCAATTTACTCGATTGCCTTTTGGGGTAACGAACGGGGTCTCTTGTTTCCAGAGGGCCATGGATGACCTCATTGCAAGGGAGCACTTAACCGATGTTTTCGTCTACCTCGACAATCTTACGGTTTGTGGATATGACCAAGGGCACCATGATGCTAATCTGAAGCGCTTCCTTGAGGTCGCGCAGAGGTATCACTTAACTATGAACGAGGATAAGTGCCAATACTCCCTATGCACGATAGATCTTCTGGGGTACACCGTGACCCATGGCTCTGTCGCTCCGGATAAGGAGCGTCTGCGACCTTTGCTCGACATGGCCCCTCCCTGTGATCGGGCGTCCCTGAAGCGCGCGATCGGGCGTCCCTGAAGCGCGCCCTCGGGCTATTTGCCCATTACTCCAAATGGGTGCAAAATTTCTCCGCGAAACTTCGCCCCCTCGTGGCCTGCGACACCTTCCCACTGAGTCCGGCCGCATTGGCGGCCTTTGAAGGCCTTAAGGCCGACATCGCCCGAGCCGCCGTGGCGACAATTGACGAGAGCGGATCTTTCGTCCTCGAAAGTGACGCCTCGGATCAGGCCATCGCGGCGACCCTCTCCCAAGGAGGGCGTCCCGTGGCTTTCTTTTCACGGACTCTTACCACCGCTGAGCGGAGACACTCGTCCGTCGAGAAGGAAGCGTATGCGATCGTCGAGTCTATTCGGCGATGGCGCCTGTACTTACTCGGGCGGTGCTTCCAAATCATCACGGACCAGCAAAGCGTTGCGTTCATGTACGACACCTTACACGCCCAGCGCATTAAGAATGAGAAAATCACTCGCTGGCGTATCGAACTCGCCGACTTCTGTTACACGATCAAATATCGCCCGGGGAAGGATAACCGGGCCGCCGATGCCTTATCACGACCGGCTACATGTGCGGGTATCACCTCTTTGGAGGGCCTACGTGTGCTGCATACCACTGCGGGCCATCCCGGCGTAACGCGTTTCGCTCATTTTGTGCGGCGTGGCAATCTCCCATACTCGATTGACGATATCCGCCGTATCTGTCGCGACTGCGCTATCTGCGTGGAAATCAAACCGCGTTTCTATAACCCTCCCATGGGGACTCTGGTTAAGGCTACGAGGCCGTGGGAACGCTTGGCGATGGATTTCAAGGGCCCATTGCCGGTGTCGAGCAGCTCTCGCTATCTGCTCACTATCGTCGATGAGTACTCGCGATTCCCCTTTGCTTATACGTGCGCGGACATGACTGCTGCCACGGTGATGCGATGCTTACAGAACTTGTTCTCAATGTTCGGGTACCCGGCCTATGTCCATACCGACCGGGGTGCGGTCTTCTTGTCTCAGGAGGTGCGCGGCTATCTGCTCCAAAATAACATTGCTTCTAGTTACACCACGCCGTACAGACCCCAGGCTAATGGGCAGATCGAACGCTTCAACGGGATTATCTGGAGGGCCGTCATGCTCAACCTCCGGACCCTCGGCCGGGGCCTCGATAAATGGGCTTGGTCGCTACCTGCGGCGTTGAACTCGATCAGGGCTCTCCTGTGTACGGCAACCAACCAAACTCCCCACGAGTGACTTTTCCACCACCCCAGGAGTACGGGGTGTATACGGTCTTTGCCCAGTTGGCTCGCTGGGCCCGGGCCGGCCTTCCTTAAACGGGCGGTTCGCCCGAGCAAGTACGACCCCCTAGTGGACAAAGTGCAGATTCTCCAGGCTAATCCTGAGCATGCTCGTGTGATGACGGCTGATGGCCGTGAGACTACTGTCTCCGTCCGTCACCTTGCCCCTTGCGGGGTCGCCGACCTGAGTAGGGGATCGGACGAACCGATCGAACCCATCTATGAGACTATGGCCTCTCCCGACGCTCCCATCGCCGAAAGTCTACCGACCCTCCCCTCGCCGAGTCTACCTGGGCCCGACGACTTGGAGTTAC
Organism: Myxine glutinosa; assembly: GCF_964187855.1. Taxonomy (NCBI): domain Eukaryota; kingdom Metazoa; phylum Chordata; class Myxini; order Myxiniformes; family Myxinidae; genus Myxine; species Myxine glutinosa. The sequence goes on along the minus strand of NC_136274.1, from coordinate 70,664,410 downwards.
CCCCTTCGTCACCCGACCCTGCTGGCGCCTCCGACGCCGGGGACACAGGGATACGTGATGCTGTACCCGGGGAATTTCGGACGCGTGCTGGCAGAGAAATTCGCCGCCCGGCCCGATACGGTTGGGTCGACTGATGTTCCGCACCCTGTTCGTGCTGACGCTCGCTCGCTTCTAGCCGCACTGCCGTATAATTCTGACGGGGGGAGAATGTAGTGAAATCGTATTCGTACTGAACCCGGGGTGATGCTCGCTGCTCGTTGACACCGCTAGGGGCGCGACTATAAGACCCGCTGCTGCGGACGGTGCTCCGAGACTTCTCCTGTGACACGTTACATCTGGTAGACTCGCTAACGGTACGCCAGCATAGAATATTCAGCTTGCTTGCATTGTATGTTATGAATGGTCCCATGTGATGCCACATCGTATACTTATTGCATTTCCTGCATTACAGGATGATGTCATGATCTAAATGGAATTAAACCACAAGTTGGACTAAAGTTGTGTGGACCTGATTGGTTTTCCACAACAGTATCTATCTCGAGTGGGTATCTATCTCGAGTGGGTATCTATCTCGATTTGGTATCTATTGTGAGTGGGTATCTATCTCGATTTGGTATCTATCGTGAGTGGGTATCTATCACGATTGGGTATCTATCGTGAGTTGGCATCTATCACGAGTGGGTATCTATCGTGAGTTGGCATCTATCACGAGTGGGTATCTATCTCGAGTGGGTATTTATTGTGAGTTGGTATCTATCGTGAGTTGGCATCTATCACGAGTAGGTATCTATCTCGAGTGGGTATCTATCTCGAGTGGGTATCTATCTCGAGTGGGTATCTATTGTGAGTTGGCATCTATCACGAGTGGGTATCTATCGTGAGTTGGCATCTATCACGAGTGGGTATCTATCTCGAGTGGGTATCTATCTCGAGTGGGTATCTATTGTGATTGGGTATCTATCGTGAGTTGGCATCTATCACGAGTGGGTATCTATCTCGAGTGGGTATCTATCTCGAGTGGGTATCTATTGTGAGTGGGTATCTATCGTGAGTTGGCATCTATCTCGAGTGGGTATCTATCTCGAGTGGGTATCTATCTCGAGTGGGTATCTATCTCGAGTGGGTATCTATCGTGAGTTGGCATCTATCACGAGTGGGTATCTATCTCGAGTGGGTATATATCTCGAGTGGGTATCTATTGTGAGTGGGTATCTATCGTGAGTTGGTATCTATCTCGAGTGGGTATCTATCTCGAGTGGGTATCTATCTCGAGTGGGTATCTATCTCGAGTGGGTATCTATCTCGAGTGGGTATCTATCTCGAGTGGGTATCTATCGTGAGTTGGCATCTATCTTGAGTGGGTATCTATCTCGAGTGGGTATCTATCTCGAGTGGGTATCTATCTCGAGTGGGTATCTATCTCGAGTGGGTATCTATCTCGAGTGGGTATCTATCTCGAGTGCGAGAATGGCGTATCTCCATTGTGCAGACAACGGTGCTTCACAGCTCATTCCATCCGTTCAGTGTCCCTTGCCCCAGAGGAGCCACAGCTTGCCCGAAGCCCAATTAAACTTCGTTCTCACAGCAGCGCCTCGAACCCGTCAGAGATCTCCCCAAAGACAAGGCGCAGAAAAACAATGGGATTAAAATGGCACACAGGATGCAAAAAATATCCGGTGGATATCACTCAGAGACTACGGCTTTGGCAACATCGACTGAATTCATTAGAATCGGTTTTCTGGCTATCTGACAAGGTAGGCGTTCTCGTTCCCACTGCAGGTTTTACCTTCAATAAATGAAACGCACGTGACGTCAACAAGGGGGCACATTAGGTATACAAAATGGGGAAAAGTGGTAAAATTGAGAAACAAAATTAAGGTACAACGAAGGTTATATTAAAAGAGGAAAAATAATAAATAAAGGAAGGGTATGACGGCGTAAGTACCAGAGGTAGAAGGGCGAAAAAAGATTTTAAGGGGACAGAAATAAATAGAAAATGCTTATGGAGAGAGAATTTTTGTTAATGATTATTGGGATAGTGATCAATAAAAATCAGTAAAAAAATGATTATACGGGTCAAGTTATATGCGGGGACAGACATTAAAACAAGATTATATGGGATAGGTTATATGGGGGGACAGAAATGAAAAAATAATGATATGGGACTGGTTATATGAATGAATGAATGAATGAATATGGGGGGTTATATGGGGGAACAGAAATTTAAAAAATGATTATAGGAAACTGGTTATATGGGGGGACAGAAATTTAAAAAAATGATTATTGGTGTTGGCTTAGCGGTTGGGGTGCAGGCTTGGGATCCAAGGATCCTGAGTTTGAATCCCGGTCGATCGCTGAATTAACGCCAGGGGGGTTGACTCCGCCTGTCATCCTTCCGAGGTCGGCAAATTGAGTACCAGCTTGCTGGGATGAATGATCACGGTGTGTACCCCGATTTAGAATAGGTACACCGTATCCCTGCGCATCGTAAGAGCGTGACCAAGGGTTGGCGTCAGGAAGGGCATCCGGCCATAAAACATTGCCTCAAACAGGGAACCATGATTGTCATGGGGCCTGCATGGCTAACCCCCGCTCTAGCGGGGAAAATGGCCTTAAAACGATCATTCATATTGGGAACTGGTTATATGGGGGGACAGAAAAAAAAAAAGATTTTACGGGTCAAGTTATATGGGGGGACAGATAGAAATGACAATGAAAAAATTGAAATGAAAAATGAAAAAACAGAAATGAAAAAATGATTATAGGAAACTGGTTAAATGGGGGAACAGAAATAAAACAAATGATTTTTTGGGACTGATTATATGGGAGACAGAAATCTAAAAATGATTATACAGGTTATATGGGGGGACAGAAATGAAAAAATAATTATGCGGGACTGGTTATATGGGGGGACAGAAATAAAAAATGATTATAGGAAACTGGTTATATGGGGGAACAGAAATAAAAAAATGATTATTGGGAACTGGTTATATGGGGGAACAGAAAAAAAAAATGATTTTACGGGTCAAGTTATATGGGGGGACAGAAATGAAAAAATAATTATAGGGGACTGGTTATATGGGGGGACATAAATAAACAAGTACAAAAAGTTTTAATTAAAACAAAAGCCGCGTCGATGTTACACAATGCCTAGATGCAGCTGTGCCTATAACGTCGATGTTATAGGCACAGGACATTCCTATTGATTCGATTACTTGATGTTATTTTTGTGCAAAGCGAAAATATATCTCGGCAATTTCCCGTGTGTGGCGACGAATTTTTAATATATCTCGGCATTTTCCCATCTGTTATTTCAGGCGGTGTATGACTGACCATGCCGCGATTTAAAAAAATATATATCTCGGCAATTTCCCGTGTGTGGCGACACGTGAACGAAGCTATGCTCCTCTCTCCACATTATTGTGACGACGTATAAATTAAATATTTCATCGTGACGATTGTCATCAAATGGACGAATTTTTAATATATCTCGGCATTTTCCCATCTGTTATTTCAGGCGGTGTATGACTGAACATGCCGCGATGTAAAAAATATATATCTCGGCAATTTCCCGTATGTGGCGACACGTGAACGAAGCTATGCTCCTCTCCACATTATTGTGACGACGTATAAATTAAATATTTCATCATGACGATTGTCATCAAATGGACGAATTTTTAATATATCTCGGCATTTTCCCGTCTGTTATTTCGGGCGGTGTATGACTGACCATGCCGCGATTTAAACAAAATATATATATCTCGGCATTTTCCCGTCTGTTATTTCGGGCGGTGTATGACTGACCATGCCGCGATTTAAAAAAAAAAAATCTCAATGGACTTGAAGTTACAGGCCTTTGAGAATTCATTTCGTTCTATAAAGGGCAACTTTCATCGGATTTTCTTCCCGTTTTTTTTCAACCGAGTCTAAAACTATGTTAGCGACTGTGAAAAATGAAATGATATATCGAATTTGATTTGAAATAAAACTGTGTGAGAGAGGAAGACACCACGGGCCTACAAAACAGGCCTCAAAGCTATGCGAGTTAATAAAATGGTGGATATTTGTTTATATGAAGCCTCTCCCAAAATGGGTGGAGCTATGGTTCCCAGAATGGGTGGAGCTTTGAGGTTTTGTCTTCTCTGCAAGAACAAGAAGAACAAGAACAAGAACAAGAAGAACAACAACAACAGCAGAGGGCACTCTATTAGCAGCGTCTGCGACGCGGCTAACAAGTACAAAAAGTTTTAATTAAAACAAAAGCCGCGTCGATGTTACACAATCCTAGATGCAGCTGTGCCTATAACGTCGATGTTATAGGCACAGGACATTCCTATTGATTCCATTACTTGATGTTATTTTTGTGCAAAGTGAAAATATATCTCGGCAATTTCCCGTGTGTGGCGACGAATTTTTAATATATCTCGGCATTTTCCCATCTGTTATTTCAGGCGGTGTATGACTGACCATGCCGCGATTTTAAAAATATATATCTCGGCAATTTCCCGTGTGTGGCGACACGTGAACGAAGCTATGCTCCTCTCTCCACATTATTGTGATGACGTATAAATTAAATATTTCATCGTGACGATTGTCATCAAATGGACGAATTTTTAATATATCTCGGCATTTTCCCGTCTGTTATTTCGGGCGGTGTATGACTGAGCATGCCGCGATTTAAACAAAATATATATATATCGGCATTTTCCCGTCTGTTATTTCGGGCGGTGTATGACTGACCATGCCGCGATTTAAAAAATATATATCTCAATGGACTTGAAGTTACAGGCCTTTGAGAATTCATTTCGTTCTATAAAGGGCAACTTTCATCGGATTTTCTTCCCGTTTTTTTTCAACCGAGTCTAAAACTATGTTAGCGACTGTGAAAAATGAAATGATATATCGAATTTGATTTGAAATAAAACTGTGTGAGAGAGGAAGACACCACGGGCCTACAAAACAGGCCTCAAAGCTATGCGAGTTAATAAAATGGTGGATAATTGTTTATATGAAGCCTCTCCCAAAATGGGTGGAGCTATGGTTCCCAGAATGGGTGGAGCTTCGAGGTTTTGTCTTCTCTGCAAGAACAACAAGAAGAAGAAGAACAAGAAGAAGAAGAAGAAGAAGAACAACAGCAGAGGGCACTCTATGAGCAGCGTCTGCGACGCGGCTAAAAATGATTATAGGAAACTGGTTATATGGGGGAACAGAAATAAAAAAATTGATTTTTCGGGACTGATTATATAGGGGGACAGAAATTTAAAAATGATTATACGGGACAGGTTATATGGGGGGGGGGGGGGGGGGGACAGAAAATAAAAAATAATTATATGGGACTGGTTATATGGGGAGACAGAAATAAATAATGATTATAGGAAATTGGTTATATGGGGGAACAGAAATAAAAAAAATTGATTTTTCGGGACTGATTATATCGGGGGACAGAAATCTAAAAATGATTATATGGGACAGGTTATATGGGGGGACAGAAATGAAAAAATAATTACACGGGACTGGTTATATGGGGAGACAGAAATAAAAAAATGATTATAGGAAACTGGTTATATGAACCACCTTTAGAGGCCATTTGTCCCTGCAGAGCAGGGGTTGGCCTTTTTAGGCACCTTGGTCCCCTTTTTGAAGCAATGTTTTATGGCCGGATGCCCTTCCTGCCACCTGGTTATATGGGGGAACAGAAATATAAAAAAAGATTTTTCGGGACTGATTATATGGGGGGAAAGAAATTTAAAAATGATTACACGGGACAGGTTACATGGGGGGGACAGAAAATAAAAAATAATTCTACGGGACTGGTTATATGGGGGGACAGAAATAAATAATGATTATAGGAAACTGGTTATATGGGGGAACAGAAATAAAAAAATTATTATGGGGAACTGGTTATTTGGGGGGACAGAAATTTAAAAAATGATTATATGGGACAGGTTATATGGGGGACTGAAATTAAAAAATGATTGTAAGGGACAGGTTATATGGGGGACATAAATAAACCAGAACGGCACTCTTTGACATTGTGACATCGACCGATATGCCTCCGCCCACATTATTACATTATTATACATACTTGTACCAAGTTTGATTTAAATCCCTTCAGCTGTTCAAAAGTATCACATTTTAGCTTGCATGACCTCTGATCTTTGACCTTGACCCCATAATGTAATCAGTTCATCTTTGCATCATTATACATACTTGGGCCACGTTTGACTTTGTTTCCTTCAGCCGTTTTTAAGTTATCGCAGTAATGAAAGCCTATCACGGAAGCACGGATGCACGCACGCACAGATGGACAGACGCACAGATGGACAAACAAAGTCCTCACATACGTAAGATGCAATTACCATTGGGAAGGGACAGAAGGAACACTTCCAACGTATTTAAATATATATATATATACATATATAAAAATATATATACGTATATATATCTATATATATATATAAAACACAGTTTGTGTGTGTGTGTGTGTGTGTGTGTGTGTGTGTGTGTGTGTGTGTGTGTGTGTGTGTGTGTGTAATGTTACCGATAGACTCCTAAACGGAGAGGCTTACGTGCTTGATATTTGGCATAGACATGGCCATTGAGCCTGGGACGAACATGGCCGAACTCAAAATATTTGACGATCCATATTTTTTATTCATATTTACCTCAGCGCATTTCAGCGCACGGAATCAACGGAATCAGAGCAGGTGGGCGCTGATTCGCTCAGAGCGATCACGTGATGACGCTATGACGCTGTGAACGCTATGACGCTATGACGCTATGAACGCTATGGCGCTATGATGCTATGAAAAAAAAAATCGATATGACGTTATGAAACGCTATGAACGCGATGACGCTATGAACGCTATGAACGATATGACACTATGACGCTATGACGCTATGAAGCTATGAACGCTATGAACGATATGACGCTATGACGCCATGAAAAAAAAAATCGCTATGACACTATGAAACGCTATGAACGCTATGACGCTATGAACGATATGAACGCTATGACGCTATGACGCTATGAAAAAAAAAATCGCTATGACGCTATGAGACGCTATGAAACACTATGAAACGCTATGAACGATATGACGCTATGAACGCTATGACGCTATGGAAAAAAAAATCGCTCGCTTTACCAAGGGGCTCCCTCTCCCCCCGTTCCCCTCCCCTCCCCTTCCCCCTCCCCCTCCCCTCCCCCGCCCGGCAATGCCGGGTACTTCTGCTCGTATATATATATAGTCACATGAAAAAGTAAGTACACCCCATGTAAAGTTTTGACTTTTTCAACATATTTCAACATACAGCTATTTGATCTTCATTTCAACAATATTGATAGACAAAGGTGATATAATATAACAAATATCATGAAACATTTACATTTTGTAGTCCATTGTATAATTTAAATAAACATAAATGCAAATTTCGCATGTGGAAAAAGTAAGTACACCATTGGCTCTAATAGGTGGTATTGCCCCCTTTGGCAGAAACAACCACAAGTAGGCGTTTCTTATAACTGTCTACCAGTCTCTGACATCGACTGGGAGAAATTTTTGCCCACTCCTCCATGCAGAATTCTTTCAGCTGTGCGATGTTTGAGGGGTTTCTTGCATGCACAGGTCGTTTCAAATCCCCCCACAACATCTCGATGGGATTTAGATCCGGGCTTTGACTTGACCATTCCAGAACCCTCCATTTCTTTCTTTTCAGCCATTCTTCGGTGTCTTTCAGCCATTCCATCCCAAACATGTCTTCTGGTACTGTGGCCAAATAGCTCTACCTTTGACTCATCTGTCCAGAGCACATTGTTCCAGAAGTGCTGGTCTTTGCCTCGGTGTTCATTGGCAAGCTTTAGTCTTGCCCTGATGTTCTTTCTGGACAGCAAGGTTTCCTCCTGGCACACCTCCCATGTAGATCAAATTTGTGCAGCCTCTTTCTAATGGTAGACTCGTGCACTTTGACATCAACAGTGGCAAGAGCTACCTGTAGGTCCCGTGATGACATTCTGGGGTTCTTAGAGACTTCTTTCAGCATGTTGCGGTCTTCTCTCGGGCTGAACTTGTTGGGGCGGCCTGGCCTGAACAAGTTGGCAGTTGTTGGGAATCTTCTCCACTTGTCGATGATCTTCCGAAAAGTCGAATGATTGATTTCAAATTGTTTGGAGATCTTTTTAAATCCCTTCCCAGACTTGTAGGCATCTATAACCTTCTTTCTGAAGGCCTCAGAGAGCTCTTTTGATTTAGGCATGGTGATGCCACACACTTCAACAACAAAGAGCAAACCAAACTAAATGTCTGAGGCTTAAATAAGACAGGTTCCTCCAAGATCCTCTCTAACGATGTTCTAATCATTTGCGCCTGAGCTGGTGCACCTGATTCTAATTTTAGGTATTTGAAGTAGTGATAAATGTTGGGGTGTACTTACTTTTTCCACATGCGAAATTTGCATTTATGTTTATTTAAATTATACAATGGACTAAAAATGTAAATGTTTCATGATATTTGTTATATTATATCACCTTTGTCTATCAATATTGTTGAAATGAAGATCAAATAACTGTATGTTGAAATACGTTGAAAAAGTCAAAACTTTACATGGGGTGTACTTACTTTTTCACGTGACTGTATATATCTATCTATAATTCCAGTAATCTCTGTGTGTATGTATGTATGTATGTATGTATGTATGTATGTATGTCTGTGACCGCTGTTTCTCGACAACCACGGGTCCGATATACTTTAAACTTGCCAGGTATATTGCTGGGGACCCGAGGATGTGCCTTTTCAAGGTTTCATATTAATCGGACAAGTAGTTACCGAGCTATGTCCAAAAAACGATTCAACCAATCAGAGAGCAGCGAGCTATCACGTGTGCCGAACGTGCCGAACAGACTCTGCCTCGGACGGCACATTTGAGAGCGTATTCATTTATTTCACGTTGGCAAACTATGTTGGCGTTCAACTATGTTTTAAAACTAATTAAAACTAATTTGCGATTCTTTCGCTTTCCTGCGCATTTGTGCACGCAATGGCGATTTCTTTACCAAACTCCGCAAGCCGTTCGCTTTGGACCAAACCATTTCATGTAAATAGAGGGGGGGGATTGTCACCGTACTCGCAAGCCGTTCGCTTTGGACCAAACCATTTCATGTAAATAGAGGGGGGGGGGGGATATAATTTTAGATATAGATATAGTACGGGCATGCCCTAGTATATATAAATAAAAATTGCAACCATTATAATTCCCAATCCCTGCAAAACTGGAAGATGCTTTATTGATTCAAATTGTCATTGCTTCATGAAACATCATTAACATTTAAAGGCCACCACAAAGGTTTGCAATCCTTTCTATTTATACTCTTTTTCATCATTCATTCATTCATTCATTCGGTTGGCCTCCGTTCGGATTCCCATCTGAGCTATGGACCTCATCTTGGCTGGGACGGTATTAATTTGTCCATCGTTTAAGAATGGCCTTGTAATTCATGTTAAAGTCCATTGATGTCGTTGAACGTCCTTTTCCGTACTGAATTAATCAGCCTTGCTTGAATCACTGTTCAAAAAGAAAATTAAAATAAACCTTCGATTCAACGCAACACCTTTGGGGCCAATTTTAAATTCCATTAAGCCTGAGTTCCTGTGGGACAAAAATGCCATGATTATAATACAAGCATCTGAGGCAGAAATCTCACAATGCCGGAGATTAAAAGGATGAAGGACAGAGCGATTGGCAGCTTATGCCAGGTGATGATTGTGACGCTTGTTCTGAAATATTATTGGGTTTAAGGTGCATGGATGACCTTTTCAGAGGTCATCTATTTATTAAGCATGCCTTGGGTGGAGGGGAGGCTGAGTTAGGTTAACTAAAATTGGAAAAAGATAAGTGGGAATGTGAGGGAGGTTTGGGATGATTGGGGATGAAATGGAAACTAGATGGGGAGATGATGGAAGAATATTGATGATAGTACCGTATAGCGGTTGAGGAAGGGGGTCAAAATGTCCACCATTGAACAAATGTAAATGGCAAACCCTTTTTCAAGCACTTAGTACACTTCAATGCATATAAAGTAATACTCAAGATCTCCAAAATAAATCTGAATAGACACGTTTATGACACACACACACACACACACACACACACACACACACACACACACACACACACACACACACACACACACACACACACACACACACACACATACACACACATCTCAGTTAGGCGAACCAAGCATTCAATTAGAAAAATGATTTCAAAATCATCCACCTTGAAGGAAATCAATGTCATGTGTTTCGCAGCAGCACTATTCATTCAAGACGAGCGTTACGCCTCGGTCCCCCGTCGGTGAAGTGATGTGAGTTGACAAAGTGGAAGACGCAAGGCGGCCATCTTGGATTTTGATGTGGCGACCCAATTTTCAATAGCGTTCTTCCTTATGTGTAGATACATCCACACACCAGATTATAAGTTAGTAGTTCGTTTATTTTTCAAGATATTTCGCTCACAAGGTTCAGACATATATATGGTGGCGGCCATCTTGGATTTTGACGTGGTGACCCAATTTTCAATAGCGTTCTTCCTTATGCCGAGATACACCCACACACCAGATTAGAAGTTGGTACTTCGCTTATTTTTCAAGATATTCCGCTCACAAGGTTCAGACATACATGGCGTCAGACATACATGGCGGCGGCCCTCTTGGATTTTGACGTGGTTTGCACCCACACACAAAATTAGAATTCTGTCATTCGCTTACGCACGGACGCACGCACGGACGGACGCATGGACGGACACACGGACGGATGCACACACGGACGGAGGGGAAAACCATATTCCCCCTTTCGCTCCGCGGTGCGACGGGGGACAAAAAGGTAACGCGCAAACAACACCAGAAGAATAAAAAATAGGGCCAATGCCACTGGGCTGAAATGGATCAGGAGCAACAGTCACTCAAACGCCTCCGCAGACTCCCCTAGACCCCAATTTTTCTAATGCCGTGAACAAAATTTTTTGCATTATGGATTACTAGCAGAAGTACCCGGCAATGCCGGGCGGGGGAGGGGAGGGGGAGGGGAAGGGAACGGGGGGGGGTGGGGAGCGAGCCCCTTGGCAAAGCGAGCGATTTTTTTTTTCATAGCGTCATAGCGTCATAGCGTTCATAGCGTCATAGCGTTTCATAGCGTCATAGCGATTTTTTTGTCATAGCGTCATATCGTTCATAGCATCATAGCGTTTCATAGCGTCATAGCGATTTTTTTTTTCATAGCGTCATAGCGGTCATATCGTTTCATAGCGTCATAGCGATTTTTTTTTCCATAGCGTCATAGCGTCATATCGTTCATAGCGTCATATCGTTCATAGCGTCATAGCGTTCATAGCGTCATAGCGTCATCACGTGATCGCTCTGAGCGAATCAGCGCCCACCTGCTCTGATTCCGTTGATTCCGTGTGCTGAAATGCGCTGAGGTAAATATGAATAAAAAATATGGATCGTCAAATATTTTGAGTTCGGCCATGTTCGTCCCACGCTCAATGGCCATGTCTATGTCAAATATCAAGCACGTAAGCCTCTCCGTTTAGGAGTCTATCGGTAACATTACACACACACACACACACACACACACACACATACACACACACACACAAACTGTGTTTTATATATATAGATGAAGGTTGTGGTCAAGTTTCATCAAAATCGGGTTTGTAGTTTCGGAGCAGAGAGCAAATACCTATTTTGGGGGGGTTCAAACCCCCCTCCCCTCTCGGTAGACCACCATAGACCACAATTTTTTTTAATGCCGTGAGCACACTTTGGTATGTCACGAGTGATGAAGGTTGTTCTCAAGTTTCATCGAAATTTTGTTTGTAGTTTCTGAGAAAAAAGCTAATAACTATTTTGGGGGGAAACCCCTCACCCCAATATCCCTTAGACCCGATTTTTTTTTAATGCCATGAACAAACGTTGGTACATCACAGGTGATTAATGTTGTGGTCAAGTTCATCCGAATTGTGTTGTTTCTGAGAAAAAAGCAAATACCTATTTTTGGGGGGTCAAACCCAGCCACACCCCCTTGTTACCCCTGCCAGCCCCTGATTTTCTTAATACCATGAACAAACGTTGCTACATCATGGGTGATGAAGGTTGTGGTCAAGTTCATCGGAATTCCCTCACTCCAAACTCCCTCACTCCCTTCAATCCCACTCCTCCCTCCAGGTCTTTAAAACAGCTGTTCACCACCATCTCTTATCTTCCCCCATCCAAAACCTTGATCTTTTCTACCCCCGCTAATTCACCCCAGATCCACCTTGTTTGAAATTCCAACTTCTTTCCTGGAAGTCCTGGCAGTGTCCATATGTTTTATACCTCTCCCACTGCCCCCTTCCCACGCCCCCCCCCCCCCCCAAAGCCCTCGCCCTCTCTCAGATCTCTCGATGTCTCCATGTCTCTCGGTCCCTGCTCTCAAATGTTGTGTTTGTGTCCTTCCCCCTCTCTCCCCATCTTGTCTACCGCTCCCTATGTTATATGTTTTATGTGTCGGTTTGTCTTTCTGTGTGATTAATGTTCGCTCTTTCACGAGCCTCGATATTGTATACAAAAAAAAAAAAAAAAAAAAAAAAAAAAAAAATTGTGTTGTTTCTGAGAAGAAAGCAAATACCTATTTTGGGGGTCAAACTTAGCCACACTTTGACCCCCTTGTATACCCTGCCAGACCCTGATTTTCTTAGTGCCTTGAATAAACGTTGGTACATCATGGGTGATGAAGGTTGTAGTCAAGTTTCATTGAAATTGTGTGTAGTTCTATTTTGGGGGGTCAAACCTGAACCGACTTTGACCCTGCCGTTTTTAATGCCATGACCAAACTTGACTTCCAACATATGAAATATCATTTGTGCCAAGTTTGGTCAATATCCCATCAGCAGTTTCGGAGAAGACGTTGCAAGTGTTTACTGACGGACTGACCGATGATGATGCGCCATCCTATAAGCTATGTTCCAGGTGAGCTAAAAACCAGGTGCTACAAATAGAAACCAAATTCTACCATGGAAACAGATTAGAGACACAAAGAGAGCAACTGTGAAAGGAAGTAGGACAAATACAACAATTCATCTGGAAAGGAAACAGACACGCAAGATGAAAAAAGAATCCAAAGAATAAAAAACAAATACAAAATCGAAGACAAAGACCTCGAGTGTTTGAGTGCTGAAAACAAACAAAATAGAAATGATAGCAAGGAAGATGAAGAAGGGAACAGGAGAAAACAAAACCACATGTTTGAAAGTAACCCGAAGATATTCTACCGTGAAATAGGAAACAAAAGCAGAATGTGTCAACTCTCCCTGAAAAAGAAAAGCTGGAACAATTCTGGAAAGGAATTTTTGAAGATCGTATATAACATAACAAGGAAGCAGAATGGATCCCATACTTGGAAAATAAGAAGAAGCAACATCTTGAGGAAATACCCCTTTTGATTATTGAAGAAGAGAAAATTAGAAAACAACTTCAAAAAATGCCAACCTTCAAAAGCCCAGGCCCAGATGGAATTTCAAATTTCTGGCTAGAACAGCTTGATGCCCTTCATAATCACTATGCCAGGACATTTAACAAACTGATCCAAGAGGAAAAGGCAGCGGATGAGTGGCTCGTAGAAGGGAACACCTTTCTCATCCCAAAATCGGAGGAAACCCAACTTCCCCACAAATACCGGCCGATACATGCCTACCAACCACATGCAAACTGATGACAGGAATCATCAAGAAAATGATGTACCATCATCTAACACAGCAAGGAGGTTTAGAGGCAGAACAAAGGGGATGAAAGAGGGGGTGTTATGGAACAATTGACCACCTACTACTGAACAAGGCCATACTTGAAAATTGCAAAATGCAAAGAACTAAACTTTCCACTGCCTGGATAGACTATAAGAAAGCTTTTGACAGTTTCCCACATTTGTGGATGATAAAATGCATGCAAATGTACAAAATAAATCCCCAAATAATCAAACTCATTGAGAAAGCAATAGAACTTTGAAATACCACATTGATATTACAGCACTCTGAAGGAAATATCGAAATGCCAAATGTTAAGATACAGCGTGGAATCTTCCAGGGAGACAGTCTTTATCCCCTTCTGTTTTGTCTCGCTCTGGACCCACTAAGTGACCTCATCAACGAACAAAGACACGGATACACCCGAACAACCAATACACGAACATCCGTAGAAATAGGAAAGGTGACACATCTACTATACATGGATGATTCAAAACTCTTCAGCCAATTGACAAACAATTGACAAAAAAAAACCCACCTTTAGAGGCCATTTTTCCCCGCAAAGCGGGGGTTGGCCTTTTTCGGGGACCGTGGTTGTTGTTGTTTTTTGGTCCCCTTTTTGAAGCAATGTTTTACGGCCGGATGCTCTTCCTGCCGCCAACCCTTTTTGTCGCCTTTTACGACAAGCAGGGAATTACCAGTGAACTGGTACTCAATTAGCCGACCTCAGAAGGATGACAGGCTGAGTCAACCCCCCTGGCGTTAATTCAGCGATCGACCGGGATTCGAACCCAGGATCCTAGAATCCTAAGCTGGCACCCTAGCCGCTAGCCCAACACCAAAACAATTGACAGAACAACTAAAAATGGTAAAACGGTTTTCTGAGGACATTCAAATGGAATTTGGACGAGACAAGTGCGCCAAGTGCATATTTGTACAAGGTAAACCAACAAAAACAGACAACATAAAAATTGACCGTGAAACAACAATACAGCAGTTAGAAAACGAAGCATCATACAAATACCTCAGAGTAGAAGAGGGCCACCAAATATGTCACAAACAAATGTGCAAAGCAATTGCCAAAGAACACCTATGTAGAACGAAGCTGATCCTGAAAACATACCTCTACCCAAGAAACAAAATCAAAGCCATAAACCAGCTCGCAGTACCAGTGAGCCAATATAACTGCAGAACAATAAACTGGGCCCAATCAGAAATCAACAAGTTAGACATCAAAAAAAGAAAACTCCTTACCATCCACAAAATGTTTTACAAAAACCAGTGCATCCCGAGAATGTACCTGCCGAGATGAGGGATGGAGCGGCCTGATGGAACCTGATGTAACAGGTGCACAGAGCGACAAGTGTCAGACTAGCTGAGTAGTTGAAATGCTCAACAGACTATCGAATTCAATTTGTAAACTAGAACGGGCACTCGGTAGAGCGCATACCTTCGCCGCAGCTACTGTTCTGTACTTGGTAAAAATACGATTTTGACCTTTTCGTGACCTTGACCTTGACCTTTGACCCGATTGCTCCCAAAATCTAATCAAATGTGTCCCGTATAATAACCAATCATCCCACCAAATTTCATGCAATTCGGTTGAATACTTTTTGAGTTATGCGAATAACATACACACACACACACAGACATACAAATAAATACACAGCGATCAAAACATAACCTTCCGCTTTTGCGAAGGTAACAAACATGAACACAATAAACCTGAAAAAGTATCCCTAACTCACCTTGCAAAGAACTTCCAAAAACAGGTGCGAATAGAAGATGCTGCACAGGAAAATAAAAAGCAACAAATACAGCCCCAACAATTGCAAAAATTAATATACATATATATATATATATATATATATATATATATATATATATATATATATATATATATATATATATTACATATATATATATATATATATACATATATATATATATATATATATTGTTGCGGTTTTGAGAATAAAGGATAACCCCCCTCGTAGGTAGATGCACCACAACATGTAGCCTCGCTGTAGTACAGTTATTTCTTAGTAAATGCAAGCGTAGTCCTTTCCTGTGTTAGTTTTGCGTTGAGCAGGCCAGTGAGCTTAGGTGTTCTTTTGCGCTGGAATGCCACGTGCTCGGCCTGAACAAGTCTGGCAAGGCCGAAGGGAGGAGCTGCAGGAGGGAGTGGCCGGTAAGCAATGAGCCGCCAATCAGAGCTCGAGGGGAGTGGCTCACAACGATGACGAGAGGAGGAGCCTGGAACATTCGGGTAGGGCCGGGGCGGAGCCATAAAACCCTGCTCCGAGCCCCCCACCTCAGTTGAGTTGAGAGGGAAGCGAGAACGCACGAGGTCAGAGGTGAGAACGAGTCAGAGATCGTCAGAACTGCAGCAGAACCAGTGGATTGAACGGTTTGCAATAGCCTCGTTGTATACGAATTCCCCGTGCCCTGTACTCTGCGCGCTGCGGCTGTATTAATCGCGCTTGTGAAGACGACCTGTTCTGGGCCACAGACGCGCGATCTCCTCCTGCCTGCATTTCCCTGCATACGTGCCGTGACCGCCAGAGGGCCACGCCGGGCGAGATGTCCGGGAGCGACTGACGGCAAGGCGCGTTTGGCGCGCGAACTTTCTTCCTCCATTTCCCCGTGTGAGTGAGTGAGCCCTTTGTCTGGGGATAAGTTAAAACTGTTAAGCCTCTGCTCTGTGTCCCCTTTCCTTTATCCTGATCACTGTACATTATAAATAAACCTGTGTTCTTTCTTCAATTTGATCGTTCCTGTCCTTTCCATCCATTGGCCTAGCATAGTACGAATAGGACCGCTCGAATCGGGTTCAATAGAAATAACGGCACAAGTCACATGATACGCACACCGCTCGGGCGTACTCGATTAAGCGTGGCTTGTGCGAGGTCCGGTCCCCGTTTTCGTGGCAGCGTGGGTCAAAGGTACGTGCAGCGTCGACCCGATACCCTTTTTCACGCTCGCTGCGGAAGTGGCGATTCGGCCTCGTGGACACGAAGACCCAAGGGGAAAAAGGGGTTTAATCCCCCCTTTATAACGTGGATGGGCTTCGGGAGATCCGCAACAATATATATATATATGCATATATATATATATATATATATATATATATATATATATATATATATACATATATGTATATATAGATGTATATATATATATGTATATGTATATATATATGTATGTATATATATCTATATAATAATACCGTAAGGACTCGACTTTGTTATTCCTTTTACGCCGCACCCAGTGACCCGATGCCGACGGCACTAATGCATTTACGATCTACGAACCGCGCTCTTTGTTTATCACGTACA
Source organism: Myxine glutinosa (assembly GCF_964187855.1). Taxonomy (NCBI): domain Eukaryota; kingdom Metazoa; phylum Chordata; class Myxini; order Myxiniformes; family Myxinidae; genus Myxine; species Myxine glutinosa. Next base: position 70,647,299 of record NC_136274.1, on the reverse strand, counting down.
GCCACACTCGAAAAATCTGAATTAGTCGACTTTGGGGCCAAAAAGCATACGATTAACGGCCGATACGACGCCATCTTACGACGCCATCGTATTGGCGTCTGCTGGGCGAAGGCGATGAGAGCCGTCCGCTGATTGGACAGTCGAGTGGTGTGAACATGGCTGGTGTGAACCAAATGGTCTTTTTATTCCCTTGAACATTTTAAATTAAAACCTTCTTTATCGTCATTTTAATAAAGTTAAATGGAGTGACGTTGCGATACTCGGGGTGCGTTGCATAAATCCTCGTAACTCAGAGAGGTGTAGCAGGTGGCGAGACGTAACACTCCCAGAATGGCGCTATGCCGATTCCTATTACGAATCCATTCATTTTTCAAAAGTATATCGTAGCGTTGTCATTTAAGTAGATTGCAATAAATACGTTGTTCATATACGCACTCTTCATTCTCATCTTTCTTCCTAACTCTTACTCGGACAAGCAAATCTCCGATGCCATCCATAATGGTACACTCTATCCATACACCACATCCTCCCTTCCGTGGATGTTCCACGGGTTCTGGCTCCTCCCGTGCACCGGGTTTTTCGCGCATGCGCGCGGTCTTTTGGGGACTGGAGTCTGGACTGGGCCTTGGACCCAGCAGCGTTACCTGAATAAACCTCCGTGTGAGAACCTGACCTCTTCTTATTATTGGCGTTGAGGTAAAACTTCTGCCTGTGAAATATTTTTTGAATACATTTGATCCCATTGTCATTTCTCACCTCCCCACACAAACGCAGTAACATGGTGGTTCCGCATATGCGAGCCCCAGACGACCACATCAAAATGGCTGTTGCGTGCGAGCCCCACGCGTTCTGTTCTATCAACATGGCGTGTCCATGTGAGTGACTTCGGATGCAGCAGCTTTGACATGGCAGAGCCAGGTGAGCAACTTCATCATGTGTGTGACCCTCGTGGGATGCGGGGAGAAGAGGAGCCTCGTATTAGGGGGCTATCGATTCCTTATATATAGCCTACTAGAAATCCCAGAAATTTCTGGTCACGTGGGTCGTGGGTTCCATTTTGTATCCGTCGATCGTTCATGGAATAAGCACAAGATAGCTCGGCGGGAGTAATGCATTCGATCGTGTCCGTCCGTGTGTGTGTGTGTGTGTGTGTGTGTGTGTGTGTGTGTGTTCGTATGTTTGTGTGTTCGTATGTTCGTGAACAAGATATCTGGAAAAGTTCTGAACGGATTTGGATGAAAGTTGGTGGGATGATTGCCCTTGGGATAAGGAAGAATTGATTAGTTTTTGGTGAAGCTCAGGATATTATTCCGGATCCAGGAATTTTTTTGGGGAATTTTTTTGGGAAAACATTTTTCTGTTTTACTGCATTAAAGCTTTTATTCTTATTCTTAAAGCCAAATTAATGCATACACATGCATTAAATGATGTTTTTCTCCTCTAATTCCGAGATATATCAAAATTAATTCTCTGACAGTTAGGGCTTACGTTCCTTTTCATTTATTGTTTTGGGGAGAGGGGATGTTAAACAAAACGTATTATTCCAACTTGACCCACGGCGGGAGTATGCGCTCTACTGAGTGGCAATGGATTTACGATCTACGAACCGCACTCTTTGTTTATCACGTACAGCCATACTCGAAAAATCTGAATTAGCCGACGTTGGGGCCCAAAAGCATCCGATTAACTGCCGATACGACGCCATCTTACGACGCCATCGTATTGGTGTCTGCTGGGCGAAGGCGAAGCAAGCCGTTCGCTGATTGGACAGGCGAAGGCGAAGCAAGCCGTCCACTGAGTGGACAATCCAGGGCATGCATTTGTGCCGGTGTCGGCGATCGTTGTTCATATACGCACTCTTCATTCTCATCTTTCTTCTTAACTCTTACTCGGACAAGCAAATCCCCTATGCCATCCATAATGGTACACTCTATCCATACACCACATCCTCCCTTCCGTGGATGTTCCACGGGTTTCGGCTAGTATATATATATATATATATATATATATATATATATATATATATATATATATTGTTACAGACGTGGCTTAGATGTTATTTTACCGAGCGGTTTTGGGGATGACCACGTCTGCACAAGTTACCGATTGTACTCGAAGTTGACTAGTCGCGCTATGCTAGGTCAATGAAGGAACAGACACACGGCTGGGTTTCAAATGACACGACTCCAAGGGTTCAGTTCTCAAGACCTCCGGAGGAGATTATATTCGTTACGGAAGGTCAGATTACAGGGACGAGAGGGACAGCAAAGGAAGATAGGCACTTAGACACAACCTTATATTAACCCCAACAGACGACAGGTAAACGGGACAAGGCTGACTCACACGGGGGTTGATGGCAGGAAAGCGGTTGTCGATGGCTCCAGGTGCACCTGGGCTCAGGGCAGGATCGACCCGGTCCGGTCCAGAGATGCGGAAGGTTGCACAGCGCTCGAGGTGGCGTCTTTTAGTCTCAAGCTGGGGGCGCATCTGACGTCACATCCGGCGCGGGGCCGCGTATATCCGGCGGGGAGTGACACGCCCTCGGCTCGTTAGCTCCGCCTCGTGGAATCGGCACGTTGCTTCTCATTGGGTGCGTGCGGGGGGGTTACCGGCTCCGCCCTTGACGAGGAGCTGACAAGGAGCCCCTTTGTGGTAACCCCGTGGAGCGCATGGTCTGGAGCGCGTTGTCTGGAGCGCATTGTCGATGGCGGCTAACCGAGCCGGTGGGAGGACGCACACTCCCCCCCGCGCAGCGCCGTGCCCCTCTGTTGTTGTAGACGGGGAAGAAGATGGGAGGAGGTATGGGAAAGGTCCTAAACTCACTACTGGTGCCATATAATCACATTCTGGTGCAACGAAGAGTCATAATTAATGGAAACGAGGCCTTAACTGACATAGACTAAGAATAACTAGCAAGATGTCCGAAAGTGGTCTACGTGTGGTGCGGTGGACCTGGGCACGACATTTAATGGGGGAAAAAGGGGAAGGTCGGCTCTACTGATTGTTGTTTACAGACAATGGGACTAGGGAATGGGGGATTGGGGATAGTTGGGGAGTATTGGGGAAAATAGGGGAATATTTACAAGCGGATATGGAGGCCAAATTCCATATTCGCAACATTGCACCCTTCTCTACCCTCGGGGCGTCCCGACCCGATAAATTTTTACCTACTTTAGTGTGGCACGCAATGTAGTTCCCTCTACTATTAACTCTACCCTGAGTGCGACAGTTTTACAGATATTCACGAATGAGTAAATATGTCCCCCTGCGACGTTGCACCCTTCTCCTCACAGAAACACACCCACAGGATAACCGAATCCGGAAAGAATTCTCAAACTAAACATACAGCCGGTAGGGAGCATTATTTACACAAGACTACGCTGATATTTACACTACGATCCAGGACCTGTTTTTTTGGAGGAACACATGCAGATGTTATGCATAGAGAGAGCACGCTTGCCAGCATCGATACACCAACCCACGAGTGCTCTGTGGCCGACGGCCTTTAATAACGTGCAGAGCACCCCTTCCAAGCATCAAGCACCACCCCATCACACAGTGAGCACCATCCGGTGCACCAATAAAGTGTTTATAAATCATTGTGTGGTGTCGCAGCCGGCCGATGTTCTGCCGCTGGTCTTGCCTTCGTGTGGTGCACTTGGCCTTCTTACTTCTTTTCAAAAATAAAGAAAGGCGCCAACCGCGTCCATTTCTGTATTTTGGCCTTCAGTGGTGTCAACTATAAGTGGTTCACCTGTTTGGCATAGGTGCCACGTTGACCCATAGGTCCTTCCACGGGTGGTGCTTGGCCGCAAAAGAACTGCGGTCCATTGTGGGTGGCCACAAACATTGCGGTCCGTATGGTGTATCGATCCAAGCAGCAAGCAGCGAAAGTGCAGGCCCACAACGGCGTAGCCAGCACCGCTCTCTCCTCTCTCTCTACCCCAAAGCCAGATCCTCGGAGGTGGGAGACAAAAGAAGAAGACAAGTGAGTAAGGTGGTAAGGGCGCAAAAGTGCACGCAATACAAGATGATGCACACTGGGGGCACATGGGAACCAGGTGAGACAGGTACGTTCCTATCGTACGCCCCCCCCCCCCCACCAGGTAACCTACATGGCCCCTCCCTTACCCCTTACTGCATCCACAAAACACAACACTACCCATAAACATCTACTTTACAAATCAACAAACATCCCTACTGTCTTCCCCGTTCCTCCCATAAACCAAATTCGTCTTCTCTCCCTCCTAACCAATCAAATTTGCCATTTTCAACTCTCATCAAAATTTGCCATTTTCAACTCAACATCAAAATTTGCCATTACCAATTCATCATCAGTCCCTCCTAGGGAGGGAGAGATGGAATCACCCCAATGTCTCATCCACGTCGTGATGCGTCTCACAAATCCACAGCAATCTCATTTCCTGCTACAAACCAAGAAAACACAGGTGTGGAGTCATCATCATCACCACAGGTAAGTGGCTGCGTATGGTGCGACAGGTTCATCAATCCTAACTATTTCCTAAATGACTTTAACAACTTTACACTACCCGGGGTCTTTCTCCGGCCAAACCATTGGCCCTCTTACACTATGGGTTCTAAAAACCAATTCCCATTGGCCAAACTGTGGTGCTTTTCAATTTGGGGTCTCACTCCCCCGATTCATCTCCCGGTGCCCTCGCACAATTTCTGGGCTGTGGCGTGTACCTCTCCCAGTGGGTCTACCCACCTGCACACCTCCACCACTGCAGTTGCCTCCGAGCTTACCTGCTCCTCACCCTAACCTAACTACCTGGGGAAGGCCCTCTGGCTCTCTCCCCACTCGGTGCCCTCTCTGGCACTGGGCTGCCCGATCCATCCTCCGGATCCTCGGGCCCCATCCACAACTCTACCGGCTCCCAGAGCCCACCTGCGGCCTCACCTGGCCGACATCCTCACAGTGGTGGAGTGCCCAACCAACTACACACACTAACAGGCTACACGCCCCGCCATTTCCACAACACTAATGCACCCATTCACAACACCATTCTGCAACCGCACCACAAATGCCAATATCCAACCACAACTTACCTATACCCTCTACCTAACACTTACACTACCCGCCCCGGGTATTCGTGAAAGGGGTCCACTCTTCCCCCATCCACACCTTCGCACCATGCACACCACTCCGTACCACTTACTCCAATTCTCTCCACACACCTGTACTTGCACACCTGTGCTCTCACACTTGGTGCCACCTGCACCCTTCTCTCCCCAAGCGCATTCGCGCTGATCCACACACTCACTACTCATACACTGCTCCACACACCTGTCCAATTGCACACCTGTGCAATCACACCTGTTCCATCCTCACACACACGGCATCATCTCAGCTAACTACTCCCTTCTGAAACTTGCGCTTCCCAGTCGTCCCTTTAAACTATTACGCTCCCACGTCATTATCATCCACACTCATCTACCTGCGTCCCCACTACAGGTATCAGTCACTAACTAAACTTAACGTTACCTAATGTCAATCTCTTCTAGATCCCTATCATTATATCCTAACCCACCCGGGCTAGTTTTCACTGCCATACACCCCATAATCTATTGCTCCTTTGCCCCCCCACATGGGAAGGGTGGCAGGGATGCCATCCCACCACATCGGGGGTCTCTCACTACCAATTTTGCACATCAAATTTCAACAAATCAAAAATTTGCCAATCATCTGCCAATCACTGTACCATTACCAATCATCACTCTGCCAATCCTTTGCCAATCATCAAATTTTGTTTTTCTCTAATTTTGGGGCCAAAACACTAACCTCATCACCCAGTCTACTCACTAATGCCTCTCGGTGCGCCAATTCCTGTCCAAAGCCCGGCTTCGTAAAGCCAAGCAATGGATGCTGGTTGTTTTGTGCCAGCGGCTGGATACATCCCGCATTCGGTGCAGGGAAGGAGGTTTACCCGGGCCGAGATCCCACGCACCACCTCGGCGTGGAGCCATCCAATGTCCCGATCTCGACCTGCCGGCACGTCTCCACAAAACGTGGTCGCCATGACGACCCTTCCTATCCAGCTGCCCGCTCCACCTAGTGGAGCCTGGACGCGGCCGTTCAAAGCGAGGCCCGGCACGCACCGAGGGCCCGATTCGGCTATAAGTCGTTCTAAACTCTACCCCGTCTAACGTCGATGCTTCCCCTGGACGCTTACACCCCGCAGCCCGTTCCTTGCTCACACATCCAGCCGTTTCCATGCTCCTCGTACCTTTCCTTACACACCTCGGTACACCCATTCCACTCACAGCCTTGGTCACACACCTGACCACCGAACACTTTGGCACACATTCGTTGGTCGCACACCTCACCAATACACCTCTTCGCGCCCCCACCTCGGTCACCTCCTCTGTGACAATCACAGGTGTGCCCTCATTCGCACACCCAACCACGTGCCTCACCACCAACTCCAGCGTGCATTCCCACTCACGCTCTACCATTCCAGGGGTGCATCCTTCCATCCCAGGTGTACATCCTCGCTCACCTGTCACAACTAACTCACGCTCCATGTCACTCTCACTACTTTCACCTCCATTCCTGACAGCGCACTCACCCTTACTCTTGACAGCGCACTCTTTCCCCATGCACCTGTCCGTCACACACCTTTCTCGCGCACACTCTCCCGTCACACCCTCTGTAACACTCACCACAGGTGTGCATTCTTCCTTGCCTTTGACAGCGCACTCTTTCCCCATGCACCTGTCCGTCACACACCTTCCTCGCGCACACTCTCCCGTCACACCCTCTGTAACACTCACCACAGGTGTGCATTCTTCCTTGCCTTTGACAGCGCACTCTTTCCCCATGCACCTGTCCGTCACACACCTTCCTCGCGCACACTCTCCCGTCACATCCTCTGTAACACTCACCACACCGCGCTTCCATGTGCCCCCTCGCACACGCGCTACGACCGACTCACTCTCGCCAGCACCCTCACTCCTTGGCACGCACTTTTTCCTCACACACCCCAGAGTCGGACTTTCTCGCACACCTCCTTTTTCGCACACCAGACCTGTCGCACACTTCACCAACGGCCTCTCACGAACACCCGGGTCCATCTCGACCCCCAAGCTTCTTAAATCCCCTGGCGCATCATACGCACGACCATATTGGTCACCACTTACACCGGGTCCTCTTCCTCTTCGCTTCTCCTCCATCACCTGCGAATCCCTCATCCGGTTAATGAGCACATCATCACGATCCAAACACAGACTTTGGACCAATTCTTTTATCTCCTCTTTTATCTCTTTCTTATCCCCTCTCCGTCGCTTCTTAATTTCGCTCATCCCTTCTTCCACTTCTTCTAATTTGTGCTTCACCTCTTTTATTCCCCGGTACGTCTCCTCAAGCTCATCCTCTAAGGCTACCTTGACCGTTTCCAGGTGCGTCCTCACCTGCCGGTCCTTCGTCTCCATTACCTCTAACACCTCGTCCAACCTCGTTGTCAGTCCCTCACGTACCATCTGACATTCCCTCTTTGTCGCTATCAAGTCGTTTTTTATGTCGTTTTGTGTCGCTTTTAAACCTCCTAATACCGCAGTGTTCCTTTGAACCTGCCCCACTAACTCCGTCTGTCCCACCGTCAGCTGCTCCACCTCCTGCGTCAGGTCCTCTATGCCCCCTTGTAACTTTACAGTCCCCTTTCTCACCTCCTTCTCCATGTGCTCCTTACAGTGCCTCACCTCCTCGCGCACTCCTCCGACCTCCTCACTCACTCCTCTTCTGATCTCCTCTCCCATCACTTGCATCTCCTGCCCAGATGCCACCCTCATCTGCTCCATTTCCTCCCTGTGAGCATCCAGTTTGGTTTCTACCCCCATTCTGACCCCCTCTATCTGCTGCCCCATTTGGTTAACTTCCCTTTCCGCTTGGTCCCTCATGTCCCTCAATTTGCCTTCCATGGTGTTTTCTAACCCCTCTAACCCTTTTTGCATCCCTTCCATTTGATTCTCTTGAGCGGCCATTCTGTTTTCTACCCCCGTTAACCCCTCCTGTATTTCCCCTAATCTATCGTCTAATTTCCCAAATTTCATGTCTAATCCCTTAAAATTATTGTCTAATCCCTCACTGGTACCCCTCGCTTCGTCCCTCATTACCCACAATTGCTCACCCTGAGCATCCATCCGGTTCCCCATTACCCCCAATTGCTCATTCTGAGCCTCCATCCGGTTCCCCATTTGTCCCATACTGCTTTTCAAACCTCTAATTTGGTCTCCCAATTGCTCACCCATTTGTTCCATAAGGGCCCTCATTTGCAGGATAAAAAGGTTCGAATCCACCAGTGGCGCCACTACGGTCGCGGGCGTGGACGCCGCGGCCACCTCGTGCATGACAACGCTATTTTGCGACCCTGCCGCCCTCACTGCTTCGCTCTCCTCTTGTCCCTCAATTTGGTCCTGGATCGACCCTACCTCACTCTCCTCTACCGGACCCCAGCTGTCTTGGTCTGCCATAGCGCGACTTTCAAAATTCGGGTTTTTATACAACAAAACAAATTTCGGCCGTTATAATTTCGCGCGGGAAACGCGCTCCGAATCGATTCTACTTGTTACAAATTTGGGCCTAATAACGCGCGGGAAACGCGCTCCGAATCGATTCTACTTGTTACAAATTTGGGCCTAATAAATTTAGTCCCGGGTTCGAATCCCACTCCTGACACCAATTGTTACAGACGTGGCTTAGATGTTATTTTACCGAGCGGTTTTGGGGATGACCACGTCTGCACAAGTTACCGATTGTACTCGAAGTTGACTAGTCGCGCTATGCTAGGTCAATGAAGGAACAGACACACGGCTGGGTTTCAAATGACACGACTCCAAGGGTTCAGTTCTCAAGACCTCCGGAGGAGATTATATTCGTTACGGAAGGTCAGATTACAGGGACGAGAGGGACAGCAAAGGAAGATAGGCACTTAGACACAACCTTATATTAACCCCAACAGACGACAGGTAAACGGGACAAGGCTGACTCACACGGGGGTTGATGGCAGGAAAGCGGTTGTCGATGGCTCCAGGTGCACCTGGGCTCAGGGCAGGATCGACCCGGTCCGGTCCAGAGATGCGGAAGGTTGCACAGCGCTCGAGGTGGCGTCTTTTCGTCTCAAGCTGGGGGCGCATCTGACGTCACATCCGGCGCGGGGCCGCGTATATCCGGCGGGGAGTGACACGCCCTCGGCTCGTTAGCTCCGCCTCGTGGAATCGGCACGTTGCTTCTCATTGGGTGCGTGCGGGGGGGTTACCGGCTCCGCCCTTGACGAGGAGCTGACAAGGAGCCCCTTTGTGGTAACCCCGTGGAGCGCATGGTCTGGAGCGCGTTGTCTGGAGCGCATTGTCGATGGCGGCTAACCGAGCCGGTGGGAGGACGCACACTCCCCCCTGCGCAGCGCCGTGCCCCTCTGTTGTTGTAGACGGGGAAGAAGATGGGAGGAGGTATGGGAAAGGTCCTAAACTCACTACTGGTGCCATATAATCACATTCTGGTGCAACGAAGAGTCATAATTAATGGAAACGAGGCCTTAACTGACATAGACTAAGAATAACTAGCAAGATGTCCGAAAGTGGTCTACGTGTGGTGCGGTGGACCTGGGCACGACATTTAATGGGGGAAAAAGGGGAAGGTCGGCTCTACTGATTGTTGTTTACAGACAATGGGACTAGGGAATGGGGGATTGGGGATAGTTGGGGAGTATTGGGGAAAATAGGGGAATATTTACAAGCGGATATGGAGGCCAAATTCCATATTCGCAACATTATATATATATATATATATATATATATATATATATATATAGATATATATTGTAACGGTTTTGAGAAGTGTAACGAATTTGAGAAGTGTAACGGTTTTTGAGAAGTGTAACAATTTTGGAGGAACTGTAACGAATGTGAAAAGTATGGTTTTGTTATGTGTAACACCCTCGTAATGTAAATAATGGTCGCAGCCGTCCTCCTAGTTAATTCCATGAAACTTACACGCAGGCCACGATATATCTTTTTAAATAGTGTATTTCCTTATTCCATGTAGGCTAAATATGTGTTTCCCACTAGACTCTGCATTGTACCAAACGAAATAAGCGTAGGCCCTTTCAATTTCCCCAATCATCTCCGCTCTCCAAAGTTCCTTTCAAAAGCGGTGCGGGTGGTGTTCAATCCCGCAAGCCGCCATTGCCCATGTGCTAATCTCGGAGAAGAAAGGCGTGTCTCCACCTCGTCATAGAGGGGAGGAGTGAGCCAACCCCACTTGGCCAACCAGCACCGCGGTTAGCGACCCGGTAGGCGTGCCCTCGCAGCCGGCGGCTTGATTCCGCCCGGAGTAATAAAAGGGACTGTAAGGGACTGCTTCACCAGATGACCTGGGAGATGAGCGAAGAGGTGACATACGAGAAGAGCTGTGAGCTGAGCTGTGAGCGGTGAGATGCGAGACGCTCCAAGCCAAAGAGGAGAGGTACTCGGAGAGGAAACCAGCTTTGGAGAGACGCACTGAGAGGAGGGAGATGGCTCCACCAGAAGGAGAGGAGCAGGTGTGACCGAACCAGCGCGTGACGTCTACAGCATCGGCAGCGGATACGCGACGGAGGGTTTTCCCGCCAAAAACGCGAGGAATTGAGAACTGCTGCCTCCGACCCTGCCTCCCTCTCCAGCAATCCACCTCAAGCCATACCTGCCTGCAATATCCCCCGTGTAAGTGTGAACGTCGTCTGTCCTAATCGTTGTCCTGGGGTTAAGTAAAATGAATAGTATAAGTTAACGATTCCCTGTGTGACTGCTTCTTCCATCCATTGCTTGTGTGTGTATAATAAATCTGTTCTTCCTCCGTACTCTGTCTTTTTCTCTTTTCCTTCTCTTTCGGTCGCTTTAGAGGTTTCCCGATTGAATATCTGCGGTGCGATCTGGTCAACGTCGGGTGGAATCGGGCCAATTGGGGATCCTGTAACGGTCGCGGTTGGACCATCCGCTCGGCCCATCATAACATCTAAACGGCGATCAGTAACAATATATATATACATACATATATATATATATATATATATATATATATATATATATATATATATATATATATATTGTTACAGACGCGGTTTAGATGTTATGATGGGCCGAGCGGATGGTCCAACCGCGACCGAACAGTTACTCCCCGATTAGCCCGATTCCACCCGACGTTGACCAGATCGCCCCACAGATATTCAATCGGGAAACCTCTAAAGCGACCGAAAGAGAAGGAAAAGAGAAGAAGACAGAGTACGGAGGAAGAACAGATTTATTATACACACACAAGCAAAAAGAAAGGGCGACCAAAATTATTTACAGCAATGGATGGAAGAAGCAGTCACACAGTGCATCGTTAGCTTAAACTATTCAATTTACTTAACCCCAGGACAACGATTAGGACAGACGACGTTCACACTTACACGGGGGATATTGCAGGCAGGTATGGCTTGAGGTGGATTGCTGGAGAGGGAGGCAGGGTCGGAGGCAGCAGCTCTCAATTCCTCGCGTTTTTGGCGGGAAAACCCTCCGTCGCGTATCCGCTGCCGATGCCGTAGACGTCACGCGCTGGCTCGGTCACACCTGCTCCTCTCCTTCTGGTGGAGCCGTCTCCCTCCTTTCAGCGCGTCTCTCCAAAGCTGGTTTCCTCTCCGAGTACCTCTCCTCTTTGGCTTGGAACGTCTCGCATCTCACCGCTCACCGCTCCTCTCGTATGTCACCTCTTCGCTCATCTCATCTCTGGTGAAGCAGTCCCTTCCAGTCGCTTTTATCACTCGGGGCGGAATCAAGCCACCGGCTGCGAGGGCACGCCTACCGGGTCGCTAACCGCGGTGCTGGTTGGCTGTTAGGGCTGTCCGATTCCTCCTTTGCTCATGACGGCGTGCCACGCCTGTGAGTTGGCGGCTCCTACCCCCCTCCTCTCCGAGATGAGCACATGGGCAATGGCGGCTTGCGGGATTGAACACCACTCGCACCCCTTTTGAAAGGAACTTTGGAGAGCGCAGATGTTTGGGGAAATTGAAAGGGCCTACGCTTATTTTGTTTGATACAATGCAAAGTCAATCTAGTGGGAAACACATATTTAGCCTACATAGAATAAGGAAATACACTATTTAAAAAGATATATCGTGGCCTGTGTGTAAGTTTCATGGAATTAACTAGGAGGACGGCTGCGACCATTATTTACATTACGAGGGTGTTACACACAACAAAACCATACTTTTCACATTCGTTACACTTCCTCCAAAATTGTTACACTTCTCAAAAACCGTTACACTTCTCAAATTCGTTACACTTCTCAAAACCGTTACACGGCACCCTCCTTTCTTCAGGCCCATCCTCAGGCCTATTAAACTTTAACTTAGTGTGACACGTAGGTGTAATTCCCTCTACTTTTAACCTGACCCTGAGTGTGACAATCTTAAAACACAAATAAGTATGTCCCCTATTGCATTGCACCCTGTCTAACAGACTCAAGCCCACAGCTAACCGAATTACGGAATTATTCTCAAACTATACATTTACGGTGGGGAGCATTATTTACAATGATGTTATTTCTTATTTACAACGCAACCCAGGACCTGTGTTTTTTTTTTTTTTTTAGGGAACAAGAAAAAAAGAAACTCCTGTTGGCGGGGAGGAGACAGCACACATTGCATCGATGCACCAGTACCAATACCACCAAAGCACCCAAAAGCACCAAAAGCACCACAAAGCACCAAAAGCACCACTCGGTGCGCAGTCACCATGGTTCATAATAAACACAACAAAACAACTGGTGGTGGTCTTCTCTTTCTCTGCTGGGCCGATGTTCTTCCCGACGTCTTCTGGCTTCATGCGGCCTACTTGGAAATATAAAAAGCACAAACCGTGTCCATTTTTATTTAGGGCAACAGGGGCCAACTAAGGGTGGTCCACCTGTTTGGCATAGGTGCCACCTTACCGAGGTCCGCAAGCAAGATTCCCTGGCCACTATGGCCGGTCTCCAACAGAGGTGCCCTGCCCCAGAACCTGGGGTCCATCAAGTGGTACTTGGCCGCAGAACAGCGGTCCATAAAGTGGTACATCAACGCAATGCATGCTGGTTCTGGGAATCTCGGGCGCACAATGGCCACCTCACGCACGCTCCCCTCGGCCCCCAATGGCGCACAGGTCATGTGGGAGACAAAAGAGACAATTGAGCGAGGGGTAAGGTCACAAGGGTACACATCAATAAGGCAATGCAAGGCGAAATGCGTACGGAGGGCGAAGTGAGAAAGCTCGTCCCTACCGTACGTCACCCCCCTGTCACCTACACTACCCTTGCCCTTACCCCATATGTACAAAAATCTACCCATTTACAAATTCGTCACTACTGTCACGTCTTCCCCATATTTCTCCTATACCAAATTCGTCTCCACAATCCCTCTATCCAAAATTTGCCATCACCAATTCGTCATCAATCCTCATAAGGAGGAAGAGATGGAACATCAAAGCACAATGTCACACCCACGTCATGATGCGTCTCACAATCCAAACATCTGCATCAAAAATAATTAAACATGGCATGGTGTGGAGTACCTGTCACCTCAGGTGAGTGGATGCAGATGGTGCGAGGAGATCCTTCATCCTAACTATCCTCTAAATGATTTTAACACACTTTACACTACCCGGGGGCCTTTCCCTGCCAATCCATTGGCCAACTTACACTATGGGTTCTAAAAACCAATTCCCATTGACCAAACTGTGGTGCTTCTCAATTTGGGGTCTCACTCCCCCGATTCATCTCCCGGTGCCCTTGCACAATTTCTGGGCTGCGACGTGTAGCTCTCCCAGCAGGTCTACCCACCTGCACACCTCCACCACTGCAGTTGCCACCCGAGCTTACCTAGCTCCTCACCCTAACCTAACTAACTGGGGACAGCCCCTCCTGGCTCTGTCACCCCACTCGGTGCCCTCTGGCACTGGGCTACCCGGGTCCGTCCTCCAGATCCTCGGGCCCCATCCACAACTACCGGCTCCCAGAGCCCACCTGCGGCCTCACCTGGCCGACATCCTCACAGTGGTGGAGTGCCCAAACCAACTACACACACTAACAGGCTACACGCCCAGCCATTTCCACAACACTAATGCACCCATCCAAAGACCATTCTTTCACCCGCACCACAGATGCCAATATCCAACCACAATTTACCTGTACCCTCTACCTAACACTTACACTACCCGCCCCGGGTATCCGTGATGGGGGTCCACTCTTCCCCCATTCACACCTTCGCACCATCCACTCCACTCCACAATTTCCACCATACTCACTCCACGACCATCCATTCCAATACTCCATTTATTCCACACTACCATTCTCCATACCTGCTGTTGCACACCTGTGCCCTCACACCTGGTGCCACCTGCACCCTCCTTTCTTCCTGGACCATTTGGTCATCACAATACACATCATCATCACTCACTCATACACTGCTCCACACACCTGTTCAGTTGCACACCTGTGCAATCACACCTGTTCAATCCTCAAACACACGGCATCATCTCAGCTAACTACTCCCCTCTGAAACTTGCGCTTCCCAATCGTCCCTTTAAACTATTGCGCTCCCACGTCATTATCATCCACACTAATCTACCTGCATCCCCACTACAGGTGTCCTTGTCACTACCTAACCTTAACGTCACCTAAGGTCATCTTCGCTAGATCCCTACACACGATATATCCTAACCCACCCGGGCTAGTTTTCACTGCCATCAACCCCATAAGCTATAGCGCATTTGCCCCCCTCTGTGAGGGATGGTGGATTTGCCATCCCACCACATCGGGGAGGTCCTACTATCAATTTTGCACATCCAAATTCCACAAATCAAAAATTTCCCATTTACTGCCAATTCTACCCACTATTATAAATTTCGTATCAAATCACGATCACTATCAATATCACCATCATCACAGTCCACTATATCCTAGCCTCGGTGCGTCGTGACATCATTAAACTCGGTTCATAAAGCCGAGCAATGAATTCGGGTGGTTTGGTCACCTGCAGGTTGAATCCGTCCGGCTTTCGGTTCAAGGGAGGTGGTTTGGTTGGACTGAGGTTCCACGCACCATCTCGGCGTGGCACCTTGCGGTCCCGGGCCCGATGGCTCAATCTCCCCCGGTCGGAACCCCGTCCCCGCGAGGGGGCACCGTTCCGCTTCCTCCCACTCGCCCTTGAACCGAACCGGTCGCCTCGCCCGCCAAGGCCCGGACTCGACCGTGCGGGGCGGGGCCAAGCCCGAATCGGCAACGACGCTTCGAAGAGAAGCGACGCAGCATCGATCCGCGCCGGGCCTCGCACCCAACAAAGCACACCGCGCCCCGTGTGCTCTCATTGGCTATCCGTCGCCCTAACCACTAACCCGGTTTCCGTCGATGCTTCACTTGCATGCTCACACGCATACGCTACCCCTTTCACCCTCACAAAACCTGGCGTTCCAACGCCGTCCGTACATTCCACCAACGCTCTCCCTGTTACACACCACACCTCTCGCGCACACTCTTGCGCACACTTTGGTCCACACCTCTCCTCCGTTACGTCCTCCGTAACACTCACCATGGGCGTGCACTCTTGCATCCACCCACTAACGCGCTCACATGGGCTCTCCCACACCCGCGCTACCACCAACTCAGGTGTGCTTCCTCGCACACGTTCCACCACCACCTTACTCTCCGTGTCACACTTCGTACACCCCGACGTGCATTCTCGCTCACACTCGGTTTCACACTTGCGCTCCGATGTGCCCTCTCGCACCTGCGCCATCACCAACTCACTATTCGTGTCACACTCCGTACACCCCGACGTGCATTCTCGCTCGCACTCGGTTTCACTCCCACACTTTATAACACACCCACTCGCCGACGCACACTTTTTCCTCCCACGCGTGCCATTTCCACTCACACGGGACCCTTCACCAACGCCCAGATGCTTCCTCGATCCCAAGCGCGCGAAAATTCTTTTGTCGCCAAACATCCTCTTACAAAATCTCCCAGCACAATACACAACAGCACGTCTCACCTTCGAGGTTCTTCTTCCTCCCTGCACCAAAACCTGCAAACTTCCATTTGGATTAGCGAATACAGCACCAGGATGTGCATTTAGACTTTGAGCAATTTCCATTCCTTCCTCCGATTGTTGCTCTTTTAACTTTAAGTCCCCGGTCTCTCCAATTTCAACTATACCCATAATTTCTTTGTTCACCTCGACGACCGTTGGCTTTAATAAAATTCCCTCTACCTCATCGGTCGCCGGCTTTTCCAAACCCCGGGTTGCGATTTCTACCCCTGTCATTGTACCCGTGCTTTTCTCCGCTTCGCTCAACCAGTGCTTCTCGACCCGCGTTACCTCCTCGTGCACCCCTGGGACCCTTTCGCCCACCATGCGATCCATGGTCTCCCCACATTTTTGCATGCGGTCACCCATTCTGTTCGTTATTGCTTCCATTTTGTTTAACAATCGCCCACTGTTAGCATCCATCCGGTTCCCCATTACCCCCATTTGCCCCATAAGGGCCCCCATCATTCTGCTTTCCATTTGTTCCATAATGTCGTTTTCTTTCTGCATTTCCACCATGAATTGGGCCATGAAGGCTTGCATTTGGGCCACCGTTGGTAGTACAAAGGGTGCGGCCGCAGCTGCCCCAACCTCGTGCGCGAGAGCGCCATTTTGCGTGCCCGTAACCTCGTGCGCGAGGGCGCCATTTTGTGCGTCTGAAACCTCCGCAACCACATTGCCATTTTTCTCCTCCTCCCTTTCCTCCACATACATTTCCCCGAGGTCCTGGGTCGATTCCACCCTGTCTATCTCTCCCACCGACATCCGATCGCCTTGATTGTCCATGGCGCGATCTCAAAATTCGGGTTTTATAAAACAAAATAAATTTCGGCAGCTTGTAATTTTGAGCGCGTTAAGCGCGCTTCGGGTCCGATCTCACTCCTCGACACCAATTGTTACAGACGCGGTTTAGATGTTATGATGGGCCGAGCGGATGGTCCAACCGTGACCGAACAGTTACTCCCCGATTAGCCCGATTCCACCCGACGTTGACCAGATCGCCCCACAGATATTCAATCGGGAAACCTCTAAAGCGACCGAAAGAGAAGGAAAAGAGAAGAAGACAGAGTACGGAGGAAGAACAGATTTATTATACACACACAAGCAAAAAGAAAGAGCGACCAAAATTATTTACAGCAATGGATGGAAGAAGCAGTCACACAGTGCATCGTTAGCTTAAACTATTCAATTTACTTAACCCCAGGACAACGATTAGGACAGACGACGTTCACACTTACACGGGGGATATTGCAGGCAGGTATGGCTTGAGGTGGATTGCTGGAGAGGGAGGCAGGGTCGGAGGCAGCAGCTCTCAATTCCTCGCGTTTTTGGCGGGAAAACCCTCCGTCGCGTATCCGCTGCCGATGCCGTAGACGTCACGTGCTGGCTCGGTCACACCTGCTCCTCTCCTTCTGGTGGAGCCGTCTCCCTCCTTTCAGCGCGTCTCTCCAAAGCTGGTTTCCTCTCCGAGTACCTCTCCTCTTTGGCTTGGAGCGTCTCGCATCTCACCACTCCTCTCGTATGTCACCTCTTCGCTCATCTCATCTCTGGTGAAGCAGTCCCTTCCAGTCGCTTTTATCACTCGGGGCGGAATCAAGCCGCCGGCTGCGAGGGCACGCCTACCGGGTCGCTAACCGCAGTGCTGGTTGGCTGTTAGGGCTGTCCGATTCCTCCTTTGCTCATGACGGCGTGCCACGCCTGTGAGTTGGCGGCTCCTACCCCCCTCCTCTCCGATATGAGCACATGGGCAATGGCGGCTTGCGGGATTGAACACCACTCGCACCCCTTTTGAAAGGAACTTTGGAGAGCGCAGATGTTTGGGGAAATTGAAAGGGCCTACGCTTATTTTGTTTGATACAATGCAAAGTCAATCTAGTGGGAAACACATATTTAGCCTACATAGAATAAGGAAATACACTATTTAAAAAGATATATCGTGGCCTGTGTGTAACTTTCATGGAATTAACTAGGAGGACGGCTGCGACCATTATTTACATTACGAGGGTGTTACACACAACAAAACCATACTTTTCACATTCGTTACACTTCCTCCAAAATTGTTACACTTCTCAAAAACCGTTACACTTCTCAAATTCGTTACACTTCTCAAAACCGTTACAATATATATATATATATATATATATATATATATATATATATATATATATATATATATATATATATATATATACACACACTACTGGTCAAAAGTTTTAGAACACGTCAATTTTTCCAGTTTTTATTGAAATTTATGCAGTTTAATGTCTCAATGTACTCTGAAGTTAAGCATAGAACAAATAAACAATTGGAGATAAAAAAAGAAATCATAGAATCATTTTGTTTAACAAAATTTAATTTAAAATTTTGACTCGGCAAAGTAGCAACCTTTTGCAGATATAACCACTAACACACTCGTGGCATTCTTTCTCCAATGGAAATCAAATATTGTTTGGGAAGTTCTTCCCAACATTGTTGTAGAAGTTCCCACAAATGTGTTGCACTTGTAGGTTGCTTTGCTTTCACCCTTCTGTCCAGTTCATCCCAAACCAGCTCGATGGGGTTTAGGCCGAAAAAAATATATTGCTGGTCTCTGGTCAGACCAAAGTTCCAGAATTGATGCGGCGATGCGGTTTTTTTTTTTGGTTTTTTTTTTTTAAAGCATGGATTGCACATATAAAGGTGTTGTTTTTTGTGTGTCCTCATGCCTTGCGCTCCTCCTCATCTGCCGTGGCGCCGTCCAGAGAGAAATTAAAGACAGCCAATGGGACTGGTAGGCCTTTTTGTAAATAATGAACACAAGCTTAAGTTATTTTAAAATGTATTTATTCTGAAAATTATTAAGTTCTTCAAGCATATTATAGACTGCCATTTCGATCTCGAGATCGCCTTGCCGTACTGTTAAACATTCCAATGCGTCGATCGCGTCAACACTGCGCATGTGCAAGTGGTCTAACAGGCCGATGGTCTCCCACGATCTCTTCTCCCAGTCCACCAGATTATCAGACACTTACAACTTCATGACAAACGAGATAGGATCCAGGCCTAATTAACGAGACCACCCGCAGCTCTCTAGGCCTTCTGGTTGCTTCACACGAACCCGACAAAGAACGTCTTCGTTTCAATAAATGACAATATCCAGCCGATTGGATTCATGACGTCACGGCACACAAAACTACTCATATCTTTGGAACGGCTGGTTGGATTTGGACAAACTAAACGTAGTTTGGTTTTTGTTTTTGTTTTTAGTTTTGTATCAATTTGGAATCTATGTGTAATTACGCTTATTATTAATATTATTATTATTTTGCTATGTATGTTACGAACGAATAGAAATGTTATTTGCAATTGTATTCCCATCCCATTCATGGTTTCTCTGGTCTGTGTTTAAGATAAGTTGTTTCACACTGACTGTAGTAAGTTGAATCAATGAGCAACTTGCTAATTATTCTGTTGATGGTGCTTACTTGCTTACTTACTTACTGGATTTTGGACTTTGCAGGTGTTCGGAAATTCCAGTGAATAGCTCGATTAGCTTGCTGTGTGCAGTGCGTCATTGGTCGTGCCTTACTTTGGAGTTACTGATCAATTGAAAAGTAATTTGTAAATGGTTGTGGATATGCAGGGCGGGTTCAGAGTTATATTAAAGTCAAAAGTGGATGGTGATTATAAAATATGATTGAATTACTCAGAAAATTAGGTGGAGGTGATATAACTCCTTTGGTCACAATTCAAAACTAACAATTCACAGTTTTCTATGTAATATTATAATGGGATTTGAGGTGACATAGAGTTGAGTAGATAATAAATCCCGTCATCGTAACTATGAGTTATGTTTTCTTTGTTAAAATTTCTCAGTTTTCAGAGGGGTACTGATTATATTTAAGCATGTTCCTTTTTTTATTTTTGTCATATAATTATTTGCCTGAACTCAATTAAGATCAGTTTGTTACTTTTTTTTTTTTTTTTGCAGTATGTCGAGCAAAAAAAGGAAGTGGTCGGAGGATTACGTGTGGTACGGTTTCACATGTTTGACGGAACGGGATGGAAGTCAGCGTCCTCAATGCATGCTTTGCAATGTCAAGTTGAGCAACTCCAGCCTCGCACCAGCAAAACTACGGGAACACTTCAAAAAAACTGCACAGCGAGGGGCAGTACAAAGACGCAACGCTGGATGAATTCAAATTGAAGAGAGTCCGATTCGACGCAAGTGCTACCGTGCCCACTCTTGGCTTCGTTCCAATTGACAAACCGATCCTCACCGCGTCGTATGAAGTTGCGTACCTGATCGCAAAGCAGGGCAAACCACACACCATTGGCGAGACACTCATCAAACCGGCCGCGTTGAAGATGGCCAACATCATGCTGGGAAAAGCAGCTGAAAACAAGTTGTCTCTCGTTCCACTCTCAAATGACACCATCAGATGCAGAATCGACGACATGAGCGACGACATCCTCGCCCAGGTAGTTGCAGATTTAGTCGCAACCCCAACGAAATTCAGCCTTCAACTCGACGAGACCACCGACGTTTCGAATTTGAACCAGCTCATCTTATTTGTGCGTTATGTCAAAGGAGACGAGATCAAGGAAGACTTTCTGTTCTGCAAGCCTCTCACAACAACGACGAAGGCAGCTGACGTGAAGAAGCTTGTGGACGACTTCTTCAGAAGCAACGGCCTCTCGTGGAACATGGTGTCTGCATTTTGCTCGGACAGAGCTCCAGCCATGCTGGGATGCAACTCCGGTTTTGTAGCGCTGGTGAAGGCCGATGCACCACACATCATCGTCACGCACTGCGTCCGGCACAGACACGCGCTGGCATCAAAAACCCTGCCTCCAAAACTGGCCAATGTTCTGAAAATCGTGGTTGAAACAGTGAATTACGTGCGAAGCCGTGCTCTGAATCATCGCAACTTCAAAGAGCTGTGCAATGAAATCGGCTCTGAATTCGAAGTCCTTCCCTACCACTCTAACCTTCGATGGTTATCATGAAGGAAGGTAGTGAGCCGTGTTTTTGCGAGCACACCAGCATTGCCATGCAATGCACTTCCAAGAGTCAGAGTTCATCCTCGCCTTGGCGTACTTGGCTGACATCTTCGACGCACTCAATCATCTCAATTGCCAGATGCAGGGTGGTGGAGTGAATGTCATCAAATCTGAAGAAAAGCTGAGTGCTTTCCGAAAGAAGTTACCGTTGTGGAGGCGGCGAACAGAGAACGACAACTTCGCGAACGTTTCGCTACTGGACGAGTGCGTGAGCGGGATCGAAGATGAGTCTGAAGTTGGAGGCACTGCTGTACCGAGGGAGCTGAAGTAAGCGATTGCCACACACTTGGATGAACTGGGAAAGTCATTCGACGGCTACTTCCCCGACCAAGAGCAATACCCAGCATGGGTGCAGCAGCCGTTTACTTTCGACGTTGCAACGGCAGATGTCAACGACCAATACCTCGACGACCTCATCGAACTTCAGCAGAGCCAGACTCAACAACAACTCTTCGGCACAACAACGCTCTCAACGTTTTGGTGCCACCAAATGGAAGGATATCCTCACATCGCTAAAATTGCCCTTGAGATCCTCACGCCGTTCGTTACAACGTATCTCTGCGAGCATGCGTTTTCGAAACTGGTGGACATTAAAACAAAGAAAAGTAGCAGGCTTGTTAATCCATTACTTGTTCCCTGAAGAAGGCCTTTTTTTACAATATAACTGTGCAATTTACATTATTTTCCCGTTTTTGCTAACCTAAACTTTTTTTTAAACCTCGAGCAGTTTACTGCTTACCTTTATACCATTTCAGGTTATTCACTGAACATTAAACTGCGTAAATTTCAATAAAAAACTGGAAAAATTGAGGTGTTCTAAAACTTTTGACCGGTAGTGTGTATATATATATATGTATGTATATATATATATATATATATATATATATATATATATATATATATATATATATATATATATATATATATATATATATATATATATATACAACAACAACAACATGCATTTTAAGGCCATGTTCCCTGCTAGAGCGGGGGTTAGCCTTGCGGGAAAGATATATATATATATATATATATATATATATATATATATATATATATATATATATATATATATGTATGTATATATATATATATATATATATATAAATATATCAACAAATATACACCAACAACTGGGAGAATGACAAAAGAGCAGGTAAATACAAAAAATAATTGAAAAGATTGGGGATAGACAAAGAAGGCTCATTGGAATGGCTAAGAAGAGGTCAGCTCAACTGGGATGGAGAACTAATCATAATGAATGCCCAAAATCAAGGACATGAATCAAATGTATTTGAAAAGATGGTGGGAGTAAGCCAGACCCACAAGTGTAGATTCTTCAAGACAGAAACAGAAGTATTAATCACCTGCTCTCAAGATGCAAAAACTATTATCAGAACAACTTTACACACAACAGCACAAACAAAGTATGAAAAGTGATTTATTGACATACCTGCAAAAAATTCAACATACCAGTACCGGAAAACTCATGGAAACACGAACTAAGGACAATCATTGAAAATGAGGGCGTCATGCTCACGTACGACCTGATGATTCCATCGAGGGTGAACATAGAAAACAAAGCATTGCATCCGGGCCTTGTACACAGGAACAAAAAGGAAAAGACAGCATTGATGATTGAGATATCAGTATCCAGCGATTTTGGCCTAAACAATGCAGAGATGAAGAAAATGACCAAATACCAGGAACTAAATAATGAGGTCAAGAGATCTCGGAAGCAGAAGAGCATCGAAATTGTACCAGTGATAATTGGAGCAACAGGAATGATGAAGAAGAACCTCACTGACATTTTAAAAACCATCCCCAGGAATATTACCACAAATGAACTACAACTGGAGACAATCCGGGATTTGGTGACGATCCTGAAAAGAGAACTTGGAACAAAACTCTGAAAAAGTTGAACAGTTTGGTCCATGAACCGTAATCCCTTACCGAAGAGGAGATGGATACTTTGGGTCCAGGGAGGCTCAGTTCCACCTCCTGAAACCCACAAATTGATATAACAACCAACGACACTCACACAGATACACACACATACACACACACACACACACACACACACACACACACACACACACACACACACACACACACACATCTCGTTTTTTATTTCTGTTCCTCACAATTCTACCAAACACACCCACACAAACCCCAAGTACTACCACCCCTTCCCAGACTTAAAATAGACAGCCCCCTATGGTATATCTTTTGGTGCACCCAAATGTAACCCAATTGATCTTCAGGTCATAAAGGATGCTATATTTTGCTCTGCATGGAAACTAATGTTAGAAAACCCGAGAAACGCGGCTCTACATCATAAGGTAAAAAGGATGACTCATACAGGAAACTAGCAGGTCACCCAGGCATGGCCTTTTACTACATCGAAAGACAGCAGGAAATGAGAGCAACTGAAATTTAACCCAAATTATTGACAAATCTACAGGACAATTATTTTTTTCAAATACTGCAATGCCATTCTTACAACATGTACGAACAGCATTGTGGTTGTTCTTCAAATACGTGGCATCTTGCCAACAGACCTGAGTAACGCATGTGCACACAAAGGTAACCGAACCATTACAAGGGATGTTTGTGCACGGGTTGCACGATGTTCACTTGGTATATGATGACATTTGTATCTTGAGTTCCAAAATCAACATGTCCAGCATAGTTGATTCAGCTGCAAACTTGTTCTTCACGTGCAGCATTATCCTCTTTCGGCAATAAACTGAAATCGTTACTTTGATGTGCAACATGCGCATTTGGTGCGACATCTTTCCAGCAATTTTCATCATCTCAACATTTTAATGGTATTAGTTAGGCCGCATACTAACTGAAACGAAGGCCGAAACGAAGGTTAGTTAGGCCGCTATATGTCTTGCATAACTGACCCACCCATGATTTCAAATGGAGAGAAAAGCTGAAAGGCAAGGCAGCCTGCATGGGGTGAGATACCATCTGATATACATACATAAATGTGTATATACAGACTTGGCATTTAATATGGAATATTTTTTTTGTGGGGGTGAACTTACTTTTCAAGATGTCTTAGAACCAAAAGTTCATTGGAATTATGTTGAAATTATGCTAGATTTTGTTAATGTGACCTTTAAAAGAAACAAAAACCACATTTGACATTTCGAAACAAATACATTGATCCTTGAAAGTGATGTAAACTGATATCGAACTCAATTCATGGACAGTCCTGTGTTAAACTTCTGTACGTTTTCCAGAAGTATCTCTTTATTTTGCACATTAGCCAAAAAATTTTTTAACAAAAGTTAAATTACGACTGGGATTACGGACTGTAAAATTACAGTTCAGTACTTCGTGTAACCCCCACGAGCATTCAGGAGAGCACGACGTTGAGGCATGCTGTTCATGAGATTTGCCAAGGTTTGGACAGGAATCGCTTGCCATGCAGTTACAATAGCCTGCTGCAATTCACGCACAGAGGTCGGCTGCTGGTCCAAGTGGTCGATTTGACGCGTTAATTCTGCCCACAAGTTCTCTATCAGATTCATATCCGGGGACATGGCAGGCCACTCCATATGCTCTACACCACGGTCAGCAAGAAAGTGTTGGATCATGCAAGCACGATGAGGCCGTGCATTGTCATCTTGGAAGACAACGTTTCCTCGAAAGGCTGCACGAGCAAATGGAAGCAATGTTTCTTCCAGAATGGCCCTGTACTTGAACTGGTTCAGGTTTCCATTCAGAACAACCAGGTCAGTTTTGCCCCCTGCATGAAAAGCAGCACAAACGGTCACCCCACCGCCTCCAGCTTGGACTATTGGCACTATACAATCTTTGTTGTAGGCTTCATGCACTTGTCTGTGCACTCGGACGTGGCCATCTTGATGATAGACCAGAAATCTAGACCCGTCACTGAAGATCACGTGATTCCAGTGTCCTGGCTGCCATTGACGGTGCACTCTGGCCCACTGCAATCGGCGCTGGCGGTGTTGTCTGGTCAGGCGTGGCTTTCTCAGGGGACGCCTGGCACGATAGCCTGCTTGAACCAGTCGTTGGTTGACTAGCCTTCTGGATACAGGCACATTTGTCAGTTGCTGCCACTCAGCCCTAAGCCGATTAGCTGACTTGGTACGGCCATTGCGGACTAACCGGTGCAGCTGGCGATCATCCCTCCTTGTGGTTCTGCGGGGACGTCCTGGCCTCGGTATTGGAGTAGGGACACCCCTCTGAGCATTTCGTTTCAGGATCTTTGATACCTGACCTTGAGTGATGCCATACTGCCGAGCAATAGCACGCTGTTTCATGCCAGAATTTCGTAAAGCCACCACTCCATGACAAACAGCATTGTCGAGTTGACGGACCATCTCCAGAGGAAGCGGAAATAACTTTTGTAGATGTGCAGCAGTTGTTTTCCACTAATACAGAACGCAACAACCCTTATATACCTGATTGTGAAGCCAATCGTCAAATGTACCTGTCCTTACATTTTGTCACGCCAACTGTGATATAATCCTGTTATTGACTTCTTGCTGCGACAGACAATCAGTGACATGGTTCTTTTAACAAATAAATCACCAAAGTGTAAAAGAAACTCACCAGATTGATATACCGAGTTAAGAAAGTAAACCCGTCAAGAAAAAAAAAAATTCCATATTAAATGCCAAGTCTGTATATATATGTGCCAATAGAACGTCTTCACCCCTTTCAAAATTTTCACCTTTTGTTACCTTATAGCCTGGAATTAAAATGCATTAAACCAGACCAACTTTATTTACACATCTTAAAGAACAACTTCCAAGTGAAGAACAAATTCCACAAATTTCAGAGAAGTAATTCAATATACAAAACTAGAAAACTAGATAAGTGTCCAACTCCTTATAATATCAATTGTAAATTACCTCAGGTGTAACCAATCACCTTCGAAATCACGTACCAAGTTAATTGGCCTCCACCTGTGTTAAATTGTCGTGATTTTGATTATTTCAGAACAAAATCAGCTGTTC
Organism: Myxine glutinosa; assembly: GCF_964187855.1. Taxonomy (NCBI): domain Eukaryota; kingdom Metazoa; phylum Chordata; class Myxini; order Myxiniformes; family Myxinidae; genus Myxine; species Myxine glutinosa. Next base: position 70,621,162 of record NC_136274.1, on the reverse strand, counting down.
CTGTAGGTTTCCTCTGCTGCATGGTGCATTTCACAGCAAAGACTCAACTATGAGCACCAAGGAGCTTTCAAAAGACGTTTTTGTATACAGTCGAGGCTCATGTAAGAGCTAATACATTACACATGAGAACAGGCACAGCCCCACAAAACATACAATAAATAAAGGGAGTGGGAGACAGGAGGGGGAGAGAGAGGAAAACATACAAGCTCAACAACAGAAGAGAACAGCGACGTCGGTAGATCTATGGAAGAGAGAGGGCATGTGGGGAAGGGGTACACTGTATACAACAAATTCACACAACTAGGAATTTCAGGAAAGAAGTTGGAGTTTGAAAGAGGTGGATTTGGGGTGTTCTAACGGGGGTAGAAAAGATCAAGGCCCTGGACGGGGGAAGACAAGAGATGGTGGTGAACAGCCGCCCCAAAGACCCGGAGGAAGGAGTGGGATCGAAGAGAGCGAGGTAGTCCGTTCCAGAGGCGGGAGAAAAGAGGAACGAAGGAGCGAAGGCGAACAGACCATCCGGGATAAAGTTGTAGAAAGGGACAGATCAGGGGATGTGTATAAAAATATTTCAAAGCCTTGAATATCCCTTGGAGCACAGTCAAGACAATCATTAAGAAGTTGAAGGCGTTTGGTACCACCAAGACCCTGCCTAGATTAGGTTATCCCTCCAAACTGGATGACCAAGCAAGGAGGAAACTGATCAGAGAAGCCACCAATAGGTCAATGGCAACTTTGAAAGCTACAGACCTTTATGGCAAAGACTGGCCATTGTGTGCATGTGACAACAATATGAAGCCTCTCCTCACTGAAAGACACATGAAAGCCCCTTGGAGTTTGCAAAAAAAAAAGCATCTAAAGGACTATCAGACTGTGAGAAACAAGATTCTGTGGTCTGATGAAACCAAGATTGAACTGTTTGGCTTCCATCTGGCCACTCTGCCATAAAGCCCAGATCGGTGGAGTGTTGCAGTGATGGTTGTCCTTCTGGAAGTTTCTTCCATCTCCACATAGGATCTCTGGAGCTCAGCCAGAGTGACCATCGGGTTCTTGGTCACCTCTTACCAAGGCCCTTCTCCCCCGATTGCTCAGTTTGGCTGGGCGGCCATTTCTAGGAAGAGTCCTGGTTGTTCCAAACTTCTTCCATTTAAGAATTATGGAGGCCACTGTGCTCTTGGGAACCTTCAATGTAGCAGAGAATTTTTTTGTAGGCTTCCCCAGATCTGTGCCTCGATACAATCCTATCTCTGAGCTCTGCAGCAGTTCCTTCGATCTCATGGCTTGGTTTTTGCTCTGATATGCATTGTCAGCTGTGAGACCTTATATAGACAGGTGTGTGCCTTTCCAAATCATGTCCAATCAATTGAATTTACCACAGGTGGACTCCAATCAAGGTGTAGAAACATCTCAAAGATGATCAAGAGAAATGGGAGGCACCTGAGCTAAATTTCAAGTGTCATAGGAAAGGGTATGAATACTTATGTCAATGTGATATTTCCGTTTTTTCTTTTTAATAAATTTGCAAAACTTTCTAAAATCCTGTTTTCTCTTTGTCATTATGGAGTATTGAGTGTAGATTGATGAGGGAAAAAATGAATTTAAACGATTTCAGCATAAGGCTGCAACATAACAAAATGTGAAAAAAGTGAAGGGGTCTGAATACTTTCTGAATGCACTGTATTTGCTTTCTTCTCTAAAACTACATGCACAATTTCGTTGAAACTTGACCACAACCTTCACCAACCGTGCTGTACCAAAGTTTGTTTACGGCACTAAAAAAAAACTGCCCCTTTAGGGGTCAACGGGGAGGGGGGGTTGCCCCTCAAAATAGGTATTTGCTTTCTTCTCCGAAACTACACACGCAATTTCGATTAAACTTCACCACAACCTTCACCACCCGTGATTTACCAATGTTTGTTCCAGGCATTAGAAAAATTGGGTTCTGAGGAGGTATATGGGGTTAGGGGAGGAGGTGGAGTGGGTTGCCCCCCAAAATAGGTATTTTTTTGTTTGTTTGTTTTAAGTCTTATGGTTATGTTCGTATGAGTCTACATGCTTGCCTGTCTTCTAGCAACCATTGAAATTGGTTTAAAATACCTTTAGTCAGTGCAGTATAATGCTTATTCTACCAGGTGAGCACCAGGGGTATTGCCCCGATGTTCTTTTCAAATAATTTTCTGAAATTTGTAGAATTTTCTTTTCACTTGGAAGTTGTGGGTTACAATGTGTAAATAAATGAGGGAAAAGTCTGAGTTAATGCATTTTAATTCCAGACTATAAGGCAACAAAATGTGAAAAATTTGAACGGGGGTGTAGACTTTCTATAGGCACTGTAGATAGCAGCGAGGGGGTGGGGGGGCGTGATCAGATTCAGGAAAGTCCAGATACTTGCATAGATTGGGCAAAAGATTGGCAGATGCAGTTTAGCATGAAGAAATTTAAGGTGCTTGGCATTGGATAAGAATAATGAAAATAGATATTACATGATGCAAGGGGCAATGTTGGAGCGTGGCACACAGGAGAAGGATCTGGGGGTGGTAATAGCTACGCCATAGGACCAGGGGCCATAGCCTGAGAGTAAAGAAGAGGAGAGTTTGGATGGTAGTTGGGTAGGGGTCTTTCACTCAGAAAGTAGTTGATGCATGGAATGGTCTCCCAGGAAAGTTAGTGGCAGCAGAAACAGTAGATACAGTCACGTGAAAAAGTAAGTACACCCCATGTAAAGTTTTGACTTTTTCAACATATTTCAACATACAGCTATTTGATCTTCATTTAAACAATATTGATAGATAAACGTGATATAATATAACAAATATCATGAAACATTTAGATTTTGTAGTCCATTGTAAAATTTAAACAAACAAATGCAAATTTCGCATGTGGAAAAAGTAAGTACACCCCTAAATTTATCACCACTTCAAATACCTAAATTTAGAATCAGGTGCACCAGCTCAGGTGCAAATGATTAGAACATCGTTAGAGAGGATCTTGGAGGAACCTGTCTTATTTAAACCTCAGACATTTAGTTTGGTTTGCTCTTTGTTGTTGAAGTGTGCATCTCATTCTATCACCATGCCTAGATCTAGAGAAGTGACAATCTAGAAGTGACAATCACCATGCCTAGATCAAAAGAGCTCTCTGAGGCCTTCAGAAAGAAGGTTTTTGATGCCTACGAGTCTGGGAAGGGATTTAAAAAGATCTCCAAACAATTTGAAATCAATCATTCGACTGTCCGGAAGATCATCTACAAGTGGAGAAGATTCCAAACAACTGCCAACTTGTTCAGGCCAGGCCGCCCCAGCAAGTTCAGCCCGAGAGCAGACCGCAAGATGCTGAAAGAAGTCTCTAAGAACCCCAGAATGTCATCACGGGACCTACAGGTAGCTCTTGCCACTGTTGATGTCAAAGTGCATGAGTCTCCCATTAGAAAGAGGCTGCACAAATTTGATCTACATGGGAGGTTTGCCAGGAGGAAACCTTTGCTGTCCAGAAAGCACATCAGGGCAAGACTAAAGTTTGCCAATGAAAACCTTGGCAAAGACCAGCACTTCTGGAACAATGTGCTCTGGACAGATGAGTCAAAGGTAGAGCTATTTGGCCACAGTACCAGAAGACATGTTTGGCGAAAAGCAAAGACAGCATTTGACCACAAGAACCTGATACCAACTGTAAAGCATGGTGGTGGAAATTTTATGGTTTGGGGCAGCTTTGCTGCATCAGGGCCTCGGCAGCTCACCATCATAGAATCCACTATGAATTATTCATTGTACCAGAGGGTGCTTGAGGATAATGTGAGGCCATCTGTCGGAAAGTTGAAGCTCAACCGAAGGTGAACCTTGCAACATGACAATGACCCTAAACATACCAGTAAATCCACCAAGGAATGGCTGAAAAGAAAGAAATGGAGGGTTCTGGAATGGCCAAGTCAAAGCCCGGATCTAAATCCCATCGAGATGTTGTGGGGGGATTTGAAACGAGCTGTGCATGCAATAAACCCCTCAAACATCGCACAGCTGAAAGAATTCTGCATGGAGGAGTGGGCAAAAATTTCTCCCAGTCGATGTCAGAGACTGGTAGACAGTTATAAGAAATGCCTACTTGAGGTTGTTTCTGCCAATCGGGGCAATACCACCTATTTGAGCCAAGGGTGTACTTACTTTTTCCACATGCGAAATTTGCATTTATGTTTATTTAAATTATACAATGGACTATAAAATGTAAATGTTTCACCTCTTATATCTGTATTATATCACCTCTATCAATATTGTTGAAATGAAGATCAACTAGATGTATGTTGAAATATGTTGAAAAAGTCAAAACTTTACATGGGGTGTACTTACTTACTTACTTTTTCACGTGACTGTATGTAAAAACTGGAATTAGATAGTTACAAGCATTCGCGATGGAGTGATACATGGATATTGGCAGGAATTGGCGGTAGTTGAGGTGTGGATCGGTGACTGGATACCTGTGCTGTGGTTGTGATGTTTGTGAGAGGGTCTTGTGAAAAGGTGAATGTGGTGTCTGTGCATTGGTAACCCCCACAACCACCGTGTTCACCCTTACCCCAACACCCCCCACCCCAACCCCGCCCTCTCCCCACCCAAAATTGGTATCATTTATAACATCCTTTGAATCGATATTATAAAAGAGCCGTGTTTGTTTGTCTGTTTGTTTGTTTGTCTGTCTGTCTGTCTGTCTGTTTGTTTGTCTGTTTGTTTGTTTGTCTGTTTGTTTGTTTATCTGTTTGTTTGTTTATCTGTTTGTTTGTTGGTCTGTTTGTTTGTTTGTCTGTTTGTTTGTTTATTTGTTTGTCATGTTATAAATTGAGAACTGATTAACGGATTTCAATAACTTCAACTACGGTGGATTCGGGTAACCACCGGGAATGTTTGTGAGCCAAAAAAAGATTATTATTATTATTATTGTTTTTTTTTTAATGGGTAAATGGACACGCGTGTGAAAACTGCAAATGCCAATTTTATCATTGCAAGTGATGGTTATCCCTGCACGGAGAGCAGGATCTCCCAGGAATTCTTTTTTTTTCTTCCCCCATGGGTTAGACATCGCAGCAAAGATTGGTATTTCCATCAGCGAAGCGACGGGTCTTATATTCTAGTGATAATAAAATGCATCAGGAATAGTCGCTCCTGTTCAATAAATGATTGGATTTGTGAGGAACAGAGTTGAAAAAAGGTGTGCATGCGTGTGTGCGTGTGTGCGTGAGCGAGTGTGATGTGAGTAAGTGTGTGTGTGATGTGAGTAAGTGTGTGTGTGATGTGAGTAAGTGTGTGTGTGATGTGGGTATGTGTGTGAGTGAGTGTGAGTACATGTGTGTGTGTGATTGCGTGATTGAGTGTGTGAGTAAGTGGATGTGGGAGTGTATTGTTGAGTGTGTGTGCATGTGTGTGAGTGCATGATTGAGTTTGTGAGTGTGTAAGTGAATGCATGTGTGAGTGAGTGCATGTGTGAGTATAGGAGTGAGTGTGTGATTGAGTGCATGTGTGTGTGAGTGTGAGTGCATGTGTGAGAGAGTGTGTGAGTGAGTGCATGTGTGAGCATGTGAGTGAATGCATGTGTGAGTGAGTGCATGAGTGCATGTGTGTGTGAGTGCATGTGTGAGAGAGTGTGTGAGTGACTGCATGTGTGAGTCTCTGAGTGAATGCATGTGTGAGTGTGTGAGTGAGTGAATGTGTGAGTGTGTGAGTGAATGCATGTGTGAGTGAGTGCGTGACTGCATTTGTGAGTATAGGAGTGAGTGTGTGATTGAGTGCGTGAGTGCATGTGTGTGTGAGTGTGAGTGCATGTGTGAGTGAATGCATGTGTGAGTGAGTGTGTGAGTGAGTGCATGTGTGAGTGTGTGAGTCAATGCATGTGTGAGTATAAGAGTGTGTGTGATTGAGTGAGTGAGTGCGTGAGTGAGTGCATGTGGAGTTCATTCGTGATTGAGTGTGTGAGTGCATGTGTGAGTATGAGTGAGTGCATGTGTGAGTGAATGCATGTGTGAGTGAGTGCGTGAGTGAGTGCGTGAGTGAGTGCATGTGTGAGTGAGTGCGTGAGTGAGTGCATGTGTGAGTGAGTGAGTGTGTGCATATGTGAGTGTATGTGTGAGTGAGTTTGTGAGTGCATGTGTGAGTGCGTGAGTGAGTGCATGTGTGAGTTCGTTCGTGATTGAGTGTGTGAGTGCATGTGTGAGCATGTGTGAGTATGAGTGAGTGCATGTGTGAGTGTATGTGTGAGTGAGTGAGTGCGTATGTGAGTGTATGTGTGAGTGAGTTTGTGAGTGTATGTGTGCGTGTGTGAGGTCGTGCATGCAAGAAGTAAATAATTCAAGTGATGTAACTGTAGCAAAATTGCCAATTACCTGTGCTGTGCTGACATGACCTACTCTACCTCTTTGATGAAGGTTACATGGCCTGGGGATCTTCGTTTGTGCCAAACTTTCACATTCGTACCAAACGTATTGTCCACATTTTCAACTCGAGTTTGTTCCAATTTAATGATGCGATACGCCTTGTTTATGTACGTAATAAATAGACGGCCTCTTTCCACGTGCAAGTCGTGTCATGACATGTGGTACCGACCACCAAAGCTCTCGACAGTGAGGCAATTCGCATTGTTAATCAGGCTTTAGGTAATCTGGCAATATTTACCCCGAGGCTTTGTTTTACGATTTGTATAAACACGAGCACGCCGTGGATGGTGCATTGTGTGTCCCAAGACTTACCGCCGATGCGGGGAAGCAAAAAAGGCACACGCCAACGTGATGAGTCACCATGAGCGTGTCCCGTCGAAGGAACTCGCGCAAGGACGTGTTCACGACCCGTGCCCCCAGGTGGCTCTGTGGGCGCGTGTCCACCTGGCTCCGCCGACGATGGCGATGGCTCAGGAACATCGCTACGATGTCGTACGCGAAGTACGGCGTCGCGAACCACACGTACCACGTCGCCAGCCAGTGCCTGTTACGCACGACGCACACCACACGACTGTCGTACACTTTCACAGGTATCATGAGGGAACGCACGATCCCTCCGGCCTCAATGACATATTACGTACGCAGGAGCATTGCGGGCGACATGTTGTTGGGGGTTAGGGTTAGGAAGCTTTATATGTTGGACCTAAAGAAACAAGTAGAGAAAGAGACAGAGGATGGGGGGTAAAAAATTCCACTAATGTAGATGATCCCATTAATCGCGAACAAAAAAAGGGACAATTGATTTATGTGGAGGAGAGAGAAAAGGATTGGGGAGATAAGAGGGAAAGAAGGATAGATATGGTGGGGGGGGGGGGGGGGGGGATAGGGGGCGGGGGGGGGGGGAGAGGGCATTTATCATTCATTCATACATAGATAGGTACATAGGTACATACATCCATACATCCATACATATAAACATGCATACACATACATACATACATATATACATACATATATACATACATACATATATACATACATACATACATACATACATATATACATACACACATACATACATACATACACGCACACATACATATATACATACATACACACACACATACATACATAATACATGTACACACATACTTACATGTATACATACATACATACATACATACATATATACATACATATATACATACATACATACATACACACATACATACACATATACACGCACATACAAACATACATACATGACATATACACACATACATATATACATACATACATACACATACATACACACATACATACATACACACAAACATACATACATATACATATACATACATACATACATACACACACACATACATACATATATACATACATACACACACACATACATACATACATAGATACATACATACATACATACATACATACACACACACATACATACATATAAACATACATACATATATACATACATACACACATACATACACACGTACATACATATACACACATACATACATACATACATACACACACACATACATACATACATATACACACATACATATATACATACATATATATACACACATACATACATATATAGATACATACATACATACATACACACATACATTCATATACACATACATACATACTGTTACGTGCTGCTCCCCGACCCCCTGGTCACGGTGTACCTTCGAGCCCCGAGACGATTCACGGCAGAAAAATGTGTTATTCTGTTTGTCAAAGATCAATGGAGAAGCCACCCCAATTGTTACTCACAAACAAATATTGTATTAAAATCACACAAGAATAACAGTACAACAATAATAGTATTCAATAGTACAATCAATATGTCCTATGATGGTACCATCAGTTTTGTAATATATAACTCACTGTGCTCCAAGTGAATTTTTTTTTTTTTTTTTTTTTTTTTTGTATACAATATCGAGGCTCGTGAAAGAGCGAACATTAATCACATGAACACACAGAAAGACAAACCGACACATAAAACATATAACATAGGGAGCGGTAGACAAGATGGGGAGAGAGGGGGAAGGACACAAACACAACATTTGAGAGCAGGGACCGAGAGACATGGAGACATCGAGAGATCTCAGAGAGGGCGAGGGCTTTGGGGGGGGGGGGCGTGGGAAGGGGGCAGTGGGAGAGGTATAAAACATATGGACACTGCCAGGACTTCCAGGAAAGAAGTTGGAATTTCAAACAAGGTGGATCTGGGGTGAATTAGCGGGGGTAGAAAAGATCAAGGTTTTGGATGGGGGAAGATAAGAGATGGTGGTGAACAGCTGTTTTAAAGACCTGGAGGGAGGAGTGGGATTGAAGGGAGTGAGGGAGTTTGTTCCAGAGGCGGGAGAAAAGAGGAATGAAAGAGTGAAGGTGAGCGGAGAGCCGAGATTTCGGCAGTTTAACCATCAGAGGGTTGCTGGCAGATCTTGTGCGACCTGTAGGAATATTTGGGGGACAGAGCACAGAGAGAGCTGGGGGTGCAAGGCCGGAGAGGAGTCGGTAGAAGACAGAAAGACCACCTACCTGCCTGCGGTGAGTGAGTGAAAGGCCCTCAGAGATAGCTTCATCGCGGGAGATTCCAATAATTCTGAAAGCTTTGGTTTCAACAGCGTGAAGCCGAGCTAGGTGTAAGGCAGGAGCACCGGCCCATAGGGGAGAACAGTATTCCATTGAGCTGGGGATGAAAGCCTTGTATGTGGTGAGGAGCTCAGGTGTGCCGAGGAAGGACTTCGCACGACGGAGGATGCCCAGTCGGCGACTGGCTTTGGAGGCCAGCTTGGAAATGTGGTTTTCCCAAGAAAGATCATGGCAGATAGTGAGACCCAAAATCTTGAGCGACAGAACTTCTTGGAGAGGATTGTTGAGAAAGTAGATGGGAGGGTTGTCCAGTCGATCTTTTCGGAGAGACAAAGTAAGAGTGTGAGATTTGTCAGGATTGAAAGACATGTTCCACTTGTTTGACCAGTCTGTGATTTTGTCCAGGTCTTCAGAGAGTGAGGAGGCAGCAGACTGCCGATCTGAGGGAAGAGGAATGGAGCGGTAGAGAGTGGAGTCATCAGCAAAGAGATAGAGAGGATTTTCGAGAGAGTCAGAGAGATCATTGATGAAGACCAGAAAAAGCACGGGGCCCAGAACACTGCCTTGGGGAACTCCAGCCTGAACAGGAAGAGGAGATGAGAGAAACCCATTCAGGGCCACACGTTGACGACGACTAGAGAGGAAGTCCGCCAGCCATGCGTGGAGATTTCCATGGATACCAAAGGAGGAGAGTTTGGTGAGCAGAGCGGGGTGCCAGACCGTGTCGAAGGCACGTGATATGTCGAGGGAGACAGCTCTAATTTCCTGTTTGGCATTGAGGACCTCCATCCATTGTTGAGACAGCAGAAGCAGCATGTCCAGAGTAGAGTGACCTGGTCTGAAACCAAATTGATGATCAGAGATCAAGCCATTGGAGAAGAGGAAAGATTTCATATCAGAAGCAGATTCCATGACTTTGCTGATAATTGGGAGAAGGCTGATTGGTCTGTAGTTGCTAGGATCTGTTTTTGCACCTTTTTTGTGCAAAGCGGTGATGTTGGCTGATTTCCAAGCAGATGGCAGTTGACCTTGAGCAAAAGAGAGGGTGAAGAGAACAGAGAGAGGGTGAGATAGAGCAGCAGAGCAGGATTTTAGGACCCGTGGGCTGATGCCGTCGGGTCCAGTTGCAGAATCAGAGTCGAGGGTTGACAGAAACTTTTCCACCTTGTCAGGAGGGAAAGGACACGGAGTCCAGGAGCAGCAGGGTACGACTGGGTATGGTGGGGTACAGAGAGGGATGGGTTTGGGACACAAGATTTAGAGGCAAACACAGAGTTGAGGCATTCAGCTTTTTTCACGTGCGGAGTCAGCTGTGTAGCCGTTTGAGGTAAGGGAGGGGATGGAGGGGGAACAAAACACCAGAAACGGATTTGACCAGACGCCACCAGGATTTGGAAGAGGGGAGACAGATAAGAGAGTTCGGTCTTGAGAACGGAGAGATATTGTTTCCTGGCTCTCCTGAGGGTGGACACACACTTGTTTCGGGCTTTGTGAAAGGAAATGAGATTTCCTTCCGTTGGATTTGCTTTCCAGGAGACGAAGGCAAGTTGTTTCTGGGCAACAGCCTCACCACAAGATTCCGTGTACCATGGACGGGAGGAAGGGTATGACAACTGAAGACGAGATGGGATAAATCTGTGCATGAGAGAGAGCAATTTACTTTGGAAGGAATTCCCAGGATGAGTTGATGTCAGAGGTGGTAGAGATGGGAGACCAGTCCAGATGATTGATGGCTGCTTGAAGACCGTGCCAGTTGGCCTGAGTGAAATGCCAGACTCGTCGACGCTGAGCAGGCTCCCTGAGGATGGTCAGAGAGATGTCCACTTTAACAAGGACATGATCAGATGATCCGATCGGAGCAGAAGAAGAGCAGCAGACATTTTCAGGGAAGTTAGTCATAACATGTCCTATGACAGAACTTTTCGCTCTTTCACGAGCCTCGATTTTGTATACAAAAAAAAAAAAAAAAAAAAAAAAAAAAAAAAAAAAGTCCAGAAGAGAAGATGTTCCGTTGACTGAGATCCGGGTCGGGAAATTGACAGATTGTGTCAGTCCCAGTGAGTCGCAGAAGTCCTTTGCTGAGGAGCCATGGCTGGTGAGAGAGGTACCCACACCCAGCCAACTGGCATGATGACAGTTGAAATCACCACATATGAGGAAGAGAGAGTTGGGATGAGTAGATAGAAGTTGGTCCATATCATCAGACAGCGAGATGTAGATGGAGTCATCACTGTTTGGTGGACGGTACAACACACATATGAACAAGAGGTGGGAGCGAAGGGGAAGCCGTAGCCAGAGGTATTCCTGGGGGTGAGGTGGAGAGAGTGCAGTGCAGGGCGAGTGAGGAAGAGAGTTTTTGATAAAGATAGCAACCCCGCCTCCAGGACGAGGCTCAGGTCTATCATACCGGAGGAGGGAGTAGCCCGGGAGAGATACTATGGAATCAGAGACATCATAAAGGAGGAAAGTTTCTGTTAAGCAGATCACGTCTGGTTTGACAGAAGCAACCTGTATGGAGAGATCAGTTAAGTTTGAACGAAGGCCCCGGATGTTTGAGGTCCATACCGTTAATGAAGAGGAAGGGGGAGCATCAGATACAGAACAGGGGGGAGGAGGGGTAGGGTAAGATGTGGAAGAGGTGGAAGAGGTAGGGAGAGCTGTTGAAGGTGTGTCAGAGATTTCAGAATAGCTCGGAGAAAGGGAAGGATGGGGCGGACAAAAGGTTTGATGGTGATTGGGTGAGCCACAATGAGGTGTTATTTGAGGAGGGGGAAGAGCGAGGCAGAAGGTTGGGGGAGATGGAGGTGAGAGTTTGAAGGGGGAAGAAGCGGGGAGGACGCTTTGAGGAGGGGGAGTGAGCGGGGGGAAATTGAGAAGCAATGAGGGTGGGGAGATTTGAAGGGGAGGGGTGAGGGAGTAGTTTAGGAGGGAGGGGGCAAGGGGGGAGATTTGAAAGGGATGGGTGATGGGGAAGATTTGGAGGGGAGGGGTGATGGGGAAGATTTGGAGGGGAGGGGTTATGGGGAAGATTTGGAGGGGAGGGGTGAGATTGGATTTTTGAAAGTGTACGATTTATGGGAAACGAACATTTATTGCAAAATGAGTTTCTTGTGACCTTCGAGTTAAAAATACGTTTAAGGACGCTGGATGGAGGATGGAGTGCAGGAGAGTTTAGGGAATGTAGAACAAAGGCACTATAGGAGATGGATATTTTTTTTGGGATGAATTGATTTGGTGAGCAAGTCGAAAGCAGCCTTTTAAAGAAGAAGAAGAAAAAGGTGTTATAAAATATGACGGAATACATAACTTGAGGGGAAAGTGTAAACATTGAAGGTTAATGAGTGAAAACTATCTGGGGAAATGGGGGAGAAACACGTGGTCGAAGAACGAACGAACGAATAAGAATGAATAAACGAATGAGAACAGAGAAGGAAATGTTTTTTTTTTTTTTTTTTTTTTTTTTTGAGTTGAGATTTACACAAGGAAGTAGGCTATGGGTGAAAAGCCTGGGAATACAGAGAACGAAAGTTATTGGATCACAAACGACGGACCACTGAGAGAAAAACAAAGCCTCAAGGTTGTACAGTGCACACTGTACAAGGCCTTGCTCGCGACACGGCAAACAGACGATCAATTTATGAAAGATAAACACCGAGAAACAACCAAAGTTGCACACAATAACTTCACACACCGAAAGATAAATACAGTTTCGACAAAATACAATTGTGAACAGACTTAACTTCGAAAAACGTGGAGACCGTGTGGAGCTTCGAAAATCCCTGCCGCCGTCTCCAAGATCTCGCGAGATCTCGCGAACATCCCCAACGAATGAAACAAGAACATCCCCAACGTCTCTTATTCCCAGCTTCAAGACGAAGTTGATTCGCTCCAGCGATCGCCAGAACAATGTCCAATCGAGACCAGAATCCCGGGCGGATGGAAAGTACAGTCACACAGCCGAAGCTGCACAAAGGCGCCCTCAAGGCGGCTGGGAAATCCAAAGGCACCCTCCAGGCGACTGAGAGATCACACCCTCGGGTATGGACTTTCACGGCTCACAGTCGGCGAACCGCAAATTAATCTTCAAAAGCCACGGTGTACACACGCACACCAGATACGTCTGAAAGCGGTGAAAATGGCTGACGAAGCAAAACGTAACGGCCCGGCAACAGTTCTCCTCGGAATCCACCACCAAAAACCTGACACGCAGGTTTTTCGGTCACAGCGATGACAACTCTGTCGCAGGAATCCCTTTCCCGGAAACCCGAAAGTTCGCTAGTGACTCTTGCTCGCCAACGTTCGCTCCAGACCGCAAGTATCTCGGCTCATTCCTGTCCGACTCACTCGCTCCGCCCTTTTTCTTTTTCTTCTTCCTCTTCGTCGTCCGGTTCCCGATCCGGTTTCCTGTTTCTTTTAACATTAACTTTTTTACCTTTTGAAAACAGTACATGGACAATAAACCTTTTGAAAACAATAATAGTACATGGAATCAGAAATATTTACAGTGGATGCAAACCACCACAATGGAAGTGACGAATCCGTAACAATACATCTCTATATATAAAGGAGGAGTGTCTGTGTGTGTGTCTGTCTGGATGTCCGCTTATAACTCAAGAACTACACATCGGAGAAAAGTTTTAGACACAGATTCAGAATCAGCATAAAATCCTGGTGGTTATAGGCTACTTTGTATTTTAATATCAATGGTTTAAAAAACCGCGCCAGCTGCAATTCCATGGTGTAGTTTGTGGCGGCGCTATTGCCCCTTTCCGATCCCGCGGTTGCGCGTACGTACAGTATACTGTACGTACATATTTATATATTTTCAATGTGCTTTTTATTGTATTTTAAATTGTTTTTTAGCTTATTTTATTGTTAATTTATGTACTATTGTATTTATTTTAAATATATTTTTAAGGAAAACAAATGTTTTCACGTCCGTAGGAGTGACGTAAAGTCGCACATAATGACAAAATGTGCGCCATTTTTTCGCGCCAAGAACGAATAAACGGTTTTTTTTTTTAGTTGAGATTTTTTTCGAATTCGAATGCCATTAAATTTCAACTGTTGGAAACAATAATTATTTCAACTGTTGGAAATTGAAATAATTATTGTTTCCAACAGTTGAAATTTAATGGAATTCGAATTCGAATAAAATCTCAACTAAAAAAAAAAACGTCGCGTTTTAAAATTATGACGTCATCAGCGTATTTCGGAACGTTAATTTTTCAACTTCATATTCGGAATCAGTACGTCCCAGAGAAACTACAGCACACCTTAAATGTTTAAAAAACCTTCGGGTTTTAAAATTATGACGTCATCAGCGTATTTCGTAACGTTAATGTTTCAACTTTGACGACAATGACTTCCGACTTCCGGGTTCGGAATGCGGGACCAATGCCATTTGACAGGGAATATAAAATAAATGCGACATTCAATTGACGACAATGACTTCCGACTTGACTCCCCCCTCTGCATCCCCTCCCCCCTCCCCCTCCCCCTCAACCCTACCCCCTCCCCTTCTCCCCTCCCCCTCCCCTTCCCCCCTCCCCTCTTCCCCTCCCCCTCTCCCCCCCTTCCCCTCCCCCTCCCCTCCACCCTCCCCCTCCCCCTCTCCCTCCCCTCCCCCTCTTCCCCCTCCCCCCTCTTCTCCCCCCCCCCCCGTTCCCCTCCCCTCCCCTTACCCCTTCCCTCCCTTCCCCCGCCCGGCAATGCCGGGTACTTCCCATGGCCAGCTGTACGTGGGCTGCTCGAGGGTTGGAAAACCAAGCAATCTTTATGTCTTGGCACCAAGTAAGAAAACCAGAAATGTTGTATACCAAGAGGTTTTGAGAAATTGACAATTGACAAAACGTCATGTAGGAAATGTACTGTGATATTGCTCTAAAATATACATGTTGTTTTCATCATATATTTGTCTTATTCTTATTCAACCCGGGCGAAGCCGGGTACCTCAGCTAGTATACACATACATAGATATATACACACATACATACATACACATACATATATACATACATACACACATACATACATGTACACACATACATACATATACACACATACATACATATATACACCATATAACGTATGAAGTACACAAAGAAAGGGGATATAAAAAAAGGAAAGGGGGTGGGTAAGTTTGCTGGAAAAATCCACCATCTGCGTACATACTAAGTAGATGGCCCCAATTAATTCACCGGATTCTTGAGAATAATTCCCGGATTACGCAACGATATCAAGTATCAACACAGTCGTTATTCAATTGAAACAATTGCTTGAACATTTTAATACACGCAATTAACCCACACAAATTATTATTAAACATATATTAAACATTAAACAAACATATTAAACGTCACGTGACGATTCGTGCACGTGACCTCCCGGGAGGAATGAGGTGAAGACTGGAAGGTCATGGCAGGATGAATTTCATAAAGTTTGGGGATAATAACTTTGCTGAAAATTACTGATACTCTTTGTTTTATTGCAAAGAAAGTGTCTGCCGGTTGCACTGCACTCACTTAATGGAGGTACCTCGGAGCTGTGACGTCATCGTGCCCATTAACGACTCGGCAATTGGAATCTGCAGCTACGGTACTCTCTTCCAGGCTTCTCGAAGCTACGAACGAGGAACGAATCATTCCCAAGTGGTTCTCTCACTACAATCAGGTGATTGGCTCGGACCGTCGACGATGACATCATATCCGCAAAACCCAACGTGTGATGGACCAGCACGGACACCATCGCGGACCGTCAGATCAGTGGGTCGGTGGACGTCAAATATCCCACGGTGTCCTTCGTGAAGAGTAGGCGAGCCATCGCCGGCATCCTGAACAAATTACCACTTCCTGCTTTAACCTACAGGGGGCGAACTGCCCCTGCGATAACCGATGTGAAACCGCGGCCACATGCCATATACGGTATACAAATGACGATGACCAAACGTATGTACTAGCAGGAACTTGCGGAAAATCCCAACAATGTAAAAACCCCAAGTCCCCATCCCCCAAGGATGTCACGTCGTTATTTGGGTGGTGTATAGACAACAGACCACTGCCTCGATCATTCAGGACTATTTCTGATTGGTCGTTTTGAACCGAAGGGAAAACTTATAGGGAGGGCATGGCGATTGTGAATATGACGGCTCCGGTTGAAATTGTGGGTGGAGTCAGGCGAACTGTCCAACCAATGGGTGAAAGGGAATGCTGCACACACATGGACAGACGCATGCACGGCTCCTTTTATACACTGCTTCCCAAACTTTTTTTGTCCACGACCCAAAATTTGAAATCGCATTCGCCCAGCGACCAAAAAACGCGATGTACCTGGTACTGGTACCTACAATAGCATTGTTGGATTTCTGACGTTAAACGTTAAAAACGTTAAACGTCTCCTGACGTTAAACGAAAACCCTTTCGACGTGAAACCCCTCCCCTCCTCGTCCTCCTCCTCCCCATCCCCCTCCAAAAAACCCGGGATTTTGAGGTGGTGTTTTCCAGTTCGGGCCGAGACCCTGGGTTTGGGAACCGCTGCTTTCGAGTATGGATTCCACAAACATTCGATCCCAGTTGCTATCTCGCAAATGATATAGATGGGACAGCCAGCTTAAATAAGGTCCTCTTAGATGGACGGCATACTCCACAATGCAGCATGCTAGTTTTAGTCTGATTAAATTTCACCGAAAAGTGAAACCCCAGGAGTCATATACAGGTGCCACGAATCTCCCAAGGCTCACCTGGCGTGTAACACGTCCCTGTAACAATACGTCGTTATGAGAACACCAGATGCGCTTGCCAGCAGCGACTGCATGATGGATACCAACCTGAAAGGCAAAAAGAGGTGGTTTGGACTGTGTTCCATCATCAGTGCTTCCGTACACACTGGGGAAAAGGCGGGAGTGCATTTTAGATCCACATCCAATATGACGTCATTGCGCAAATGAGTGAACGATTTTGAATTTCTAAGTGTCCAATAGGATGAGGGCTGGCAGGATGGCCTTCAGGTGCGCATACTCACCTCGAGACCATCTAGCCTGGGTTCGAATCCCGGCCCAGCTATAAACTGCCGCCCTGGTGTTTCACAAGCTAAAAGGCAAAAAGCAAGGCCATTCATCAATGTGTGTGTCGTCCTTCGGATGGACGTTAAACAGAGTCACGTCTCCTGACGTTAAACGGGGTCACGTCTCCTGACGTCAAACGGGGTCACGTCTCCTGACGTTAAACGGGGTAATGTCTCCTGACGTTAAATGGAGTCACGTCTCCTGACGTTAAAATGAGTCACGTCTCCTGACGTTAAACGGGGTCATGTCTCCTGACGTTAAACGGGGTCATGTCTCCTGACGTTAAACGGGGTCACGTCTCCTGACGTTAAACGGGGTCATGTCTCCTGACGTTAAACGGGGTCACGTCTCCTGACGTTAAACGGGGTCACGTCTCCTGACGTTAAACGGGGTCACGTCTCCTGACGTTAAACGGGGTCCCGTCTCCTGACGTTAAACGGGGTCACGTCTCCTGACGTTAAACGGGGTCCCGTCTCCTGACGTTAAACGGGGTCACGTCGCCTGACGTTAAACGGGGTCACGTCTACTGACGTTAAACGGGGTCACGTCTACTGACGTTAAACGGAGTCACGTTTACTGACGTTAAACGGAGTCACGTCCAATGACGTTAAACGGAGTCACGTCCACTGACGTTAAACGGAGTCACGTCTACTGACGTTAGGTCCCACGGTGTCCTTCGCGAAGACGAGGCGAGTTATCACTGGCATCCTGCACAAATTACAAACGAACTCCTGGTCTAACCTTATTCGAACGTCAGGCCTGGACACCCGGTTCGTGAAAGACTTGAGCCAATCTTACTCCGAGTAATCCCACAAGAGCGTGGGAATATTTGTGGCCGTTAAAAAAAGGAACATTTGGAGTCACGTGAACATCCTTAAGGTGTACTCCAATCAAGTGGAAGGGGACTACTAAAGCGGTTATAGGGTAGGAGAGTCCAAATGGAAATTCCATTGCGCAGAACTCGATATGTACACCCATGGGAGATTGGGATTATGAATGGAGTAATCGATCCAGAGAGGATTCCTTATGGAAATGCATCAAAAGTTCGGGAAGATATTGTACTTGAGATTGCGATTTTTACCATGGAATTCAAAGACAGTGCCATTCGCCCGTCTAATTATTATGTACGCACTTGACAGGTAATAATGGAGTAAATGAGGAGAAAGAGAGACGACAGGGAGAGTAATGGAGGTGGGAGGGGTGGTTTGATGAGGTGGGAGGAGGGATAATCTCTGCAGTATTTGGAGGTGAAAAATCTGTGCTATGTTTGCGTACGTAATAAATATACACCGCCTGAGGAATTTCGATACAGATTGGATTTTCTCGCCCCCAAGTGAGCGGCGAGATAGAATTTATCTGAGCGAACGAACCAGCGGAGCAAAACCTTTACATCGCTTCGTTACATCACGATGATCAGGAGGGATGAAAAAGTTCCGAGCTCGACTGGATGCGATCTAGGATCTAATGGATCAAAGCGGTTCTAGGATTTGGAGGTCATCGGGGTCATCCAGGGATTGGAACCCACTGCATTGCTAATCGTGGCTCGGGGGGGGGGGGGGGGGGGTGGGGGAGGATTGAGCAAGCCCCAAAGATGGGATTACAGGGATTGGCACGATTAGGGATGAGATGCTCACCTGGCGCTCATGATGACCGCATCGCCTTCCTGCCATCCCTGTCGTCTCAGGAGCCACGTCTTCAACGTGACGAAGAGACCGGGAAAAAAAGCCGAGCCCGTAATCATCACAGACAGCATGGTGGGGGGGGAAAAGCAGGTGCACGTGTGTCTTGCTCAAATCCGGGGGTTTCGGACACCAGGCTCCTTCCTCTGGCGCTCTTCCATCACCAGCCCTTCGCAGGCTTATTGTTCGTCTGTGCGCAGGAGACGGTCGCGTTCAAATGGAGCCTCGAACCTCCTCCCTTCTCCGCCGGAGCCTCGGTTCCTCCCGCTCGAACGGTACCGAATCCGACGGGGGATTTTTCCGCCACGGTTCGGGCATCGGGTGCTCGCTTTTGTTCTTCCTGCAGTTCCGGGTGCTCGGTTTGGCGGACTCGCCGAGATCCCGCCTCGACTCGCGCGTCTCCACTGCGCTCGGGGTCCGATTACGGCGGACGCCGCACGGCTTTATGAACGGACAGCGCCTCGCGCACGATTACGAAGGGGAATAAATAAATAAATGGAACCCCCTCCGTCAGCACAGTTACTCGACCTCTCTCATTTGTCGCAGCGAGTCGATCGAATTCGAATCTTCAGCGATGTGTGTTCTGCTGGCTCAAAATGCACGAATAACCCCGGGGGTGGACGTGGGGGGGGGGGGGGGGGGGCGTGAGAGACGATGACACCGAGTGGGAAGCGCAAGGTTTCTCAAACAGGAGGTGGAGGTCCGTGGCCGAGTGCTGTCCATTTCAGGACCATGCACCGCAAAGCACCATGTGGACATGTTTAACAGGGGTAACACACCCTGGGAACCCGTCATTCCCTGATCTAACCACCTAAAGCACTCACGATCCTGCAAAGTATACACAGTAAACCACACACAGTACACACACACACACACACACACACACACGGACAGACACACACACGCACATACAGACACACACACGCACACGCACACATACAGACACACACACACACACACACACACACACACACACAAACAAACACACACATACAAACACACACAAACACATGTACACATACAGACACACACGCACACATACAGACACACACACACACACTGACACACAGACAGACATATACACATACACACACACACAAACACACACATAGCACACCACAGAGAGACACACACACACACCTTGTGTCCGAAAGAAGCGATTGAGTTTGGCATTTTTAATATGATATAAGCAAAGCCTAGAAACCAACGGAACCCTTTAGAATTACCCTTTAGAAACCATTATAATTAAACACGGTGGTTAGAAAGGTTCTTCTTCTTCATTTTTTTGACGGACAGATGGCAGGAAGGACATAGCCAAATCATGAAGTGGCTTGACTGCTGAAAAATTATGTCACTCCTTTCTGCACATGTGTGATCCAGACAAATTCAGGGCCAAAGTACTAAATAAACTTTTTTTTTTTTTTTTTTTTTTTTTTTTGGTATACAAGATCGAGGCTCGTGAAGGAGCGAACATTTATCACACAGAAAGACAAACCGACAAACCGACACATAACCGACAAACCGACACATAAAACAAAAAGCATCGGGAGCGGTAGACAAGATGGGGAGAGAGGGGGAAGGACACCAACACAACATTTGAGAGCAGGAACCGAGAGACATGGAGACATCGAGAGATCTGTGGGAGGGAGAGGGCTTTGGGGGGGAGGCATGGGAAAGGGGGTGGGAGAGGCATAAAAGATATGGACACTGCCAGGACTACCAGGAAAGAAGTTGGAATTACAAACAAGGTGGATCTGGGGTGAATTAGTGGGGGTAGAAAAGATCAAGGTTTTGGATGGGGGAAGATAAGAGATGGTGGTGAACAGCTGTTTTAAAGACCTGGAGGGAGGAGTGGGATTGAAGGGAGTGTGGGAGTTTGTTCCAGAGGCGGGAGAAAAGAGGATTGAAGGAGTGAAGGTGAGCAGAGAGCCGAGATTTTGGCAGTTTAACCATCAGAGGCTTGCTGGCAGATCTTGTGCGACCTGTAGGAATATTTGGGGGACAGAGCACAGAGAGAGCTGGGGGAGCAAGGCCGGAGAGGAGTCGGTAGAAGACAGAAAGACCACCTACCTGCCTGCGGTGAGTGAGTGAAAGGCCCTCAGAGGTAGCTTCATCGCGGGAGATTCCAATGATTCTGAAAGCTTTGGTTTCAACAGCGTGAAGCCGAGCTAGGTGTGAGGCAGGAGCACCAGCCCATAGGGGAGAACAGTATTCCATTGAGCTGCAGATGAAAGCCTTGTATGTGGTGAGGAGCTCAGGTGTGCCTAGGAAGGACTTCGCACGACGGAGGATGCCCAGTCGGCGACTGGCTTTGCAGGCCAGCTTGGAAATGTGGTTTTCCCAAGAAAGATCATGGCAGATAGTGAGACCCAAAAGCTTGAGCGACAGAACTTCTTGGAGAGGATTGTTGAGAAAGTAGATGGGAGGGTTGTCTAGTCGATCTTTTCGGAGAGACATAGTAAGAGTGTGAGATTTGTCAGGATTGAAAGACATGTTCCACTTGTTTGACCAGTCTGTGATTTTGTCCAGGTCTTCAGAGAGTGAGGAGGCTGCAGACTGCCGATCTGAGGGAAGAGGAATGGAGCGGCAGAGAGTGGAGTCATCAGCAAAGAGATAGAGAGGATTTTCCAGAGAGTCGGAGAGATCATTGATAAAGACCAGAAAAAGCACAGGGCCCAGCACACTGCCTTGGGGAACTCCAGCCTGAACAGGAAGGGGAGATGAGAGAAATCCATTCAGGGCCACACGTTGACTACGACCAGAGAGGAAGTCCGCAAGCCAGGCATGGAGATTTCCATGGATACCATAGGAGTAGAGTTTGGTGAGCAGAGCTGGGTGCCAGACCGTATCGAAGGCACGTGATATGTCGAGGGAGACAGCTCTGATTTCCTGTTTGGCATTGAGGACCTCCATCCATTGTTGAGACAGGAGAAGCAGCATGTCCAGAGTAGAGTGACCTGGTCTGAATCCAAATTGATGATCAGAGATCAAGCCATTGGAGAAGAGGAAAGATTTCATATCCGAAGCAATGATGGATTCCATGACTTTGCTGATAATTGGGAGCAGGCTGATTGGTCTGTAGTTAAAAGGATCTGTTTTTGCACCTTTTTTGTGTAAAGCGGTAATGTTTGCTGATTTCCAGGATGCTGGCAGATGACCTTGAGCAAAAGATAGGGTGAAAAGAACAGAGAGAGGGTGAGATAGAGCGGCAGAGCAGGATTTTAGGACCCGTGGGCTGATGCCGTCTGGTCCAGTTGCAGAATCAGAGTCGAGGTTAGACAAAAACTCCTCCACCTTGTCAGGAGAGAAGGACACATAGTCCAGGAGCAGTTGGGTTCGACTGGGAAAGGTGGGAACAGAGAGAGATGGGTTTGGGACTAAAGATTTAGAGGCAAACACAGAGTTGAGGCATTCGGCTTTGTCACGTGCGATGTCAACTGTGTAGCCGTTTGAGGTAAGGGAGGAGATGGATGGGGAACAAACACCAGAAATAGATTTGACCAGACGCCACCAGGATTTGGAAGAGGGAGACAGATAAGAGAGTTCGGTCTTGAGAACGGAGAGATATTGTTTCCTGGCTCTCCTGAGGGTGGACACACACTTGTTTCGGGCTTTGTGAAAGGAAATGAGATTTCCTTCAGTTGGATTAGCCTTCCAAGAGGCAAAGGCAAGTTGTTTCAGGGCAACTGCCTCACCACAAGATTCGGTGTACCATGGACGGGAGGAAGGGTAAGACAACTGAAGACGAGATGGGATAAATCTGTGCATGAGAGAGATCAGTTTGCTTTGGAAGAATTCCCAGGAAGAATTGATGTCAGAGGCAGTGGAGATGGGAGACCAATCCAGACGATTGATGGCTGCTTGAAGCCCGTTCCAGTCGGCCTGAGTGAAATGCCAGACTCTTCGACGCTGAGGAGGCTCTCTGAGAATGGCCAGAGAGATGTCCACTTTGACAAGCACATGATCAGAAGAACCGATTGGAGCAGAAGAAGAGCAGCAGACATTAGCAGGGAAGTTTGTCATAACAAAGTCTAGAAGAGAAGAAACTCCATTGGCTGAGATCCGGGTCGGGAAATTGACAGATTGTGTCAATCCCAGTGAGTCACAGAAGTCCTTTGCTGAGGTGCCATGACTGGTGAGAGAGGAACCCACACCCAACCAGGTGGCATGATGACAGTTGAAGTCACCACATATGAGGAAGAGAGAGTTGGGATGAGTGGATAGAAGTTGGTCCATGTTGTCAGAGAGTGAAATGTAAATTGAGTCATCACTGTTTGGGGGACGGTACAGAACACATATGAACAAAAGGTGGGAGCGGAGAGGAAGCCGTAGCCAGAGGTACTCCTGGGGGTGAGGAGGAGAGAGGGCAGTGCAAGGAGAATGAGGAAGAGAGTTTTTGATAAAGATAGCCACCCCACCACCAGGACGAGGCTCAGGTCTATCATACCGGAAGAGGGAGTAACCAGGAAGAGATATTGAGGAATCAGAGACATCTTGAAGGAGGAAAGTCTCTGTTAAGCAGATCAAGTCTGGATTGTCAGAAGCAACCTGTATGGAAAGATCAGTCAGGTTTGAGCGAAGGCCCCGGATGTTTGAGGTCCATACCGTTAAAGAAGAGAGAGGGGGAGCATCGGGTACAGGACAGGGGAGGGGAGGAGTAGGGTAAGATGAAGGATGAGAGGGGGAGGTAGGGAGAGCAGTTGATAGTGTGTCAGAGATTACAGAAGAGTTCCAAGAAAGGGAAGGATGAGGAGGATGAAAGGTTTGGTGGTGAAGGGATGAGGCAGAGTGAGGGGTTGTTTGAGGGGGGGCATGGGACAGTAGAAGGTTGGGGGGGGGTGGAGGCATGAGATAGAAGGGAGACGAGGTGGGGAGGAGGCAACTTTGAGGAGGGGGGAGGAGGGAGAATTTGAGAGGAATTGTATGGGGGGAGATTTGAATGGGAGGAGTTGGGGGGGAGTTTTGAAGGGGAGGAGTGAGGCGGGAGTTTAGGAGGGGAGGGGCAAGGGGGGAGTTTAGTAGTGGAGGGGCAAGGGGGGAGTTTAGGAGTGTAGGGGCAAGGGGGGGGATTTGGAGGGGAGGGGCAAGGGGGGACTTTAGGAGGGGAAGGGCAGGGGGGGAGTTCAGGTGTGGAGGGGTAAGGGGGGGATTTGGAGGGGAGGGGCAAGGGGGGACTTTAGGAAGGGAAGGGCAGGGGGGGAGTTCAGGAGTGGAGGGGTAAGGGGGGAGTTTAAGAGTGGAGGGGAAAGGGGGGAGTTTAGGAGTGTAGGTGTAAGGGGGGGGATTTGGAGGGGAGGGGCAAGAGGGGAGTTTAGAAAGTGGATGATTAATGAAAGACGAACATTGATAACAAATTGGGTTTGTTGTGATTTTCAAGTTAGCAATCCGATTCAGAACGATGGAGGGGGGATGGAATGAATGTGAATTTAGACCATGTAGTGAGGGAGACGTATAAGATATTGAATTTCTTTTTTTTGACGTGGAATGAGTTGGAGAGGAAATTGAGAAAAGCATTTTAAATAGTTAGAAAAACAGCGTGTTGTAATATACCACTGAATAAACCACTGAAGGGGAAAGGTTAAACATATTTAAAATAATATTTAAACAGAACCGTGAACAATCTTATATGCACAAAATACCAACGGGGGGAGGGCCGAGAGGGACCACCACGAGTCACGTGAACAGGGCAAAAGGTGGATGGCAAGGAGATAATGGGGGCGGGGCGAAAAGCACCGCGATACACCTGGACAGAAAGTACAGGATGAGACAACGGCACACGTGGAGAAAGGAAAAATAAATGTTTTTTTTTTTGTTTGTTTGTTTTTGGGGGGGGTGGGGTGGGGTGGGGTGGGGTGGGGATTTAAAACGTTAGACAGAGAGTATTACGTTCGGTGTAGAAGGGAAAAACTGAGAGCCAAGCAAAACACGATGTAGGGGACTTAAGTTAACAAACACCGACAGGGGTACAAGGCCGCACACGAGGCGCAGAACAGGATTAATTAATTACGAGTTACAGGAAATTCAAACCAAAACTAACTATAAACAAACAATAAAGCATGGACGATAAAGTAACGAGTTGAAATTTGACAAACACACGAATGAAAAAATAACCACTTTGGATGCCCGGAGAGAAACCAAGCCTCCAGGTCGGAAGCTTCAACAACTAGGCCGCGTGGCCACGCGCGGCACGAGATACTCGACTATTTTTTACAGGTATGAAAGATTAACCCCGATAAAACTTCCGAGGGACACTTAAAAGGTACACACACGTAAGATAAACAGTTTAGACAAGAATACAAATGTGACAATGACTTAGCTTCGAGCGTGCGTGAAGATCGTGGAACCGCTCCCTGGAGGGAGCTTTGAAAATCCGTGACCGCCCCGATCAAGATCTCGCGAGATCGAGAGTGCAATCGAGAGTGCAACTTGAGGTTAGTTGTCCAATTTTTGTCCAAAATATAACATAAAATTTAAATGAAGCAGTTCCTCGATCGTAAACTGACGTCTATGGACCGACAGACAGACAAAGTTAGCCAATTGCTTAACCCTGCTTTTTAAGCTCGCATGTGCAGGTTAAAAAAACCAATACTGTATACAATACAAGAAGAGGCAAGAATATTTTTACTTTTCAATATATTGTTACGGCACCGGGGCTCGAGTTCACCACGACGGGGGCTGCTCATAGGGATCTTCTGAACCTCCGCTCTTGAGGTCACCGGTCACAAATAACTCCGCTGTCCAGCGGGCTGCTCGTCAACCACAAACGCCAATCAGTCTACCAAATCTCCCAGGAACCTCCGTCTAAGTACCGTTTACCTGAAGATGAGGTGGTTGACCTGACCAGGGATTGCACCCTCGATGTGTGTCTGCTCATCTATTTAATTGGTGGAAGCCACCGAGCAGAATGGTCAGACATTCACCGGCTATGTGATGGAGCCAAACAGTTGGGGAATTACTTCTCAGGTAACACTAATGCAGACTATGCTGTCTTAATGAAAGAAAAGACACCGCGGACAGATTGGAAGAACAATTCAATGGGGTTTATTTACAAGGTGGAAGGATCATGGAGGAACATTTATACAGGTAGTTTTATTGAGAGATGGGCAAACAAACATGCAGGGGAGTATTTATGAGGGGATAGCAATATACAAGCAACCAGGCGAAATCATACACACACGTCAGCAAATAAATAGACCTTACTGAATACCAATTGCACACTGGTGTGATAAATGAAACACACTATTATGAAAATCTTTAGGTATCATTATGCTTTTTCTCTTTCAGTGTTGTAATGTAAAATAAAGGGAAGAGAAGGAGAAGCATGTACAACTTACGTACAGTAGCCCGTTGTGCCAAATTATTACAGAGTATACAGGCCTACACAAATGTAAAAAGAACACACAAACACTGAGATTTAATATACAGGAAAACAAACACGACATAATGACAATAACACCAAAGCTTTTCGTGCTGCACTCTTCAAGGCGATTCACAGCAAAGAGACAGGAAGAGATGAGAACTAGTGCATTTATAAGCTTGTCTAAGTAACAACGACACCGATTGGTTCTTCAGTCATGACGTCATTGGTGTTCTGAACGCCCATTGGTTGACTCAGTCACCACTGTCCCTGGCTCTGATTGGCTGGAGCCGAGTTGTCAGCGATGACGCACCATTTGCATCATTATCTTCGACAGCAGTCAGGGAAACACCTTTAATCTTTCCGTGTTGAAAGAGAATGAGAGATAGTACAAATTCCTTTTGACGACACAATGTAGGGTCCGTGTAATGGATGAAGGTTGCTTCTAACATATGTAGCTGTAACGTACTGCGACCTCGGCTCAATATCTTGAACACATCTGCATTGTAGTGGTCTGCACAATCGGGGTTGGCATCCAAGTACCATGCAATGGTAGAAGAAGAAAAAGAAGAAATGGTCGACGGTCCTTGAACGTTCTGGCATGCTCGTACCGGTTGTGTCCTCACTCCCAAGTTCTTTGCTCGGATCGCCAGGGGTACATGATGTTTGATATGATCAGCCTGGGTTGTACAGCCCACGTACCGAGCTTCACATCGGCACTTAAACTCATAGATAACATTGAGGTTGCACAGCCAGGTACGTATTTGACACCGTATGTTTGATTTGTTCTTTAAACCTTCGTGATTATTGTCCTTTCCATAGCATCCTGATATATACCGGGCATTTGTCAGGACCGATCTTGTGTTCCTTTGTCGTGTTGAGAAACTTGTGCACATATTTATTAATTATAAACTCCAGGTAACCATTGTCACCGAGTATATTCATGATTTTGTCCATTTCAGCAGGAAGATTACAAGGTGAGCAAATCCTCCAAGCTCTGTTCACCAGGATGTTGATCAAGGCAATTTTGTATCTCGTGGAGCTGTAGGAATCCCAGCGAGTATACTGACCAGTGAAGGTAGGCTTCCGGTAGATGGATGTAGTGAAACCATGTGTAGATCTTTCGACCAACACGTCCAAGAAAAGTAAAGTGTTTGAAGATTCCAGCTCCGTGAACTTAAGCGCTGGATGGAGAGTGTTGAGCTGTGTCAAGAATGCGTCACATGCCATCTGAGATTCAAACAAGCAAAAATGTCATCAACATACCCATATTATAGGATGGGAGCATCCACACCTTGCCGACCAGTAGGTTTCTGCATTTCGTGATAACCCACAAAGATATTCACAAGAACTGGGACGAATGGGAGCCCATTGCGACATCATCAGTTTGGACATACACCACCCGTCAAAAGTTTTAGAACACCTCAATTTTTCCAGTTTTTATTGAAATTTACGCAGTTTAATGTCCAGTAAATAACCTGAAATGGTACAAAGGTAAGCAGTAAACTGCTCGAGGTTAAAAAAAAAGTTTAGGTAAGCAGAAACGGGAAAATAATGTAAATTGCACAGTTATATTGTAAAAAAAAAAAAAAAGGCCTTCTTCAGGGAACAAGTAATGGGTTAATAACTTACAGCTTTTCTGCAGCAATGTAAGTAAATTAAGCCTTGAAAGTTGATGCAAACAATTCCTACAAGTGTCCCAACCTCTGCTGATTACTTGATTACAAACCCCCTGTCTATATAAAAGCAGTATTGGAACAGACTGTTATTACACCCTCTGAAGCATTATTTGGACAATATTGCACTGCAGGAAGTAGTATATTGGAAACTGGAGGAAACTCTGACAGGAAGAGGTCTGGCAGACCCAAAGCCACAACAGGATCAGAAGACAAGTTTCTGAGAGTCAACAGCTTGCATGAAAGGTGGCTCACAGGAGAACAGCTTCAAGCACAGTTTAATACTGGTCGAAGTAAGCAAGTCTCAGTTTCAACTGTGAAGAAAAGACTTCGAGCTGCATGTTTGACAGGTCGAGTGGCAGTAAGAAAGTCATTGCTAAGATGGCAAAACAACAAAAAGAGGCTTGCCTTGACCATGAAGCACCGCCAGTGGACTACTGAAGACTGGAAGAAGGTCTTATGGACCGATGAATCAAAATTTGAAATCTTTGGTTCATCACGCAGGGTTTTTGTACGCCGTCGAGTCGGTGAAAGGATGGTTCCTCAGTGTGTGACACCAACTGTCAAACATGGAGGAGGAAGCGTGATGGTCTGGGGCTCTTTTGCTGGTTCCAGAGTCGGCGACTTGCACAGAGTGACTGGCACCCTGAACCAAAAGTAGGAAACTGCATTTTGCAGTGCCATGCAATACCCTCTGGTATACACCGAGTTGGTCAGGGGTTCATCCTACAGCAAGATAATGACCCTAAACACACTTCCAGGCTATGTCAAAACTACCTTCGAGGAAAAGAACAAGAGGGTAGGCTTCAAATCATGGAATGGCCAGCACAGTCTCCAGACTTAAACCCCATCGAGCTGGTTTGGGATGAACTGGACAGAAGGGTGAAAGCAAAGCCACCTACAAGTGCAACACATTTGTGGGAACTTCTGCAACAGTGTTGGGAAGAACTTCCCGAACAATATTGATTTCCATTGTAGAAAGAATGCCACGAGTGTGTTAGTGGTTATATCTGCAAAAGGTGGCTACTTTGCTGAGTCTAAATTTTAAATTAAATTTTGTTAAACAAAATGATTCGATGATTTCTTTTTTTATCTCCAATTGTTTATTTGTTCTATGCTTAATTTCAGAGTACATTGAGACATTAAATTGTGCAGATTTCAATAAAAACTGAAAAAATTGAGGTGTTCTAAAACTTTTGACCGGTAGTGTACATAATGTTGTAGAAACTAAATTCAACTTTCCTCGTTGCTGTGTTTTTCATCAACTCCACTGATAGTTTTTTTTCCAAATCCAGTGCTGTAGGCAGTAGACAACATAAAACAAAAAGAAACAGGAGAAAAACAAAAGAAACAGGAGATAAAAAAATAGGACCATTGGAGCTGCAGCTTATCTGGGCCTTGGCGTAATGTTGTAACCCAAATTTGGTAGCATTCTGACTGGTGGGTCTGGGGGGAAATATTTCTGAAAGAATTTATGCGATTTCCCCCAAATATTGCCTAAGTTGGTCATTTTGACACACTTCCGGTCATGTGATCAGAAAAACCTCTGCAATTTAACATCCCTACCCTGGCCTAATGTGGTAACCCAAATTTGGTAGCACTGGTACACCGCCCATTACGGGAGTGGCAGGGGGAGTCATGTCAGTATCATTATTATTATTGGCAATTATTATTATTATTACTTATGTTAGATCAGGTCATTGAAAATATCCAACCCATGCGTCACCATTTTAAGGTCCCTATCATTAAATTTACTTCCGTGAGGATGTCGAGGAGAGGAGAGTTGGGAGGTGGGGGTGGGTGGGGAGGGGGAGAGGCAATATCGCAAGCCAAAAAAACTCCTTGGGCAGGGGGGATGTTGTTGTGTAATAACATTAATATTATGCTGTTGTCATTAGTGTTGTTATTATTATTGTTATTGGAAGCGGCCTTGGAAAAACGCCAAGGAAGCGGCAGGAAGGGTCATGTTATTAACTCTTGTGAGGTATATAGACTACAGTAGAACTATAATCAGGTGCGTTTGTTGACGGATGAGGGATTCCTCCAAAATTCTTTCAGTTTAGTGTTAAACAATAGTAGTGACTGTTTCAAAAGATAATCATACGTGTTTGTGGTTTATATATTTTTTTACTTCTGGGAGTGGCCATTGCTCCCATGAAAACACCACGAGAAGCTGTTTGTACATGTTAACACGACACGGAGGGGTGATATTATTAGTATTAATATTGTTTTGTAATAACGTTGATATTATGCTATTATCTTTAGCATTGTTAATACCCTTGCCAGAGGAGAGGGTAATGCATTTGAGTCCACTTGTTACTTCCGGCAAGAAATAGATTCCGGCAAGTATGTTGGTTAGTTGGTTTGTTACTTTCCGGAATAGATTCCGGCAAGTATGTTGGTTGGTTGGTTTGTCTGTCTGTCTGTCTGTCTGTTTGTGCGCAGTACTACGTCTACATCGTTGCACATAGCATTGCCATACTTTACACACATATTTGCCTTGCCCTGGAATAGTCTGTGCCCAATTTTTTAACTCTCTAGGCCCAAGGTCAAGCTCAAGGTCACCCAAAACGGGAAAATCGTGATCGCAGCATAAAGCCGGGGCAAGGCAGAGTGATACAGCGGAAGGATTCGACGGTTTAAATGAAGCCGCGATGAGGTGGATTTTCATTGGGACCTTCATCCTGATTTCGTTACCTCCGCCACCAAAGGTGGATGGAGGTTATGTTTTCACCCCTGTCTGTTTGTCCATTTGTTACTTGCCGGAATATATTCTGGCAAGTATGTTGGTTGGTTGGTTACTTGCAGGAATAGATTCCGGCAAGTATGTTTGTTGGTTGGTTTGTTACTTGCCGGAATAGATTCGCCGGAATAGATTTTGGGTGGTGAGTGGGCTTGAAGCCAGATTTTAATCTTAGAGCCGCCATGTTGGTGCTGGCCGTCACTGCGATGCGAAGCGAAAGACGCCTCAGAGCTGTCACATTCAAAATCGCTATGTCGTATGTACTCCCGATACATGTTTCCTTCATTGTAAAAACTACCAAGTCAACAGTTAAAAGGATTTTGAACCGATAGGTGTTACGGCCTTGGCAAGATCGATGGAAACAGCGATCTGTTAGCTTATACACCGCCCAAATAGCTATGTGGAATTCTCTCATGTAGAGATTAAACCCACGTCGTTTGAACTTTGGCAGAGGTCATTATTTACTTTTAATGATGTTTATATACGAATCAAAAAAGAAGATAATTGGTTTTAAGTCGTCCTTTCCGCATATCTTGTGGGATTGTGAGTTGGAGAGACGACCGTGATGGCGGGGAGTGGGTTGGCATTCTCTCAAGCAACATTCAACCCATGTCCTTATGTATTATTATTTTGATCCAAAATGGCCGATAAAAACAAAAGTACATTCCGGCAAGTCCTCGGTCTCTGACCGATTTTTCATTTGTTTGTCTGTCTGTTTGTTTGTCTGTCTGTCTGTTTGTCCGCACAGAATAAATATGATTTTCTCTGCAACCGTTGGTCCGATTGACAGGCAGTTTTCACCATAGGTGCAACTCCTCCTGTAGAATTTTAAAATGATAATTATGACGTCATATGTCACGTGGTATGGGCGCCATCTTGGAAAAACCGAAAAACTATACACCTCTATAGCTCTGAAAGCACTGCATAGAAAAACTTGATGCATGGCTAATTGTAAATAAATCTCCATGGGGAATATCATATGTTAATGAGGATGTCATAGGTACCTCCATTATGACGTCATAATTCGACAAGTACAAAACTTCATCCGATCAAGATGAAATTTATTGAGCATCATCTAGGGATAAATTGGTGTAGAACAAAAAGATTATGTCATCGGTTACATGGTTCGGCCGCCATATTTGTTTCAACACAAAAGCCTTAAAAACCACTGAAAACACTTCTGGGTGAAGTTCTGCAATCTCTGATTGCTCTTTCTTGTTACTTTTGATATTAGAAGCGGCTTTGGAAAATCGGCACGATAAAGCTGTCTTAAGACTATATACACCTGAACACGTAACCCCCTTGGCGGGGAAAACTCCCTTTGGATAGGGGGAGGGTGGGGAGGAGTAGTTAAATCGCTACAACCTACATCCGTTGACCCTTCATCTCCCTGTCAAGTTTAGTTGAGATTGGCTAAGTAACGACCAAATGTATCACGGTCAAAATCTATTTTTCAGGGTCAAAAAGACACAACAACACCTCATCTAGAATTCCAATTCCAGATAAGCTAATAATATACAGTACTAGGAGACAAGTAAAAAAAACAAA
This sequence comes from Myxine glutinosa, assembly GCF_964187855.1. Classification (NCBI taxonomy): domain Eukaryota; kingdom Metazoa; phylum Chordata; class Myxini; order Myxiniformes; family Myxinidae; genus Myxine; species Myxine glutinosa. Next base: position 70,589,045 of record NC_136274.1, on the reverse strand, counting down.
AAACAGACAAACAAACAAATATGTCATGCATAGAGTGATACTTGCGAAATCCCTAAAGTAAGTTGTTGACCTTTGACCTATGTTGACCTTTTGGCCCATGTTGATCTCAAAAATAATTGGTGGTTGAAATGAGTGACCTGATATGCAAATCGTCTTCAAATATCAAGTGAATCAAATTTGAATTGACAATTCTAGAAATGTCGTCTATGTTGACCTTTAGACCTCAAAAATAAATGTTTGAATTGAGTGACCCGATATGCAAATCCTGTTCAAATTTCGAGTCAATTCGATGAAAATAGATGATATTAGAAATTAGACAAAGTTGGTGACCTTCAGCCAATGTCAACCTTTTGATATTTTGACCTCAAAAACAATAGGCTTCTTCCGTATGACCAACTCTACAATTTCGTGAAGTTTCGTGAAGATCGGTTTAAAATTGTGACCAGTAGGCGACTGACATACAGACAAACAAGAAAGAGATCGTGCAGAGCAGGATACGTACTTGTAAAATCCAGCCCAAAGAAAGGTTGTCATGGATACATCAAAATGTCTATTTCGTTAAGATTAAAATTGACAATCTTAATCAATGCTCAGGTCAATTAGATGAAAATAAATTATTTTTCAGATGAAAATTTATGATTTTAGAAGTTTGACCTTGAGTTGACCTTTGACCTTTTGACCTCAAAAATAGTTGGTTTCCCAATTCGGTGATGCACAATGCAATGGAAGTTTGATTTCCAAGTCAATCGGATGAAAATTGATGGTTTTTCAGACAAAAATTGATGATGTTAGAAGTTTGACCTTGAGTTGACTTTTGACCTCAAAAATTGTTGGTTTCGCAATTCAGTGATACAATATGCAAATCCTGTTCAACTTTTAAGTCAATCGGATGAAAAATGGCGACTGTAGAAATTTGATCTCAAGATGACCTTTGACCTCAGAATCAATAGGCTTCTCAGTTGTGAATGATGATGTCGAGTCCCCTCGGGGAATGATGGCATGTTTGCCATCATATTGCCTTTCTATGGCTGGTACACACGAGTAAGTGTGTGGTATAGACGGGGTGGGAGAGTGGAGGGGGGTAAACTGAAAGGTTGAATGAATGTGGTGTTGATGTAGCGCAGGCTTGATGGGCCAAATGGCCACCTCCTGCGTCAAAGTTCCTGAATTCCCTTCTGTGATTGACTGTTCATTCCAAGACATTTGGAGGAGAAACACCAAATTCCTCAGCAACGCACGATAAATATCATTATATCTTCTACAATACAAGAAAAAGCGATCAATGGTCTCTGGAACGTGTGAGATAACTTTAGTGGACCAGATACTTCGAGGAAGGAAAGGGGTGATATTTGACCAAAGTAGGTATCTGATTGTTTTATGCTCAGTAAGTAATTATTGTGCAGTTTTTCAAGTAGCGGTTTACATATTACGACTACACCATTGTCATGCTAACTGTGGCGGTGTGGGTGTCGGCATCCTACAAAGGTGTAATATTGACGGGCCATTCTCAAAATAAATTAAAATACACAATTCCAGAGCTAACTGACGTATTAAAAACCTAATCGTAATGTGACAAATTATTTACAGTTCCTGACCAGATATCAGATCGATACCTCAACACGAATTCACCTGAGATTTCCGTCGATTTGGACGCCATTTCATTGGCACATGCAATGACGTTCCTTTGGGGGCGTGTCCTACACGGATCTTCAGCGGCCAATGAGTGCTCTGAGATTATGTGAAGGAGAAGAAGATCTAGTTAATTGCCGACGTAATCACTTTGTTTTAACTTCCGTTTTCTTCACACGAATCTTTATTTTTACAGGGGTCAAAGGTTCCCTACATTTGCGAGTTCCGTAAGTTGTGTTGCACCATTGCTTGCGGCGTTCCTTCATGACAAACATAACTTTAGTTTGTGGTGGAAGAATATGTTTCTGATCGTTGGTCGTCCGTAAAGCCGTGTATAAGCAAAGGCTTTGTAACACTGTGTTGCATTTTCATTTCTGCTCTGAAGAATCGTATTCCATTAGCTACCATATGTTTTACGATGTTTGTGCATTCGGAGCGGTGACGTCGTGTATTTACAGAAACCTCATCCTGCTGATGCATTTCAGGAACATTCGCTACTCGAGAGATATATAATCAACCCAGGGTGTGTTTAGTTACCAAGCAGCTTGCTGGCGCTTGCCGAGCCAGCCATTCCTTATCAACGGTTTCCAATAGGTGAGGGCGAGACTACCGGAAGTAAGCTGTAACACGTGCCCTTTTGTGGTTTGTTTTCAACGTATCCAAGCACGTGACTGTTGTCGCGAACGGTGCACTAACCGGAAGTTACGTAGTTCCGCGGGCGCTCATGGAAGGGACGATTAGGGATCTGAAGTTTCTGGGGGTAACCCCTCCATTCCTCCATTCCTCCATCCCCCCATCCCCCCATCCCCCCATCCCCACTCCTCCATCTCCTCCATCTCCTCCATCTCCTCCATCTCCTCCATCTCCTCCATCCCTCCCCCATCCCAACCCCCCTCCATTCCCTCCATCCCCCACATATCCCACCCCCCCTTCTCTCCATCCCCACCCCCTCCATCCCCACCCCCTCCATCCCCACCCCCTCCATCCCCACCCCCTCCATCCCCACCCCCTCCATCCCCACCCCCTCCATCTCCATCCCCACCCCCTCCATCTCCATCCCCACCCCCTCCATCTCCATCCCCACCCTCTCCATCCCCACCCTCTCCATCCCCACCCTCTCCATCCCCACCCTCTCCATCCACACCCTCTCCATCCACACCCTCTCCATCCCCACCCTCTCCATCCCCACCCTCTCCATCCCCACCCTCTCCATCCCCACCCTCTCCATCCCCACCCTCTCCATCCCCACCCCCTCCATCCCCATCCCCTCCATCCCCATCCCCCCCATCCCCACTCCTCCATCCCTACCCCCTCCATCCCCTCCATCCCCACCTCCTCCATCCCCACCTCCTCCATCCCCACCTCCTCCATCCCTACCCCCTCCATCCCCTCCATCCCCACCTCCTCCATCCCTACCCCCTCCATCCCCTCCATCCCCACCTCCTCCATCCCCACCTCCTCCATCCCCACCCCCTCCATTCCCACCCCCTCCATCCCTCCCCCATCCCCACCCCCCTCCATTCCCTCCAGCCCCCCATCCCTACCCCCTCCATCCCCACCCTCTCCACCCCCCCCATCCCCATCCCCACCTCCTCCACCCTCCCCATCCCCACCCCCCTCCATCCTCATTGCACCCATCCCCCCACCTCCTCACCAACCCCCCACCCCAACCCCCGCCCCCCCTCTCCCCCGCCAACTCACTCCCCCTCCCACCACTCCGGGAACCCACATGATCCGAAATCGAAAAATCTAAGTGCGATCCTGCGGACCATTGAGTAGAAGGGCTGTATCAGAGCAATCGGTTGGTAAATAAAACAGCTGAAGTTTGGGGGTAGCCTAACCTCGCCCCACTCCCCACCCCTCCCCCTCTCAAGAGCTTCCATGATCCGAAATAAAAAAAAATACGGAATTAGAAAATGTAAGACAGAGCGATACTGCAGACCATCGACTACAAGGGCTGTACTGGATTTCAGAGCAATCAGTTGGTAAATAATGGCGATTAGGGATGAAAAGTTTGGGGGGTTAACTAACCCCCCTCACCCCTCCCCCCCCCCCCCCCCTGGGTGCCCCCATGATCCGAAATCGAAGCTCATGCGATTGTGCTATTGTCTTATATTCATATGTCACCTTTCAGAACAATCAGCTGCATGATAAGGGAGGAGTATCAAAAAGTTAACGGACGGATAGACAGACAGACGGACGGACAAATGACCCATTTTATAAGTTAATCTCATCGAGATGAGATGACCTAATAATTATCGAATTTGTATATTTACAGCTTACACACAAGGATACATACAAGCTGTGGCGTAATTAGGGTTTGTGGTGCCCTGGGTCAAAGGTCAATACTAGCACCCCACGTGCACTAGCATAGTCAGGAATTTCTATTGGGGGGCATATGCAAGAGTTCTAAGCTAATTTCTTGACACTCATGAACAAGGAACTTCAGGTCCGAATAATCTCCATTATGTGGAATCTTCTTCACCACACCTCACTTCCGGTTCATCATTGGTATTCCGGCAATTGAACAAGACCATTTATCTTTGTTTTGATATCCACGGACACATCACCGAATCACCGTTTACCTGCCAGGTAAAGCTTGCTGTTGGCTTAATGGTTAAGGTGGCTGGCTTAAAATCTTCGGTTCTTGAGTTTGAGCCCCTGTCGTGGCGTTGAGATAACACCAGGTGGATTGAAATAACCTGTCATCCTTCCAAGGTCGGCAAAATTTAGTCTCTCAGCTACCGTAGCTATCGCCCTAGTATGTACAAATCGCTCTCCTTGCGGTAAATGTGGCAAAATCATTCAGAATTTCATTAAAGTTAATTTTATGGGCAATATCACTTTCTATGGACACTATTGACACACCTGTCCTCACCATATGTCATAGCGATTCTTGTGTGCACAAGCGGTCCGCGCTTAAGGAAGCTCTACACGTGAAAGAGAGAGAAAAAAAGATGACCTCTGATTACAATTATCCTCGGATGGCCGCACACATTATATAAAGAGGGTGAAATTATAGGAAAGTGGGGATTTCAATCCGAGACATCGAAAGAAAAGAGAGGCGGACACGGAAATTAAAGAACCAACTTGACGAGTGATCCTGGCCATCGCTAATTGGGATGGTGTGGCGCGAGATATCTGAATCTGATCAACGCATAATTATGAAATAACTGTCCAACAAGTATAACCCGTCCATCCCTTCGGCCTATCCAGGATCTTTGTATTACAGAGTGCATGGACTTTATGTACAACCAAATGGAGCATGCAAAAAAAATTATAGGGGGGGGGGGGAGGGGGAGGGGTGCCATTTTGTCACGCTCGCCCCGTCCTCATCACTACGCCGATGTATACAAGTAACTTTGACCAGGAGGAGGCCATTCGGCCCGTTGTGCCTGTGCTGCACCAACCACGGTATAATCACCCAACCACACACAAGCTACCTGACATCCACACAAACCAATATCCCCATACCCTTCTATCTCCAATGCATCTAGGTACCGATCAAAATCCCATTTAAACTTATCCACCCCCTCTGCTACCCCTACCTTTCCAGGGAGACCATTCCATGCATTAACCACTCCCTGACAAAAAGTTATCTGCCCCTTAAAATGGTCATAACTCGAATCTTCTTTACCCCCAAGTTATGGCCCTCAATCCTAACAGTGTCACTCTGCTGAAAAACTGCACTGCACCGATCCTGTCACACCTTCAATTATTTGAAACATCTCTATCAGATCCCCTCGAAATCACCTCCTTTATAATGTATAAAGTCGTGTTTCCTTCAAACGTTCCTCATAGCTTAGTCTAGCTAGGCCTTGAATCAATCTAGCATCTTGAAGCTGTACTGTACCCTCTCTGTGGCAGCTATATATCCTTCTTCAGATGTGGTGACCAAAACTGCACATAGTATTCTCGATGAGGCCTCACTAAATTCCTGAACAGTATTAACACTACCTCTTTTGATTTATAATTTATCCCTCTATGAGTACAACCTAAAACCTGACAGTTTTACCTATTACGAGGGTAGAAAAGCCTGGGTTTTGTGGCCCATATGCTTACCCGCCATATCTATTACTACCCCAGATCCTTCTGTGCGACACGCTCCAAGTTTGCCCCTCGCATCATATAATCTCTATTTTCAATATTCTTACCCATCCCAGCACCTTACATTGCGTCATGTTAAACTGCATTTGTCAATATTTTGCCCAATCCATGAACGGATGTAGACTTCCCTAATCTGATCACTCCCTCCAGTTACATACCTGACCCGCCACTCCACAAACCCTCCCCCTGGCTAACAACCTCCTATGTGGTACCTTAACAATGCACTTCACTCATCCAGTCAATCAGAAACTGCCCCATAGAACTCCAATGCATTTATGAAAACATGATCTACCTTTGGTAATTCCATGCTGGCTGCCTTTAATTAGTTTATAATTATTTAAATGGTTCCTCATGTGTTCCTGAATGAATGTCTCCAACACCTTCCCCATGACTGAAGTCAAGCTAACAGGTCTATAGTTCCCCAATTCTTCTCTGGATCCTTTCTGAAAGAACAGTTACTTACATTTGCTACTCTTCGATTCCTCCGGTGCAATGATAACATGCTGTTGAGGGGGTTAGTTACCTTCATGAAAGGAGGGGAGTCTGTTCGGAGACGGGAGTCGTGGAAGGGGATTGAGGGTGGGATCTTTTGGAGCAATCACTAAAAAGGTGTTGTCGTGGGGGACAAATCCTTCACTTTGTTTGGCATATCCAAAACGAAGGGAACCACCAACTAATATAGCTGTTCAATAATTGGCAAGTCTTAGTTGTTGCCAATTCTGCAACAACACTAGTTGAGGACCTGAACCTTGCTTATTGAGCATTATATAGTTGGTGGTGCCTTCAGTGTGGAATGACGAATCTTTCCTTTTTGCCCTAATCACGTGATGCTCAGGCAGTATGATAATTAATCGTGTCGATGAAAAGCATTATTACCATAACATATTCGATCATTGGGTTTATCGTGTACGAGCAAGGGCAAGGGAGATATGTTGAAGGCAGCAGGAAGTTGGGGTGTGAAGAGAATGACAGAGATCTGTAATCTGGTGGTGAAAGAAGGCCGCATTCCAGTGGATTGGGAACTGAGTACCCTCGTCCCTCTATACAAGGGGAAAGGTGACCCTCTGGAGTGTGGCTCGTACCGAGCGATAAAGTTATTGGAGCATGGAATGAAGGTATTGGAAAGGGGGTTGGAGAGGAGCATAAGGAAGAAAGTGAAGATCGACGAAATGCAGTTTGGATTTATGCCAGGAAGAGGAACGACAGATGCGCTTTTCATTGTGAGGCAGTTGCAGGAGAAGTACATGGATAAGAGGAAGAAGTTGTTTTTTGGGTTTGTTGATCTGGAGAAAGCATTCGATAGGGTTCCACGCAAAGTATTGACATGGGCATTGAGGAAGTTAGGAGTGGAGGAATGGTTGATCAGAGTAGTGATGGCAATGTACAAAAGAGCACGCACAGCTGTAAGGACGAAGGACGGGAACAGTGGTGAGTTTGAGGTGAAGGTGGGAGTGCATCAGGGGTCGGTACTAAGTCCACTACTATTTGTAGCTGTGATGGAGGTGCTGGCTCAGACCGTAAAGGAGGGTTTACCGTGGGAGTTGTTGTTTGCAGATGATCTGGTGTTGATTGTGGAAAGTATGGATGGACTGAAGGAAAAGATGAACAAGTGGAAGGAATGTATGGAGACAAAAGGTCTGAAGGTGAATATCGGAAAGAGCAAGGTGATGGCAAGTGGTAAAGCATGTGGTGAGGTGGAAAGAACTGGGAAGTGGCCGTGTGCTGTGTGCAGGAAGGGTGTCGGAGTGAACTCCATTCAATGTACAATGTGTGCTGAGTGGGTTCATCAAAAATGTAGTGGTCTGAGAGGGTCATTAACCAGTGTGGCAGCTACATTCAAATGTAAGGTGTGCACAGAGGGAGCTGCAGATGGAGGAAATGTTGAGTTGGATCTTGGAGACGGCGTGAAGCTGGAAGGTGTGAAAACATTTTGCTACCTCGGAGACATGCTGAATGGAGAAGGTGGATCAGACTCGGCAACGGTTGCTCGAGTGAGATGTGCATGGAAGAAGTTTCGGGAACTGAGTGGCGTGCTGATGAGGAGGAGAGTGTCGCTGAAGCTGAAGGGAAAGGTGTATGCTGCATGTGTGAGAAGTGTTATGATTTATGGGAGCGAGACATGGGTAATGAATGTAGAGCAGCAACGAAGGCTGGAAAGGGTGGAAATGCGAATGGTTCGATGGATGTGCGGAGTATCGTTGAGAGAGAGGAAGCCAAATGATGAATTGCGAATGATGATGGGAATATTGCCTGTGATTGATGCTGTGAAGAGGAACAGGTTGAGATGGTTTGGTCATGTATTGAGGAAGGATGAAAGTGACTGGTTGAGAAGAGTGATGGAAGTTAATGTAGAAGGAAGTAGAGGACGGGGAAGACCGAGAAAGACTTGGCTAAAGATGGTGGAAGAAGAAATGCGGGCAAGGGGGTTAACAAGGAGAGATGCAGAAAATAGGACGAAATGGAGAAGATTGTCATGGGGACCGCAAGGCTAACCCCCGCTCTAGCAGGGAACATGGCCTTAAAATGCATGTTGTTGTTGTTGTTGAGCAAGGGTACCTTCCAGTGCTGTTCTAATCTTGTTGGTATTTTGAAGAAATAAAATTGTTATTTTTCTATTTTTGTGGGGGCCTAAAACATTTCTCTACACCCACTAAGGAATGAGGTCAGGGATAATGTGTATATATATATATATATATATATATATGTATGTATATATATATATATATATATATCTATAATTCCAGTAATCTCTGTGTGTCTGTGTGTCTGTGTGTCTGTGTGTCTGTGTGTTTGTCTGTGACCGCTGTTTCTCGACAACCACGGGTCCGATATACTTTAAACTTGCCAGGTATATTGCTGGGGACCCGAGGATGTGCCTTTTCAAGGTTTCATATTAATCGGACAAGTACTTACCGAGCTATGGCGATTTAGCCGTTCGCCGTTCGCTTTGGCGTTGCGAATGGACCAAACCATTCATGTAAATAGAGGGGGGGGGGGGGGGGTTCTGTGGTCGTTCGCTTTGGCTTTGCGAATGGACCAAACCATTCATGTAAATAGAGGGGGGGGGGGGGGTTCTGTGGTCGTTCGCTTTGGCTTTGCGAATGGACCAAACCATTCATGTAAATAGAGGGGGGGGGTTCTGTGGTCGTTGCGAATGGACCAAACCATTCACATCGAATCATCGAATCACATCGAATGGACCAAACCGTTCGCTTTGGACCAAACCATTGCATGTAAATAGAGGGGGGGGGGTTCTGTGGTCGTTGCGAATGGACCAAACCATTCATGTTTTTTTTTTGTTTTTTTTTGGCAAGGAACGGGCACCCACGTACGGGCACGTCCTAGCTTATATATAGTACGGGCATGCCCTAGTATATATAATATATATATTTGTTGCGGTTTTGAGTTTGTACAATTAAAGTTACTTTCCCCCTCATAGTTTAGTCACACTACAACACGTAGCCTCGCGATAGTTCAGTTATATCTTCGTAAATGTAAGCATAGTCCTTTTCCTGTGTTAGTTTTGCGTTGAGTAGAATAATGAGTTAGGTCCTTCCATTGCCTTATGCTGCCTCGATACTGTGGTTTTTGGCGCAAATTAACAAGGAAGGCGGAGGAGAAGCCGACGGTAAGAGCGAGCCGCCAATCCGGGCTCGAAGGGAGTGGCTTAGCACTGCGTCAAAAGGCGTGGTTAGAACATTCGAGCGAGGTAAGGGGGTTGGCAATATAACCTGTTGCGCGAAGCCCCCAACTTCAGTTATGAGAAGGGAGAGGCGCTTGTTGAACGAGTTCTGAGGGAGGTGCGCTGAACCAAAGAGAGAGAGAGAGAGAAGACGTGCATGAACCAAGTTATAAGGCGCTCTTACAAGTTAAACGCTCGGTTGAGCCTGAGGCAGAACCTCTATTGGGTTACGCGAGTGAGAGCGCGCCGTTATTAATCGTGCTGTGAGAAACCGCCAAGCCTGGCGAGAGACGTGTACATTTTCCCGCCTGCTCTGCCCTTTGTTCGAGAGACGCGCTGCAAGGATCCCTCCCGCCGTCTGCTTGCCTTCATCGACGGACGTGCTGTGACCGGGGAGAGCCACACCGGGCGAAGCCGTTCCTGGACGACCAAGTCGGCGCGTTCAGCGCCGGAACATCATCCTACCTTCTTTTCCCCCTGTGAGTGTGATCGGGCCCGTGTCTGGGAATAAGTTAAGACTGTTTAAGTTCTGCTCTGTGTCCCTTCGACTTGTACATAATAATAATTAAATCTGTGTTCTTCCTTTGATTCTACCGCTTTTGTGTTTTCCATCATTGACTAAGCGTGGTACGAATAAAACTGCCCGAATCGGGTTCCAATACCAGAGATCTGCACGGACCACGTGGTACGTCATCCGCTTGGACGTACCCAAATTACGCGTGGTTTGTGCGAGGCTTGATTCCCCACTTCCGCGGCGGCGCAGGTACTTAGGTACGTGCGAACATCATCCTGGAACCCTACCCTGCGTTTGCCCAGGAGGGGCGATTCAAGTCTCTCGGTTGCGACGACCCAAAAAGAACAAGGGGCTTAATCTCCCCTTGGTAAGGGCAGGAGGGTCACGTGAAAATCGTAACTATATATATATATATATATATATATATATATATATAAATTTTGGGTAGTGGGATATATAGATTTAGGTAGATCTGCATTGGTAGGTGCTCCGATGATCATGGGTAGCAAGAACCATCTCGATGTAAATAAGTAGAGGACCTGTCTAGCCCGGATGTCGGATAAGTTGGATATGTGTCCCCGCCACGACGGCATGTTAAGTTGTTGTAGGGAATATGTTAATTCCCCTGTGTCTCGTTCCCTGTGTGATCATACCTGTGTCCTTTATGGCAACACACAATAGACATTAGTTAGGCCCACTAGTTGCACCACACAAACGTTAATTAATTCCCCCCTTATTATAAAACTCACCGAAAGCCAGTTCGGGGCACCGCAGATGCAGCTACAGCCAGCCACATCACCAGCTGGCATTGCAACACTCATCGATCAGGGAGACTGAGGCCAAGCCCACCTCGCGATGGGTTGACACCAAGGGTTTGATGGGCAGATGACATCACTGGAAGGGAGGGCCAATCGGCACGCAGCTGAAGCCCAGGGACAATAAGGAGCCAGCTGATTGGCCAAGGGTGATTAATAAAAGTGGAGAGAAGCCGACATTTTCTCTCTCTTGTTGTGGATGTGAAAGCAAGTGGTCGGAGACCGACATTCTCTCTCTCCCTTTGCCCTCTCGGTTGGACTGCCTCTTGTGCTGGGACTTTCTGCTTGCCCTGTACTCTCTTCTCTGCCTCGTGCGACACTCTTCCCTCCTCTTGCTGCCTTCCTGACGCTGTCCTCTGCCCGTGTCCCTCGTTCCGGACCTCGAGAGAAAACGATACCGGGACAGCGGGCTCCAGGCAGCGATCGGAGACGTCACCGGGAGACGTGCCGAGTTTTACAGACGGAGAGCAGCAGTTTTGCCAGGCAGAAACGACGCGTGGGCGAGTGCTGCTTGACAAGCTTTGTAACGTGATGAGGCCAAAGTGGGCGAGACGCCGGTGAGGCCTAGTGGTGCGTGGAACCGAGTGGATTACGGCCTTCCTCCCGCTAACACCGGAGTGCGCGCTCGGACTGGACGATCGCTGCCAAGGCGCCAATCGAGCTGAGTGCACGATAATTCACACATTTACTTTCCTTCCTTTTATATTCCCATTTGTCCGTGTTTAAGTCTGGTGTGGGGGACATCCCGAATAGGAATCATAGTTATTTAGTTACCTGCGCATTTCATTGTTATGGCATCCGTGGCAATAAAGCCTTATTTATTTTCACTGTACATTTTAACCCGGATTCCCGTTTGAGTTTATTTCCTGCAGGTTTGAAGACTGCCCGGCGAGATCGTGTCAGGTAAAAGCTTCCCGCTTCTTCTTCCTCCCTTCCCCCGCCCCCGCGCATACATAGTGAAATCCGCCATTGATCGTCACCTCATTAAGCTCGATTGCCATTCGCGATTTCCCCGGTCTTAACCGAGGGGGAGTCGCGCGACAATATATATATATATATATATATATATGTATATATATATATATATATATATATATATATATATATATATATATATATATATATATATATATATATATATATATTTATTTACTTTATATATTATATATTATATAATTATATAATTATATTTATATATTATATTATATAATTTATATATTATAAAAGTAAGTACACCCCATGTAAAGTTTTGACTTTTTCAACATATTTCAACATACAGCTATTTGATCTTAATTTTAACAATATTGAGAGATAAAGGTGATATAATATAACAAATATCATGAAACATTTACATTTTGTAGTCCATTGTATAATTTAAATGCCAATTTCGCATGTGGAAAAAGTAAGCACACCCTTGGCTCTAATAGGTGGTATTGCCCTCTTTGGCAGAAACAACCTCAAGTAGGCGTTTCTTATAACTGTCTACCAGTCTCTGACATCGACTGGGAGAAATTTTTGCCCACTCCTCCATGCAGAATTCTTTCAGCTGTGCGATGTTTGAGGGGTTTATTGCATGCACAGCTCGTTTCAAATCCCCCCACAACATCTCGATGGGATTTACATCCGGGCTTGGACTTGGCCATTCCAGAACCCTCCATTTCTCTTTTCAGCCATTCCTTGGTGGATTTACTGGCATGTTTAGGGTCATTGTCATGTTGCAAGGTCCACCTTCGGTTGAGCTTCAACTTTCCGACAGATGGCCTCACATTATCCTCAAGCACCCTCTGGTACAATGAAGAATTCATAGTGGATTATATGATGGTGAGCTGCCCAGGCCCTGATGCAGCAAAGCTGCCCCAAACCATAATATTTCCACCACCATGCTTTACAGTTGGTATCAGATTCTTGTGGTCAAATGCTGTCTTTGGTTTTCACCAAACATGTCTTCTGGTACTGTGGCCAAATAGCTCTACCTTTGACTCATCTGTCCAGCGCACATTGTTCCAGAAGTGCTGGTCTTTGCCTAGGTGTTCATTGGCAAGCTTTAGTCTTGCCCTGATGTTCTTTCTGGACAGCAAAGGTTTCCTCCTGGCACACCTCCCATGTAGATCAAATTTGTGCAGCCTCTTTCTAATGGTAGACTCGTGCACTTTGACATCAACAGTGGCAAGAGCTACCTGTAGGTCCTTTGATGACATTCTGGGGTTCTTCGAGACTTCTTTCAGCATCTTGCGGTCTGCTCTCGGGCTGAACTTGCTGGGGTGGCCTGGCATGAACAAGTTGGCAGTTGTTTGGAATCTTCTCCACTTGTAGATGATCTTCCGGACAGTCGAATGATTGATTTCAAGTTGTTTGGAGATCTTTTTAAGTCCCTTCCCACACTCGTAGGCATCCATAACCTTCTTTCTGAAGGCCTCAGAGAGCTATTTTGATCTTGGCATGGTGATGCCGCACACTTCAACAACAAAGAGCAAACCAAACTAAATGTCTAAGGTTTATATAAGACAGGTTCCTCCAAGATCCTCTCTGACGATGTTCTCATCAATTGCACCTAAGCTGGTGCACCTGATTCTAATTTTAGGTATTTGAAGTAGTGATAAATGTAGGGGTGTACTTACTTTTTCCACATGCGAAATTTGCATTTATGTTTATTTAAATTATACAATGGACTACAAAATGTAAATGTTTCATGATATTTGTTATTATATATCACCTTTATCTATCAATATTGTTGAAATGAAGATCAAATCGCTGTGTGTTGAAATATGTTGAAAAAGTCAAAACTTTACACGGGGTGTACTTACTTTTTCACATGACTGTATATAGATTGTTATATTGTTATATTGATATATATATTATATATACAGTGCATTCAGAAAGTATTCAGACCCCTTCACTATTGTTATATATATATATATATATATATATATATATATATATATATATATATATATATATATATATATATATATATATATATATATATATAATGTTTGTGGGGGATAGGCAATGATTACCTTAATCCAGGTAAAATTGTAAAGGTGGTGTGCTCTGACTGTCGGGAAGAAGAAGAAACCATGTATCATAAGTAGGAAATTAGTTTAGACCGGATTTCGTCTGATCGTATCTTCGTTCGCATCACGAGGGGTGGGGTTATGCTAATTAGTTAGGGATTATGGGTAATTAATCCCCTGTATGTAATGGCCTCTGTTATTTTTCCTCTGTTCCTTATGACAATGCAGCACACACACATAGCCAAGAAATAGCGCATTAAAAGACAACAAATAAAAACCAACCGGAAACAGGACATTGAGCACTACCGCTGATACCACTGACCTGGTGATCACAAAGGTCGGTAAGTGGCGTAAGGCCATGCCCTGAAGAGCAGTGGTTGGTCTGGAATTAGTTTGAGCAAGAACTGCTGAGATGGGACTATTGGGCTGGTTGTAACCGGCATAGGTGGCGTCGGATTACATCAGAGGACTGTGAAGAAAAGAACCCCGACATTTTGTCTCTCTCTTTTGTTTCTATCGCTCTCTCCGGGCTAGCCTCCATCGTGAACTCTCTCTTTTTGGTCAGAGAGGCCCTCGGCATCTGGATTTCATAAAGGACGGTCACACATACGGTGCCTCTTGAGCTTGACCTGGAGGTGTTGGTGGAAGGCGGACGCATTTGCATGCTCTGTTTGCGCTGGGTTCCAATTGAAGGCACGGCCGCATTTTCCTTTCCTTGGCATGTCAGTGCTGGTGAACGAGATTGACGGGGACGAGCAGTGGCGAGTGGAACGGGCGCATCCTGCTGACTTCGCGCTCGGTGGCTCGTGGAGCCGACTACACAGAGAGGCCTAGTTCCCGCTCGCGGGCAGTGCAGCCTGTGTTTCCCGCGCAAGGAGGTGGAGGCTTGTGACAATCAGGGACGATTCCTGACGAGGTTCAAGAGCCACTCGAAGCTAAGTACAAACTAACACATATTTATTTTCCAGTTATATTTCCCCTTGTGTTGTATTTGAGTCTGTGTGGGGGCGCTCCGATTAGGAATCTTATTTTACCGGGCATTATTTGGTTACAGGCATTTCAAATAAAGCTGGTATTTTTGTACATTGAATTCTGTGTTGGCTTGGAATTAATTATAGCAGGTTCGAAGACGTCCAGTGGACCCGTCAAGGTAAGTTCGTCATTCTGTCTCACTGTCTGTCTGTCTCACGTCTTCTCACGTCACGACATTCTGTCTCATGTCATTCACCATTCTCTGTCTCACTGAGACCTGGCAACAACCACTGGACTACTACACGCTCAACCTCACCACACCCAATGGATATTCTTACATCAATAAACCACGCTCGGAGGGCCGAGGTGGTGGAATTGCCGTTATTCACCGACAAGACATCAAGACCAACCTCATCTCCATCTCATCTGCTCCATCATTTGAACACCTGGCTTTTAAACTCTCTGGTCACACTCAGTCAGTCATGGCTGTTGTCTACCGCCCTCCCAAACCACACCCATCATTCCTGTCTGACTTCTCCTACTTTCTGACCCAGCTATGTTCCCTCTCCCCCTCAATCCTCCTCCTTGGTGATTTCAATATCCACATGGACTCCACTGACTCCACGCTAACCACTGACTTCACTGATTTACTCACCTGCTTTAACCTCACTCAACATGTCAACTTTCCTACCCATAACCGTGGTCACATTTTGGACCTTGTCTGCTCTACTGGACTAATTTTGCACCATCTCTCTGGCTCCGACCTCACTCTCTCTGACCACCTAGCCATCACTCTGACCATCAACATCCCCACCCCAGCACCAAGGCATTATCGCACTATCAACTTCCGTAAGCTAAACGCTCTTTCACCTACCTCATTCTCATCGACCCTCTCTGAAAAAATGTCCACTTCTCCCTTCGTTGACCTCCACACCCCTTCTGACCTCACTGACTACTACAACCACACTCTCTCCTCCTGCCTTGACCAACTTGCGCCTATAAAAACCAAAACAGTTTCTTTCACCCATTCTGCTCCCTGGTTTACCCCTGAACTCCGCCTGATGAAAACTCGTGCTCGCCAACTTGAAAGACTCCGCAATAAAACAGGTCTCACAGTTCACTCCCAGGCCTACAAGGACCACATACAACACTATAAAGATGCCCTCTCCCGCGCCTGCTCCGCCTACTACTCTCAAATTATCCACTCTGGCTCCAGAAACCCAAAAGCACTCTTCTCTACAATAAACAAACTCCTCAGCCCCCTGAACACCACCACCCAGTCATTCACAATAGACAACTGCATCTCCTTCCTTTCATTCTTCCAACGCAAAATTGAAAACATCTACAACAGCTTGACCACCGCCGCACCCGCTCCCCCTCAAACCACCTGCCCCCCCTTATCCTGCCATCCCCTGTCTCAATTCTCCCCAGTCTCCCCTACTGACCTCTCTGAACTCCTCATCGGAATGAAAACTGCCACCTGCACTCTTGACCCCATCCCCTCCAGCTTTGTCAAGGCCTCCCTTCCTGCTCTCTCTCCACTTATCATTGCAACAATAAACTCCTCCCTGTCTACAGGCATTGTCCCACCATCCCTCAAAATTGCTGCTGTTACCCCCATTCTGAAAAAACCTGGACTAAACCCTGACACCCTAAATAACTTCAGACCCATCTCCAACCTACCCTTTCTGTCAAAGGTTTTGGAACGCGCTGTAGCCACTCAACTCAAACATCACCTCTCTGCCAATAACCTGTATGAAACATTCCAATCCGGATTCCGCTCCAACCACAGTACTGAAACTGCTCTCCTCAAAATCACCAACGACCTTCTCCTCTCCTCTGCCGCTGGCAACCTCAACATTCTCATCCTCCTCGACCTCAGCGCCGCCTTTGACACCATCGATCACACCATCCTCCTCACCCGACTTGAAACCACCTTTAACATTACCGGCACTGCCCTCTCTTGGATTAAATCATACCTCTCTGACAGACGTCAGTTCATCTCCATCAATAACTGCAAATCCCCCACTGCTCCCCTCCCCCAAGGTGTCCCCCAAGGTTCAGTTCTTGGCCCCCTCCTCTTCATCCTTTACCTGTCCCCCCTCGGTCACTTAATCCGCCGTCATGGTCTCCAATTCCACTGCTTCGCCGATGACATCCAGCTTTTCATCTCCACCAAGTCCATCTCCACCGCCACCCACTCTATCCTGACAAACTGCATCACTGAAATAAAATCCTGGCTTCAAATCAACTTCCTCAAACTTAACTGTGATAAATCTGAAATAATCATCATTGGCCCAAAAACGCTCACCAAGTCCACCCATAACTTTGCCCTCAACATCGACGGTTTCCCAGTATCCACCTCCCCTCACATCCGGAATCTTGGCATCATCTTTGACCAAACCCTCTCCTTCGACAAATACACTAAACAGATCACAAAGACAGCCTTCTTTCACCTGAAAAACATCGCCCGTCTCCGTCCATCCCGCTCCTCTGTGGCTGCAGAAACCCTCATCCACGCCTTCATCACTTCCCGTCTGGACTACTGCAATAGCCTCCTTTATGGTTCACCCTCAACAATCACCAATAAACTCCAATACATTCAGAACTCCGCTGCCCGTCTACTCACCCATTCCCGGACCCGTGACCACATCACCCCCGTCCTTTACAAGCTTCACTGGCTCCCCATCTCCCAGAGAATCCAGTACAAAATCCTCCTCTTGACCTACAAAGCCCTCCATAACCTGGCCCCATCCTACCTGGCTGACCTCCTCTCCAGACACACTCCCACCCGCAACCTCCGCTCTGCTGGTACCAACCTCCTGACCCCCCCCCCCCATCCGGACCAAATTTAGATCCTGGGGGGACAGGGCCTTCTCCATCGCTGCTCCCACCCTCTGGAACTCGCTACCTCACACCATCAGAGACTCCTCCTCACTCACCACATTCAAAACATTACTCAAGACCCACCTGTTCAACACTGCATTCAACATTTAACCCACAGCATCTAACCCCTGACTATCTCCTCTCCTTCTCCCTCCTTTGTGCTTTGAATATTTCCCTATTGATTCTTCTTTTTTTGCAATTGTTTTTATGTTTTGCTATGCATTATGTTTTGCACTCTGTCAAAGCGTCTTTGGGCTTCCTGAAAAGCGCTATATAAAATAAATGCATTATTATTATTATTATTATTATTCTCCTTTCCCTCGCGTGTAAAGAACACCGCTATATTTTGACTGAACGCCTTGGAGTGTTAAGCTTGTTTGGCTATCCGTTTCCTTGGAGATTTTAATCCTTAAAGATTCCTTAAAATTCCTTCCTTAAAGATTTATATATATATATATTGTTATGGTTTTTAGAACCTTCACATGAAATTTAGTATTAAATTTCCTTATAAATAACCCCTGTGTACATTTCCCCTTAATTGGCTGTTAATTGAAACAATCGTACCTTAGTTAGTCCACATTGCAACACGTAGCAAATCATAGGCCCTTTCGTAGTTATTTCATTATTCTGTGTTTCAGTTAAGGCCATGTATTTCCAATAGTTGACTCTACGTTGCATCAATCAAATAAGATAGAGCCCTTTCAATATCCCCAATGGCCTCCTAAAAGTGCCAGTAATGCGGCGTTCGCCACCATTGCATGGGGCTGTGTTTACTGGCTCCACATCGCCCCAAACTCCATTACGCACGTGGTCAAGCCGGAGAAGAAGGGCGTGGCCCACACCTCGTCATCGAAGGTGGAGCCAGGGAGCACCCTAACAACCAACCAGGAATCAGTGGGCATGGCTTGAGAGGGTGGAGAAAGAAAGATCTGACAGGTTCGTGAAGGTTCGACGGGCGGGCTATAAAACCCGTTGCGCGGCACCCCCACCGGGTTCGGTTCGGTTCTGGAGGTTGAGTTGAGTTCCGAGGGAAGGTGCGCTGAAACGAGTTCTGAGTTCTGTGGAGGGAGAGCGCATGAGCCGAGGACGCAGGAGAAAGCTGCCGATGTGAAGCCGAATACGTGGCGCTGCCGGCTCTTCGCCTCCAGCCCGGAGCGGACCTGCTTGCCGTGACCTGCAAGAAAACCTTCCAGCCCGGTTGTCCCACCTGAACCTTCTCATCCCTCCATTCATTCCTGTCTGCAATCCCCTTTCGTGTACGTGAGTTCGTTCTGTCTGTATTGTCCCTGGGAGTAAGTAAGCCTGTCTCAGTTAAGAATTGCACTGTGTCTTCTGCTGCTTCTGTAAATGACCTTCGTTTCTTCTTCTTCTTTGGGTTTTGTGTAAATAGTAATTAATAAATACTGTTCTCCCTTCACTTTGGTTTCCTTTCTCATCCGACCGCTTAAGTGATTTCCCGATTGAGTTCCTGTGGCGCGATTTCGGCCAACGCTTTAGAATCGGGTTTCGTCCTTGTTAATGGCTCGGATTCCGTGGTTCGCTTCGCTCGGCGTAATCCATTAATTACACTGCGGTCGGGGCGGGAGTATTTCCTTGCGTACCGGAAGGTGCTGGTACTTAGGTCATAGGACGGATAGGCCTAATACCCTATTCAGCGCTGACCGGGCGTGACGTCATACTTCCAGGACTGGGGGAATCGGCCAGTGTAAAAGACAAGGGGATTGATCCCCCCCCTTGGTAAGGGGAGCGTCGACCCCAGATCCGTAACAATATATATTATTTTTGAATACAAGATCGAGGCTCGTGTAAGAGCTAACACATTAAAGACAAAAAAAACATAAACGGACACATAAAACATATAATAAAGGGAGCGGGAGACAAGATTGGGAGAGAGAGGGAAGCACACAAGCACAACAACAGTAGAGAGCAGGGACATCGGGAGATCTGTGGGAGGGAGAGGGCTTGGGGGAGGAGGCATGGGAAGGGGGATGGAGGTGGGAGAGATATAAAATACATGGACACTACTAGGACTTCCAGGAAAGAAGTTGGTATTTCAAAAAAATTGGATCTGGGGTGAATTAACGGGGATAGAAAAGATCGAGGTTTTGGATGGGGGAAGATAAGAGATGGTGGTGAACAGCTGTTTTGAAGACCTGGAGGGAGGAGTGGTATTGAAGAGAGTGAGGGAGTTTGTTCCAGAGGCGGGAGAAAAGAGGAATGAAGGAGAAGGTGAATAGAGAGTCTTGATTTTGGCAGTTTAACCATGAGAGGGTTGTTGGCAGATCTTGTGTGACCTGTAGAAATATTTGGGGGACAGAGCACAGACAGAGCTGGGGGAGCAATGCCGGAGAGGAATCTGTTGACGACAGAAAGACCACCAACCTGCCTGCGGTGAGGGAGTGAAAGGCCCTCTGAATCGGCTCGGAATCCCACAAGTCAAGTTTTAAAATTCAACATTACTTTTCACGTAGCTACAACGGCTTAGGCGCTACTGACCGATTAAAAAAAAAAAATACAGAAAATCCCCCAAAATCCAACTTTTCCCCCAAATTTTAAAACATGTTTTTTTTGTTTTGCCTAAAACACTCTTTGGCACTCACTGATTAGTCTAAAAGTTTGACGAAGAACTGTTTGGCCAGACACACAAAAAAACACACAGACAGAAATTTCTCTTGCAGTATCGATAATTGCTTTCAATAAGCGCGTCCAAAACATGGTATTGCGGTAACTCCAACATATGCAATTCTGCGTTATGAAGTCACCGAGTTGTGTTGTCGGGATGAAAAACAAACAAATGTATTTAAAATAAATAAACAAGTGCTTTTGTTTACCTTGACACGTGTGGGATTCCGATGAACTTTGTTGTTGTAGTTCTTGAATGTTCATTGTTGATCATTTTTCTCTTCTGGTATGCAGAGTGAGGAGGAAGGATGCAGGCTGTTGTCCACAAAGCGAGGGAAGCCTTTAAGTCAGGTCGAACTCTTCCCTTGGAATTCCGAAAGGAGCAATTGTGCTTGCTCACCCGCCTGCTGGACGAAAACGAGGAGGCCATTTGTGAAGCACTGGCAAATGATCTTCGCAAAGTATGTGCTATGTGTATTTATTTTAACTAGCAACGCTACCTGCCCTAAGGGCGGGGCTTCAATTGGGAGGCCCAAATGAAAAGGCAAAATATAAGAAATTGAAGGCTTTTTTATTTTAAACTATTCATATAAACATCCGTTGAATCATATCACACCCAAATCATCAAAATCTAAACAGTACATGGCGCCCATTTTTTTTAAAAAAAGATTGAATTCTGCAAAACGGAAGCGGCCGCTACACGTCTTTCTCGGTCGCACGTTTATGTGTGAAGAGTGTGCGCCAAATCTGTAACACGGAAGCGGCCGCTACACCTGTTTCTCAGTCGCTTTGCACACGCTGCCATGTTACTTCGGAGCCGCACGTTTATATAGGAAGAGTTCGTCAGGAGTCGATCTACTCTCTCCTGGTATGTAGAATTTCAACAAAAGCCACATCACTGTTCATATTCCATCGTGTTTGGAAAAACTGGAAAATTGGAAAACTTGGAAAATTGGGAAAAAATTGGAAAAACAATATAGCCTATTTCACTCCAAGGGGTCCCAGGAATACCCCCCCCCCCCCCAAATATCGTTGCGTTTGGTTGAGCCGTTTTTGCGGTACCTTCGAACGGACAGACGGACATTTGGTAGTAAGATGAATAAACAAACTGTTAATTCAGAAATATAGAATATTTACTGACATTTGTTTTGAGGATTTTTTGTGTGTAGAGGATAGGCACGGGAATAACAACTGATGTGTATGCCGCCTGATTGTGCGTTGTGTTTTGTTCCGGCTCATCGCCACAAAACAGTCATACACAGAAGCCATTTGTTTCGAGCTGATTCCATTACGGAATGAAGTGCAAGGTGCGCTACAAAACCTGCACAATTGGGCGGCTGCACAGTCCGTCTCTGGCTCGTTGCTCACCATCGGCACGTCCATATTCACGATGGCCCAGCCACTGGGAGTGTGCGCCATCATCGGGGCCTGGAACTATCCACTAGCGCTCACTTTGACGCCACTTGTTGGAGCGATCGCTGCAGGTAATTGTCGTTAATTTTCTCGATAAAGACTTTTAATGAAAATATAATTTGCTGTGAATCTTGACACATGCCTGGAGAGAGGCAGGACCATGACAAAGATGTGTGGATCTGTAAGGTGATGACAGAAAGGAACAGCAAACCAATTTTCACCAATATTTTATCCTGCGATCCTGATTGTGCGAAGAAATAACAAGATGGAGGAATAACGTCACATTGGAACTTGTTGTAGATCCATGTCGGCCATCTTGAATTCCGTTGGTAACTCTTAAGAGGAGAACATTATGACGATGATGAGCCAGTGCATCGAGGAAACTATTATTGAATGTTGAGGTTATGGTTTGCAAAATACAGTATTTTCCTGACCGAACCCTTCCTCATGACACCTGCTAGACCCCTGTAGCTCAGAGGCAGAAATGCAGTAGCTTGCGTTCAAATCGGAGCGCCAAATCGAGAACCTTCAACCTCACGAGAATAAACTTCGTTGTTTTTCAGCTCTTTTGTAAGTCTTGACTAAACCTTACTTTTCACTGTTGAATTTCCTATATAAACACTTCATCATAATTTGCCAAATATGCAATGACGGTAAGTGTGACCCAAATAAGCACCCGAGTATCCCAGAAATGCATCCACAGATGGAAGGCTCAAATTGAAATATTCACCATAATTTTTTGCAAGAACATTATTTTGATGCTGAGTTTGTGATGTTTTGATTTGTTTATTGTACATCGCTCCTTTCCTATTCCATCTCCAGGCCTGCATGACGTCATCGCCGAGCACGGAATGGGCTCAGCGATGACGAACGCCGAAAGGGAGTACCGTACTCAGTTTTCACTCCGTTTGTTTGTTTGTCCGGGCGATATCTCAGCCGTCCTTTGAGCTACGAAGCTGAAATTTTGGCACAATAATGAGCATGTGCTTTGGCAAAAACAGTATTTTTTTTTACTTGCAACGGTACCCGCCCTATGGGCGGGGCTTCAATTGGGAGGCCCAAATGAAAAGGCGAAATTTCAGAAATTGAAAGCTTTTTTTTCTTTTAAATGATTTATATAAACATCCATTAAATCTCGATCGGTGCAGCCGTTTGTGCGGCACCCTGGAAAATAACGTCATGCGGGAGCAAGTATCAGCAGGATGTGGCAGTGTGTGAGTCCACGTTTCTGATCCTCCTTCATGCCAAAGTAGCCCACCACTTCTCCAAGCATTCCGCTCTTCAGATCCGCCATGACAGATATAAGCTTGATACTGAAGACGCGTGCAGTTAGTCCTTCCGATGTCCTATGTACTCCCGATACGTGTTTCCTTCATTGTAAAAACTTCCAAATCAACAGTTAAAAGGATTTTGAGCCGATAGCTGTTACGGCCTTGGCAAGATCGATGGAGACAGCGGTCTGTTAGCGTATTCACCGCCCAAATAGCTATGTGGAATTCTCTCATGTAGAGATTAAACTAATCGTGTTCACAATCGCTATGTCGTATGTACTCCGGATACGTGTTTCCTTCAGTTGAAATGGCTTGGAATTCTCTCAAGCAGGGATTCAACCCGTGTTCTTATAAAAGGTCTTTGTCCGAGGTCACCGAGTTCGATCGGTGCAGCCGTGCAGCCGTTTGTGCGGCACCCGGGAAAACAACATCGTCACAATGAGAACAATGAACGTATGCGAACGCGAATGTTATGCGTGAGTCCAAACCTGAGAATGCTGGAGACTAAAGCTGAAATTGGGAAAACTAAATAGCCTATTTTACTCCTGGAGATCCCAGGATTATCCACCCAAAATATCGTTGAGATCGGTTCAGCAGTTTTTACGGTACCTTCAAACAGACAGACAGACAGACAGACGGACGGACATTTGGTGAATTATAGTAAGATTTTTTGATTAATCAATTAATTGATTAATTACGTAATTATTATCGATTTATTAAGTACTTATATATTTTCTTTCTCATCTGGGCAATATGTCAGGCACCTTTTGAGTTAGGAAGCTCATATTTGGACATGACAATGACCAAGTGATTTGGCTGTAAAGGATATTTTTGATTTATTAACTTACTGATTAATCGATTAATTATTTAATTATGTGATTATTTAATTCATTGTGTTTTAAAATTACAGATTCAGATGAAATGGTGGTGGTTTAGGTATGCTATTAGCCAATTGATTAATAATTTAATTATTTTACAATTATTATTTATTTATTTTCATCATCGATCTCGTATTTATTTTCTTTCTCATCTGGACAATATCTCAGGCACCTTTTGAGCTAGGAAGCTGATATTCAGACACAATAGTGACCAAGTGATGTGGCTATAAAGGATATTTTTTGATTTAGTGATTAATCAATTAACTAATTATTTAATTAATGACTTGATCTTTTTAAAAGCTACAGATTTGGATGGAATGGTGGTGGTTTAGGTATTCTATTAGCCAATTGATTAATATTGTAATTATTTTACCATTATTATTTATTCATTTAATTACGCAATAAATTAATCAATTATTGCACATCTTTCCATGGCAGAGGCGCCCCGGCAATGTCGCACGCTGGATGATAGGTTATTTATTTGGCATGGGGGCGGTGTACTTTGAATGTATCTGTACTTGTTGATTTATTGATTAATCAATTAATCGATTAATTATCTTTTTCAATTAAATAAATATTTAATTGATTTTCAAAAGGTTACAGCTTCAGATGAAACACTGGTGGTTTAGGTTTGTTAGCCAATTGATTAATAAATTAATTATTTTATGATTAATTATTGATTTTAATTACGCAATTAATCAATCAATTATTGTACACCTCTCTCTTCCAATACCGTCTCTATGCGCTGCATGGCGGCATCGTCGGGCGCATGCTGAAGGATATGTTATTAATTTATTTGGCATTGGGGCGGTGTACTTTGAATGTATCTGTACTTTGTTTGTTAGGCTTTGTACTTTGTTTCTTTTTTTTGTTACACAGGGAACGCTGCAGTTCTTAAACCCCCGGAGGCTGCGGAATACACTGCAAAACTGCTGCAGAATCTTGTTCCACGTTACCTGGACAAGGTGATTATGTTGCTATG
The DNA here is from genome assembly GCF_964187855.1 of Myxine glutinosa. NCBI lineage: Eukaryota > Metazoa > Chordata > Myxini > Myxiniformes > Myxinidae > Myxine > Myxine glutinosa. The sequence goes on along the minus strand of NC_136274.1, from coordinate 70,564,260 downwards.
TAGAAATGTATACTTTATGCATATCTCGATCTATTTATTGATTTATTGTTGTGGATATTGTGGATACCAAGCATTGTTGTGGATACCAAGTGGCCTATTCCCATTAAGTTTCATTAATGGAACAATTATTGAGAAACTCGGACTTCAAATTAATTTTAAAAAATATTTATAATTTTTATATAATATACAGGCAGTCCCCGGTTACGAACGCCCGACTTATGAACGCCCGTACTTACGAACCGACCTCCGTAAAGCCTATGATTTTTTTAAAAAAAAAAAAATTTTTTTTTTTTTGGGGGTTGCATGCAGAATCGAGGCTCGTGAAAGAGCTAACATTTATCACACAGAGAAAAAATCAAACAGACACATAAAGTATATAATAAGGGGAGCGGTAGACAAGAGAAATATGAGAAAAGCTCTGTTCAAGCCACCCTTGATGTTTACTTTAAGAAAATTGACCAGCACCAGGTCCATCCTCTCCAACACCAGGCCCATCATCTCAGAGAGATATATCAAGGTATGATCGTTTCAAAGTTTGCAAGACATCAATTGGAACGAGAGTAAGTGTTAACCTTTAATCATTATCTTTTCTTTTATATCTAAACAGTTTAACAAATGTTTCTTTAATGTGTTTTATACCTATAGATGTTTCAGGTGAAATATATACTGTATACTAAGACAAACATTTGACTAATTGACGCTAGATGTGAACCGTACGCAACTGTTCCGACTTACATACAAATTCGACTTACAGACAGACTTAAAAATGGAACTCGTTCGTAACCCGGGGACTGCATGTAATTATTTATAAATAAAAAAGTATAAATCTTCTGAACCTCTTGGAATTTTGGCTGGAAGAGAACCTCTTCCCTTTGGCTGTTTTGTCTCTTCTTCTTCCTGTCTCTATTCGATGTTAGGAGCTTTACCCTGTGCTGTTGGGAGGGGCCGATGTGGCAGTGGAACTCCTACATCAACGCTTTGACCACATATTTTACACCGGTGGTTCTGTTGTTGGACGGTCCATCATGACAGCAGCTGCCAAGCACCTAACGCCGGTCACACTCGAGCTAGGCGGGAAGAGTCCCTGCTACATTCACAATGATTGTGACCTTCGCATCGCATGTCGGTAAGGCTCGGTTGTGAAAGTTTGAACATATCGGATGGATTGATTTGCCTCTCATTCATTATGAATGAGATGTGTCCTTTATATGATCGAAAAATGTACAGCTCAACTGAAACCTCGCTTGCACACGCACTTTGGATGAAAACGAAACACAAATACCAGTTTCATTGGTGCAAAGGTTTATGTGCGTACTGTTGTGTGAACGGCCAGGCGCATTGCATGGGGGAGGTTTATCAATGCAGGGCAGACGTGTATCGCTCCGGACTACGTGGTGTGTGAGCCGGCACTCTGTGAGCGAGTGGTCGAAGAGTTACGCGCTGCATTGCAGGTGGGCAGGACTGGAAAAATCCTCCATCACAAGGGGGTCCTCATTTGATAACCGTGAGGGACTTGGTTATATCTAAAGGTCTCACTATTAACTTGTTTAGCTGCTTTAATGTAGGTACTTCCGATACTTCCGGTTCCTCGGGCGAGTGAGGCGTGCTTCGAGCTCTCCACGGCATCGAAGTTTGAGTGTTTTCCCATTCTTGTCTTTGTCAAATTTCCACTGGTTATTTTGCTGTGTACGTGTTATTGTGTGTTTCTAGTTGGTGATGGTTTGTGGTTCGTGCAAACTTGTGTGTAGTTAATCGTTTTCTGAGTCGTACCTCGTGCGCGGCCTGGTGACTTGGGGCTTCCCTCCCCCCGTCGGTGTTTTGTCGGTTTGGGTTATTTCCTTCGCTGTATTGCTTGTTTCTTTTATTTTGTTTTCTCCCCCTCACCTCACCTCCTGAGACAAAGAATTCTATATTGATTCTTTCTCTCCTCCTGGACACGTGCTTGTTCGCTCTCCTCCTCGTCTCGGCTTGTGCCCCGCCCCCTGTATCTCGTTTTCTTCCGCCTCTGCTCCTTCTTTCTCAAATCCACGTTCTCGCTTCGAGACTTTTCCCGGATTGTTTTTTCATCGTTCTGTTTGGATATTGTTGGAATATGTTTAAACCGCAGCCGTGATGCTGACGCCCCCCCCCCCCCCCCAGAATTTACATGTTTTAAACGTTTCCCAGTGTGTACCCTGGTCAGAATAGGTACACCATATCCCTGCGTGTCGTAAGAGACGACTAAGAGGGTTGGCGTCAGGAAGGGCATCCGGCCATAAAAACATTGCCTCAAAAAGAGAACCATGACAATCACAAGTACATATGGGCAGGGTGCAGCCCAAAGTGGAGATCGGTTTCTGAGGTTTGGGACATGGAATGTGGGGACAATGACAGGGAGATCAGGAGAAGTGGTGGAAGTATTGGTCAGAAGAAGAGTGGACATATGTTGTGTGCAAGAGACGAGATGGAAGGGAAGTGGTGTGAGAATGGTGAAGGGTAGGCAGGGACAGAAATACAAGTTTGTGTGGCAAGGGTGCCCGGAGGGTGTGAATGGTGTTGGTGTCCTGTTTTCTGAGGAGTTTGTAGACAGTGTTGTGAGTGTGACTAGAGTGAGTGATAGGTTGATGATGGTGAAAATGATGATTGGAAAGCTCTTGGTGAACGTCATCTCGGGATATGCTCCGCAGGTTGGTCGAAGCGATGAAGAGAAGGACAAGTTCTGGTGTGCGATAGAGAAGCTGATGGAAAACGTGAAAGATGAGGAAGTTGTTGTGGTGGGAGGAGACCTGAATGGACATGTGGGAAGGAGTATGGATGGTTTTGAGGGAGTTCATGGGGGTTACGGATATGGTGTGAGAAATGGAGAAGGTGAAAGGATTTTGGAGTTTGCTGATGGAGCTGATTTGTTGATTTGTAATACTCAGTTCCAGAAAGAGGACAATAAGCTTGTTACATACACGTCAGGTGGGTCGACGACAACCGTTGACTACCTGATGGTGCGTCGGCGAGATAGGGGGCACCTCCGGGACACAAAGGTGATCCCGGGGGAGGAGGCTGTTTCACAGCACCACTTGGTTGTCTGTGACATAAGGGTGAAAGGTGCGAGGAGAGCTCGGCGGGTGAAGTACCAACCGAGAATGAAGGTGTGGAGGTTGAAAGAGGTGACAGTAAGGGAGGCATTAAAAGAGAGGCTGAGTAGGGTAGTGGATGATGTGGTTGAGCTTGAAAGTGGTTGGATGTCAATGAAAGCTAGTCTGTTGGGAGCCGTTGGTGAGGTATGTGGATGGAAAAAAGGACCACCGAGGCACTCGGAAACATGGTGGTGGGATGTTGAGGTTGGAAAGAGGATTGACGAGAAGAGGAAGAAGTTCAAAGAGTGGCAGAAGGCGAAGGGTACGGGAGCAGAAACAGCAGAGCATGAAAGTTATAAGGCAGCCAGGAAGGCTGCAAAGAAAGAGGTAGCAAAGGCGCAGGAGGCATGTAGGAAAATGTTCGGAGAACGCTTGGATTCGGAAGAGGGTCAGAAAGCAGTATTCAGGATTGCAAAGCACATAGCGAAAGAGAGGTGTGATGTGATGGGGGTGAGTTGCTTGAAGGATGAAGTGGGACAAATCGTTGTCGACCCAGATGGAATTAAAGGAAGATGGAAAAGATATATGGAAATGCTGTTGAATACAGAGAATGAATGGGATGGCAACATAGAGAGTAACCCAGTTTTAGGACCGGCAGAGAAGATAACTGAGAAGGAAGTTGAGGAAGCGATAAAAGCAATGAAGAGTGGAAAAGCGGGAGGGCCGACGGGAGTTGTGGGAGATATGTTGAAGGCAGCAGGAAGTTGGGGTGTGAAGAGAATGACAGAGATCTGTAATCTGGTGGTGAAAGAAGGCCGCATTCCAGTGGATTGGGAACTGAGTACCCTCGTCCCTCTATACAAGGGGAAAGGTGACCCTCTGGAGTGTGGCTCGTACCGAGCGATAAAGTTATTGGAGCATGGAATGAAGGTATTGGAAAGGGTGTTGGAGAGGAGTATAAGGAAGAAAGTGAAGATCGACGAAATGCAGTTTGGATTTATGCCAGGAAGAGGAACGACAGATGGGCTTTTCATTGTGAGGCAGTTGCAGGAGAAGTACATGGATAAGAGGAAGAAGTTGTTTTTTGGGTTTGTTGATCTGGAGAAAGCATTCGATAGGGTTCCACGCAAAGTATTGACATTGACATGGGCATTGAGGAAGTTAGGAGTGGAGGAATGGTTGATCAGAGTAGTGATGGCAATGTACAAAAGAGCACGCACAGCTGTAAGGACGAAGGACGGGAACAGTGGTGAGTTTGAGGTGAAGGTGGGAGTGCATCAGGGGTCGGTACTAAGTCCACTACTATTTGTAGCTGTGATGGAGGTGCTGGCTCAGACCGTAAAGGAGGGTTTACCATGGGAGTTGTTGTATGCAGATGATCTGGTGTTGATTGCGGAAAGTATGGATGGACTGAAGGAAAAGATGAACAAGTGGAAGGAATGTATGGAGACAAAAGGTCTGAAGGTGAATATCGGAAAGACAAAGGTGATGGCAAGTGGTAAAGCATGTGGTGAGGTGGAAAGAACTGGGAAGTGGCCGTGTGCTGTGTGCAGGAAGGGTGTCGGAGTGAACTCCATTCAATGTACAATGTGTGCTGAGTGGGTTCATCAAAAATGTAGTGGTCTGAGAGGGTCATTAACCAGTGTGGCAGCTACATTCAAATGTAAGGTGTGCACAGAGGGAGCTGCAGATGGAGGAAATGTTGAGTTGGATCTTGGAGACGGCGTGAAGCTGGAAGGTGTGAAAACATTTTGCTACCTCGGAGACATGCTGAATGGAGAAGGTGGATCAGACTCGGCAACGGTTGCTCGAGTGAGATGTGCATGGAAGAAGTTTCGGGAACTGAGTGGCGTGCTGATGAGGAGGAGAGTGTCGCTGAAGCTGAAGGTTACCTCCCCCCAAGTCCTCCCGATGTCCCTGTTCTCAAATGTTGTGTTTGTGTCCTTCCCCCTCTCTTTTGTGTCCTTCCCCCTCTCTCACCATCTTGTCTACCGCTCCCCTTGTGTTTTGTGTGTCGGTTTGTCTTTTTGTGTGATTAATGTTAGCTCTTTCACGAGCCTCGATCTTGTATACAAAAAAAAAAAAAAAAAAAAAAAAAAAGGAGGTTCATGTGTGAGAAGTGTTATGATTTATGGGAGCGAGACATGGGTAATGAACGTAGAGCAGCAACGAAGGCTGGAAAGGGTGGAAATGCGAATGGTTCGATGGATGTGCGGAGTAACGTTGAGAGAGAGGAAGACAAATGATGAATTGCGAAAGATGATTGGAATATTGCCTGTGATTGATGCTGTGAAGAGGATTAGGTTGAGATGGTTTGGTCATGTATTGAGGAAGGATGAAAGTGACTGGTTGAGAAGAGTGATGGAAGTTAATGTAGAAGGAAGTAGAGGACGGGGAAGACCGAGAAAGACTTGGCTAAAGATGGTGGAAGAAGAAATGCAGGCAAGGGGGTTAACAAGGAGAGATGCAGAAAATAGGGCAAAATGGAGTAGATCGTCATGGGGACCGCAAGGCTAACCCCCGCTCTAGCAGGGAACATGGCCTTAAAATGCATGTTGTTGTTGTAATGTAGGTAGGAGACTTCTATTTATTACATATACACACACATCTCATTTTCTCGTATACAAACGTATACAAATACATCTCGTATACAAGCGGGACTTCCGCTTCCGGTCCGGTCTGGAGAGGACGCTGGCGTTACTTGTTCGCCGCTTCTCCGACTGGGCAATTGTACATAGTTTGCTTTTCTGGTGGTCGTGGCGGATTTTTGACCGTTGGGTCTGCCCTCTGCTCGGTCCCGGCTCTGCTCCTGGCTTCGCCTGCCCGGCTCCTCCACTGTTTCCTCAGGCCCGCTCCCGTTGTTTGCGGCGGTGGCTGTTTGCCGCTGTGGTCTTGATTAGCGGCTGCAGTCGTTTGCCGCTGCGTTTGCCGCTTTGCCTCCTCGACCTTGGCCTCGTACTCGTCCCTTCGCTCCTGCCTGGCATGGCTCTGAGGTACTCCGCCGCAAGGCTTCTTCTGCTCAATACCCGCTCCACCCCATCATGCATCTCTGCCATCAAATCAAATGGACTCCTCCGACGACCCAGGTACATTCACCGTGGCTCCGGTCGTAAGTTTGTTTATTTGCAATCAGGTCACTCCATCCCCGTCCTCTGGTCGGCTCAGCGCACTCTCACTCTTCGTCCCAGCGCACCTGGTCACAGCAACGCACACGATCGCACCTCCTGCCTACGAACCCTGGCTAAATCACCTGAATTCATCCCTGCTGTTCAAAACAACATCAAGCTCACCCTGTTCAACACCCGGTCCCTCAACAACAAATGCCTCATCCTGAACGAATACATCCTGGATAACAAACTGGACTTTCTCTGTCTCACCGAAACCTGGCAACAACCTCTGGACTACTACACACTTAACCTCACCACACCCAATGGATATTCCTACGTCAATAAACCACGCTCGGAGGGCCGAGGTGGTGGAATTGCCGTTATCCACCGTCAAGACATCAAGACCAACCTCATCTCCATCTCATCTGCTCCATCATTTGAACACCTGGCTTTAAAACTATCTGGTCGCACGCAGTCAGTCATGGCTGTCGTCTACCGCCCTCCCAAACCACACCCATCATTCCTGTCTGACTTCTCCTACTTTCTGACCCAGCTATGTTCCCTCTCCCCCTCAATCCTCCTCCTTGGTGATTTCAATATCCACATGGACTCCACTGACTCCACAATAACCACTGACTTCACTGATTTACTCACCTGCTTTAACCTCACTCAACATGTCGACTTTCCTACCCATATCCGTGGTCACATTTTGGACCTTGTCTGCTCCACTGGATTAAATTTGCACCATCTCTATGGCTCCGACCTCACCCTCTCTGACCACTTAGCCATCGCTCTGACCATCAACATCCCCGCCCCAACACCAAGGCATTATCGCACAATCAACTTCCGTAAGCTAAACGCTCTTTCACCTACCTCATTCTCATCCACCCTCTCTGAAAAAATGTCCACTTCTCCCTTCATTGACCTCCACACCCCTTCCGACCTCACTGACTACTACAACCACACTCTCTCCTCCTGCCTTGACCAGCTTGCGCCTGTAAAAACCAAAACAGTTTCTTTCACCCATTCTGCTCCCTGGTTTACCCCTGAACTCCACCTGATGAAAACTCGTGCTCGCCAACTTGAAAGACTCCGCAATAAAACGGGTCTCGCAGTTCACTCCCAAGCCTACAAGGACCACCTACAACACTACAAAGATGCCCTCTCCCGCACCCGCTCTGCCTACTACTCTCAAATTATCCACTCTGGCTCCGGAAACCCAAAAGCACTCTTCTCGACAATAAACAAACTCCTCCGCCCCCTGAACACCACCACCCAGTCATTCACAGTAGACAACTGCATCTCCTTCCTCTCTTTCTTCCAACGCAAAATTGACAACATCTACAACAGCTTGACCACCGCCGCACCCGCTCCCCCTCCAACCACCTGCCCCCCCTTGTCCTGCCATCCCCTGTCTCGGTTCTCCCCAATCTCCCCTACTGACCTCTCTGAACTCCTCATAGGAATGAAAACTGCCACCTGCACTCTTGACCCCATCCCCTCCAGCTTTGTCAAAGCCTCCCTCCCTGCTCTCTCTCCACTTATCATTGCAACAATAAACTCCTCCCTGTCTACAGGCATCGTCCCACCTTCCCTCAAAATTGCTGCTGTTACCCCCATTCTAAAAAAACCTGGTCTAAACCCTGACACCCTAAACAACTTCAGACCCATCTCCAACCTACCCTTTCTGTCAAAAGTTTTGGAACGCGCTGTAGCCACTCAACTCAAACATCATCTCTCTGCCAATAACCTGTATGAAACATTCCAATCCGGATTCCGGTCCAACCACAGTACTGAAACTGCTCTCCTCAAAATCACCAACGTCTCTCCTCTCCTCTGACGCTGGCAACCTCAACATTCTCGTCCTCCTCGACCTCAGCGCTGCCTTTGACACCATCGATCACACTATCCTCCTCACCCGACTTGAATCCACCTTTAACGTTACCGGCACTGCCCTCTCTTGGATTAAATCATACCTCTCTGACAGACGCCAGTTCATCTCCATCAATAACTGCAAATCCCCCACTGCTGCCCTCCCCCAAGGTGTCCCCCAAGGTTCAGTTCTTGGCCCCATCCTCTTCATCCTTTACCTGTCCCCGCTCCGTCACTTAATCCGCCGTCATGGTCTCCAATTCCACTGCTTCGCCGATGACATCCAGCTTTTCATCTCCACCAAGTCCGTCTCCACCGACACCCACTCTATCCTGACAAACTGCATCACTGAAATAAAATCCTGGCTTCAAATCAACTTCCTCAAGCTTAACTGTGATAAATCTGAAATAATCATCATTGGCCCAAAAACGCTCACAAAATCCACCCATAACTTTGCCCTCAACATCGACGGTATCCCAGTATCCACCTCCCCTCACATCCGGAATCTTGGCGTCATCTTTGACCAAACCCTTTCCTTCGACAAATACACTAAACAGATCACAAAGTCAGCCTTCTTTCACCTGAAAAACATTGCCCGTCTCCGCTCATCCCTCTCCTCCACGGCTGCAGAAACCCTCATCCACGCCTTCATCACCTCCCGTCTGGACTACTGCAATAGCCTCCTCTATGGTTCACCCTCAAAAATCACCAATAAACTCCAATACATTCAGAACTCCGCTGCCCGTCTACTCACCCATTCCCGGACCCGTGACCACATCACCCCCGTCCTTTACAAGCTTCACTGGCTCCCCATCCCCCAGAGAATCCAGTACAAAATCCTCCTCTTGACATACAAAGCCCTCCATAACCTGGCCCCATCCTACCTGGCTGACCTCCTCTCCAGACACACTCCCACCCGCAACCTCCGCTCTGCTGGTACCAACCTCCTGACCCCCTCCATCCGGACCAAATTCAGATCCTGGGGGGACAGGGCCTTCTCCATCGCTGCTCCCACCCTCTGGAACTCACTACCTCACACCATCAGAGACTCCTCCTCACTCACCACATTCAAAACATCACTAAAGACCCACCTGTTCAACACTGCATTCAACATTCAACCCACAGCATTTAACCCCTGACTATCTCTTCTCCTTCTCCCTCCTTTTGCTTTAAATATTTCCCTATTGATTCTTGTCTTTTTTGCAATTGTTGTTTTCATGTATTGTTATGCATTATGTTTTCCACTCTGTCAAAGCGCCTTTGGGCTTCTGGAAAAGCGCTATACAAAATAAATGAATTATTATTATTATTATTACAAATAAATACACAAATATTTGAAACAAAAGTACATTATTCCCAAAGCATTTTGACCACCTTTCACAAATTGGGTGTTGCACCGAAACGAGGTGGCCTTTAAGCACCAGACGATGGTAATGGGAGCATTAACATGTGCACAGGAAGTGGAACCAAACATATTACATCCCGTTTCTCTGTCTTTCGTGTAGGAATACTACGGTGAAGACCCCCAGAAGTCTCCAGACTACGGGCGCATCATCAACTCGCGCCACTTTAAGAGAGTCCGAGGGTTGCTCGAGGGAGGAGGCACTGTGGCCATCGGGGGTCAAACGGACGAGGAGGATCTTTACATTGGTGAGTCAGTGGTTTGGGGAGGGAGAGGGGATTTTTTTTCTCTACAAAATCGAGGCTCATAGAAAAGCAGGAAGTCTTTTCACCTCGTCTTGATTTGTACACATCTCGCTTGTCTATTTTGTCAAATACTCGGCCTTTAGCCTTTATTTTGTGTCGCTGGCTTTTAGGTACCATAGTGGTATTGAGGTGAGGAGACTCCTGAGATTATTGGTGAGGATGGTGGACTAGTTTACCAGAGGTTACGAATTTCAAATCCAAAAATATTTGGATTCTCAGCTTCTGGAAATCGAGGGAATCCAAGGAAATTACCATTTCACCATTGGCTCGTTGGTAGAAACCCATATGGCTCACTAATCATCAGGGTGTGTTTAATCTGCCTGGTCCAGTCTAGGTGCTGTGTCCGATCACACAACGAGGTTGACTCTTGCTCTGTCATGGTAACTTTGGATTGGTACTGTCTTACTACTTATAAAATAGGCAGTGCCCCCTCGCCGCCAACCCCCAAAAAATTCTCCCTCGTGGAATAAAGAACAAAATAATTCTGTTGGCAAATAAAGCGTTTCATTGAATGAACGTTGCCAATGCACATTGAAGGTAAAGATCCATTTCCATTCCCAGCCCCCACAGTGATGACGAACGTGGATCCGGAAGCTTCTGTGATGCAGGAGGAGGTCTTTGGGCCAATCCTGCCTGTGCTCACCCTGCCAGATGTAGAGCAGACCCTGAACTTCATCAATGACCGGGAGAAGCCGCTAGTAATTTACGTCTTCTCCAAGGACCAAAAGGTGTCTGGTGTTGTCAATGACAGTTAAAATCTTGGATTAAGAACATGGATTCTAAACGAGGCACTTTGGTTGTCCGGATATGCAGGATTAACCAAGTACACTTAGCATTTGTGTGCATATTAATTTGCCAAACCTAAATATCAATAAAACAAATGTGGTAGTCACTGATTTCCCTTTGCATAGATAAATTGTATGAGATGGCCCCTTTAATGCTTACTTGTTCTGTACTGCCAACAGATAATCAAGCGCTTTGTAAATGAGACCTCGAGTGGTGGGATGATGGCTAATGATGTGATTTTGCACTACTCCATCGATACGCTACCCTTCGGAGGCGTGGGTGAGTTCCCTTGTCTCGCAACACTGGAGGGACACATTTACAACGGAAACCTGTGTTCTAGTAAACTTTGGATGAGTGAAGTGTGAATTGTTTCTGAATGTAGTTTGACGTCCAGGTGGTAATTAAAAAGGTGCTTGCGTGAAGCATGTTTAAGATCCCGTGGTAACATTCCAAGAAAATAAGAGTAGGCCATTGTGTGCTGGTACCTTGGCCGAATTGTAACTTGATGCGCAAGTTGAGGGCTGCAATTTGCATTGGAGTCGAGAGTTAACGCTCAGTTATGAAATCATTCTCAACCAGTCCTTGGCTGTCTGTACACCTTCTGGCCATAGTTATAATGAGATAATCAAGAAAAAGAGCAATCAGAGATTGCAAACCCTCGCTAGGATGTATTTTCAGTGGTTTTTAAGGCTTTTGTGTTAAAACGAATATGGCAGCCGAACCACGTGACTGATGACGTCATCATTATTTTTTTCTAAACTAATTTATTCCTAGATTATGCTCAAGAAGTTTCATCTTGATCGGATGAAGTTTTGTACTTGTCGAATTATGACGTCATAATGGAGGCACCAATGACATCATCATTAACATATTTTATTCCCCCTGGAGAGTTCTTTACAATGAGCAATGTCTCCATTTTTTCTATTCAGCACTTTCAGAGAAATAGAGGTACAAACGTTTTCGATTTTTCCAAGATGGCGGCCGAACCACGTGACCGATGACGTCATCATTTTTTTTTTCTCCACCAGTTTATGCCGTCATGTAGCTCAAGAAATTACATCTTGATTGGATGAAGTTTTGTACTTGTCGAATTATCGAATTATGATGTCATAATGGAGGCCTTGGGCCGAGAGAGTTAAAAATTGGGCAGTCTATTCCAGGGCAAGACAAATATGTGTGTAAAGTTTGGCGATTCTTCGTGCAACGGTGTAGACGTAGTACTGCGAACAAACAGACAAACAGACAGATGAAAATTCGGTCAGAGACCGAGGACTTGCCGGAATGTACTTTTTTATCAGCCATTTGGGACAAATATGGTGGCCGAACCACGTGACCGATGACGTCATCATTAACATATTTTATTCCCCATGGAGAGTTCTTTACAATGAGCCATGTCTCAATTTTTTCTATTCAGCACTTTCGGAGATATGGAGGTGCTAAGTTTTTCGGTTTTTCCAAGATGGCGGCCGACCACGTGACTGATGACGTCATCATTAACATATTTTATTCCCCATGGAGAGTTCTTTACAATGAGCCATGTCTCAATTTTTTCTGTTCAGTACTTTCGGAGATATACAGGTGCAAAGTTTTTCGGTTTTTCCAATATGGTGGCCGAACCACGTGACCTATGACGCCATCATTAACATATTTTATTCCCCATGGAGAGTTCTTTACAATGAGCCATGTCTCAATTTTTTCTGTTCAGCACTTTTGGAGATATGGAGGTGCAAATTTTCTCGGTTTTTCCAAGATGACGGCCGAATCACGTGACTGGTGACGTCATCATTTGGGCACAGTATATTAGAGGGCAAGACAAATACCTGTGCATAGTTTGGCGATTCTATGTGCAACGGTGCAGACGTAGTGCTGCAAACAGACAAACAGACAAATGAAAAATCGGTCAGAGACCGAAGACTTGCCGGAATGTGCTTTTTTTATCGGCCATTTAGGACAAATATGGCGGCCGAACCACGTGACCGATGACCTCATCATTATTTGTTTTCAAAACTAATTTATTCCTTGATGATGCTCAAGAAATGGCGTCTTGATCGGATGAAGTTTTGTACTTGCTAAATTATGACGTCATAATGGAGGCACCAATGACGTCATCATTAACATATTTTATTCCCCATGGAGAGTTCTTTACAATGAGCCATGTCTCAATTTTTTCTATTCAGCACTTTCGGAGATATGGAGGTGCAAAGTATTTCGGGTTTTCCAAGATGGCGGCCGAACCACGTGACTGATGACGTCATCATTAACATATTTTATTCCCCATAGAGTTCTTTACAATGAGCCATGTCTCAATTTTTTCTGTTCAGCACTTTCGGAGATATGGAGGTGCAAAGTTTTTCCAAGATGGCGGTCGAACCACGTGACCGATGACGTCATCAATTGGGCACAGTCTATTCCCGGGCAAGACCAATATGTGTGCAAAGTTTGGCGATTCTACGTGCAACGGTGTAGACGTAGTGCTGTAAACAGACAGACAAACAGATGAAAAATCGGTCAGAGACCGAGGACTTGCCGGAATGTACTTTTTTATCAGCCATTTGGGACAAATATGGCGGCCGAACCACGTGACCGATGACGTCATCATTAACATATTTTATTCCCCATGGAGAGTTCTTTACAATGAGCCATGTCTCAATTTTTTCTATTCAGCACTTTCGGAGATATGGAGGTGCAAACTTTTTCGGTTTTTCCAAGATGGCGGCCGAACCACGTGACCGATGACGTCAGCATTAAAATATTTTATTCCCCATGGAGAGTTCTTTACAATGAGCCATGTCTCAATTGTTTCTGTTCAGCACTTTTGGAGATATAGTGGTGCAAAGTTTTTCGGTTTTTCCAAGATGGCGGCCGAACCACGTGACCGATGACGTCAGCATTAAAATATTTTATTCCCCATGGAGAGTTCTTTACAATGAGCCATGTCTCAATTGTTTCTGTTCAGTACTTTCGGAGATATAGAGGTGCAAAGTTTTTCCAAGATGGCGGCCGAACCACGTGACCGATGACGTCAGCATTAAAATATTTTATTCCCCATGGAGAGTTCTTTACAATGAGCCATGTCTCAATTTTTTCTGTTCAGCACTTTTGGAGATATAGTGGTGCAAAGTTTTGCCGTTTTTCCAAGATGGCGGCCGACCACGTGACATATGACGTCATCATTATCATATTTTATTCCCCATGGAGAGTTCTTTACAATGAGCCATGTCTCAATTTTTTCTGTTCAGCACTTTTGGAGATATAGTGGAGCAAAGTTTTGCCGTTTTTCGAAGATGGCGGCCGACCATGTGATTGATGACGTCATCGTTACCACGTTTTATTCCCCATGGAGAGTTCTTTACAATGAGCCATGTCTCAATTTATTCTGTTCAGTACTTTCGGAGATATAGTGGTGCAAAGTTTTTCGGTTTTTCCAAGATGGCGGCCGAACCACGTGACCGATGACATCATCAATTGGGCACAGTCTATTCCAGGGCAAGACCAATATGTGTGCAAAGTTTGGCGATTCTACGTGCCCCCCCCCAAAGCCCTCGCCCTCTCTCAGATCTCTCGATGTCTCCATGTCTCTCGGTCCCTGCTCTCAAATGTTGTGTTTGTGGCCTTCCCCCTCTCTCCCCATCTTGTCTACCGCTCCCGATGTTATATGTTTTATGTATCTGTTTGTCTTTCTGTGTGATTAATGTTCGCTCTTTCACGAGCCTCGATCTTGTATACAAACGGTGTAGACGCAGTGCTGCAAACAGACAGACAGACAAACAGACAGACAAACGAACAGATCAACATACTTGCCGTAATCTTTTCCGGCAAGTAACAAACAAACGGACTCAAATGCAATACCCTCTCCTCTGGCGAGGGTAACAATGAGAAAAAGACACAAAATGTCAAAGACTCCGTGGTTTTGGTAATTATGCTCTGCGGAGTTAAAGGCCGCCAGTCAGCCATTTTTGGTCAGATTACAAAACAAAACCTTCTGCATATGTATACGCTCATGTATTGTCTTTGTGCCAAGTTTGAACAAAATCTGTCCATGCATGTTCGAGGAATGGTTGGGGAGACATTTAATAACAAAAATGCCCACCAGTCGGCCATCTTTGACGAGATTTAGTGAGGTGCACGTGTACGCCATCATGTACTCTGCTTGTGCCAAGTTTGAACAAAATGGGACCGTGCATGCAAACTGTCTTGTCTGCGTTTGATTCTCGACCAGACTACAAACTGTCCGTTTGAGCGCAGTTCCCATTGGACCGATGTTAAGCTGGGGACCCATACGCTAGCGTGAGCTGCCGGACGTTGAAGAGCCCACTGCGACGTCTTTCGAAGAAGAGTAGGCTTGTCGTCATAGACCTGGAACAAATTCCAAGTTCGTGCCCAAACTTGCTCGACAAAGTCCAACCACCGATTTGGTTAACAAAATGCCCTTTTGATGTTCAAAGGAAAGTTGGTGCAACAAAATGCGCAGATTGTGGTATTTCTATCTGAATGTCTCTGAGTGCATTTTGTTGCATTACCTACCATTCTCAGGTAACAGCGGGACAGGTGCATACCACGGGAAGTTTTCCTTCGATGCTCTCTCACACCGGCGTGCCTGCCTGCTGATGAACCTGGCACTGGAAGGCGTGAATTCGGTGCGTTACCCACCTTACTCCAGCAAGAAGTTATCGTGGATGATATGGTTGGTCAAGAAGAGACGACAACCTCCCATCAAGCTCCTGTTGTCTATCTTCGTGATGGGCGTGCTCTGTGCTATTCTCTTAAAGGTGAGGTATGTGAGGTGTGAGGTATTGTAGTATGATGAGAGTATCGGGGTGAGTGAGCAGACTGGTAGTGTAGTTATCTGGGTGAGTGAGCAGACTTGCAGCGTGGTTAAATGGGCGAGTGAGCAGACTCGTAGCATGGTTATCTGTGCGAGTGAGCAGACTGGTAGCATGGTTATCTGGCTGAGTGAGCAGACTGGCAGTGTGGTTATCTGGGCAAGTGAGCAGACTGGCAGTGTGGTTATCTGGCTGAGTGAGCAGACTGGAAGCATGGTTATCTGGGCAAGTGAGCAGACTGGTAGTGTGGTTATCTGTGCGAGTGAGCAGACTGGCAGTGTGGTTATCTGGCTGAGTGAGCAGACTGGAAGCATGGTTATCTGTGTGTGAGCAGACTGGCAGTGTGGTTATCTGGGCGAGTGAGCAGACTGGCAGTGTGGTTATCTGTGTGAGTGAGCAGACTGGCAGTGTGGTTATCTGGGCGGGTGAGCAGACTGGCAGTGTGGTTATCTGGGTGAGTGAGCAGACTGGTAGCATGGTTATCTGGCTGAGTGAGCAGACTGGTAGTGTGGTTATCTGTGCGAGTGAGCAGACTGGCAGTGTGGTTATCTGGCTGAGTGAGCAGACTGGAAGCATGGTTATCTGGGCAAGTGAGCAGACTGGTAGTGTGGTTATCTGTGCGAGTGAGCAGACTGGCAGTGTGGTTATCTGGCTGAGTGAGCAGACTGGAAGCATGGTTATCTGGGCAAGTGAGTAGACTGGCAGTGTGGTTATCTGGGTGAGTGAGCAGACTGGCAGTGTGGTTATCTGGGTGAGTGAGCAGACTGGCAGTGTGGTTATCTGTGTGAGTGAGCAGACTGGCAGTGTGGTTATCTGTGTGAGTGAGCAGACTGGCAGTGTGGTTATCTGGGCGAGTGAGCAGACTGGCAGTGTGGTTATCTGGGCGAGTGAGCAGACTGGCAGTGTGGTTATCTGGGCGAGTGAGCAGACTGGCAGTGTGGTTATCTGGGCGAGTGAGCAGACTGGCAGTGTGGTTATCTGGGTGAGTGAGCAGACTGGCAGTGTGGTTATCTGGGTGAGTGAGCAGACTGGCAGTGTGGTTAACTGTGCGAGTGAGCAGACTGGCAGTGTGGTTATCTGGCTGAGTGAGCAGACTGGAAGCATGGTTATCTGGGCAAGTGAGCAGACTGGTAGTGTGGTTATCTGTGCGAGTGAGCAGACTGGCAGCGTGGTTATCTGGGCAAGTGAGCAGACTGGCAGTTGGGTTATCTGTGTGTGAGCAGACTGGCAGTGTGGTTATCTGGGCGAGTGAGCAGACTGGCAGTGTGGTTATCTGTGCGAGTGAGCAGACTGGCAGTGTGGTTATCTGGGCGGGTGAGCAGACTGGCAGTGTGGTTATCTGGGTGAGTGAGCAGACTGGTAGCATGGTTATCTGGCTGAGTGAGCAGACTGGTAGTGTGGTTATCTGTGCGAGTGAGCAGACTGGCAGTGTGGTTATCTGGCTGAGTGAGCAGACTGGAAGCATGGTTATCTGGACAAGTGAGCAGACTGGTAGTGTGGTTATCTGTGCGAGTGAGCAGACTGGCAGTGTGGTTATCTGGCTGAGTGAGCAGACTGGCAGTGTGGTTATCTGGGTGAGTGAGCAGACTGGCAGTGCGGTTATCTGTGTGAGTGAGCAGACTGGCAGTGCGGTTATCTGGCTGAGTGAGCAGACTGGCAGTGTGGTTATCTGTGTGAGTGAGCAGGCTGGCAGTGTGGTTATCTGGGCGAGTGAGCAGACTGGCAGTGTGGTTATCTGGGCGAGTGAGCAGACTGGCAGTGTGGTTATCTGGGCGAGTGAGCAGACTGGCTGTGTGGTTATCTGGGCGAGTGAGCAGACTGGCAGTGTGGTTATCTGGGTGAGTTAGCAGACTGGCAGTGTGGTTATCTGGGTGAGTGAGCAGACTGGCAGTGTGGTTAACTGGGCGAGTGAGCAGACTGGCAGTGTGGTTATCTGTGCGAGTGACAATTCACCAAATTAACTGGGCATTGTTTTTTCTTGAATGGAAGTAAATTTAAAGTATTTACTGCCATTAACTTCGGTTTTGTTTCCTTTTATTTTGCAGTACGCCATTCTATCTTGAAAAACCCTTCGACCTGTGATTTTACCATCCCGCTACATGAAGAAGAACCTGATTATAACCTTCAAACGTTGTTTGTTAATATAATTAATCCTTGTGATTTTTCTTTTCGGTGAAGGTTTGGGGGCCGGGGGGCTGGAGGCGCTGCTTCTTCCCTTCAAGTGTCTTGAAATTATCACCTTGAATGTGATTATGGGAGCAGGAGAGATTTTTATAATCCAAACAACTAATATAATCATCTTCGATCACGCAAAATGAAAACTTTATGAACCCTGAATGTACGGTAATAAAGTGTGAGATCTATCTGGTCCGCTTGCAGGTTTACTTTGTGAGAGGACCTGTGAGGTTCAACCTGAGGGTTCACTCTGTGAGCAGAGATGTGAGGTTCACTCTGTGCAGACATGTGAGGTTCACTCTGTGCAGACATGTGAGGTTCACTCTGTGCAGACATGTGAGGTTCACTCTGAGCAGACATGTGAGGTTCACTCTGTGAGCAGACATGTGAGGTTCACTCTGTGAGCAGACATGTGAGGTTCACTCTGTGAGCAGACATGTGAGGTTCACTCTGTGAGCAGACATGTGAGGTTCACTCTGTGAGCAGACATGTGAGGTTCACTCTGTGAGCAGACATGTGAGGTTCACTCTGTGAGCAGACATGTGAGGTTCACTCTGTGAGCAGACATGTGAGGTTCACTCTGTGAGCAGACATGTGAGGTTCACTCTGTGAGCAGACATGTGAGGTTCACTCTGTTAGCAGACATGTGAGGTGCACTCTGTGAGCAGACATGTGAGGTTCACTCTGTGAGCAGACATGAGGTTCACTCTGTGAGCAGATATGTGAGGTTTACCCCCTGTGAGCAGATATGTGAGGTTTACCCCCTGCATTTCATGCTGTGAGGATAACCCTGTGAGCAGACCAGGAGCATTTCCTTCATTAACCAATTAACGGTACATTGATCGAATTAATGTGAAACCTGGATTGCAATTCCATATTCTCTCATCAATGGATCCAGCCCTGGAGGGGGAAAAAGGCTCACCTATGAAAACATATTCTGTTTTGTCCTCAAAGCACTTCTTCATGATCCACGATGAGGCATCACAGCGTGAGCTGGATAAAGGCCTCCCTCAACTCAAGCTTGAAGATGTGGACACTGAAATGAATCAACGGATGATTGATCGAGGTAGGATTGATCCTTTGTTGGAGAAACTCCTCTTTTGCACCGACGAATGGTGAATGGCCGAAACGTCAGGTTCTCCTCGCTTCACCCGGCAGGTATTACCTCCATCAATGTCCTGTTTATTTCATCCATTATTCGATCTGTCCGCCGAAGCAAATCGACAAAAGCCTTCTCAACTTAGGCTAGTTTTGCATCATACCGAGGAGCGTTTGATATGCTCCGCCATGCTTCCCAAGTGTGGGATTTGGAGAGAGTGTGAACATCCATGGGAATCAAAGCCACGAGGCAAAGAAACGCGTTTGTTTATTAATTAAAAACAGCATTCGTAACTTCACGGGTTGTTGTACATTTCTTACATCCAAACACGAATCTGGTCTTCACCAGGTTGTCCAATCCCCGTCTGAATCTTGTCCAAAAGCATTCCGTACCATCGGTGAAAACTGAATCGCATTTTCATAAGCGAACACCACTCTGAATGAATGCAATTATTTTTATTCATCTTTCATGTTGAGATATTAAATATTTTAAAAATTCATCCACCACCTAAAAGCTGTAGAGATATAGGGAATTTAACGCAAAATGGAGCCTGTTTGGCCCAAAATGAATGTCTGTCCTACAACACCACGTTAAACAAACCTATCAGTTTATTGATTCATTTTCTTTGGGAGAACTGTTGGGCAGGTACAGAGAGGTGTGTGTGTGTGTGTGTGTGTGTGTGTGTGTGTGTGTGTGTGTGTGTGTGTGTGTGTGTGTGTGTGTGTGTGTGTGTGTGCGCGTCCGTGCGTCCGTCCGTCCGTTTGCGTACCCCTCTATCTCCAATACTTATAGGTACGTATCTAATTCCAATTTAAACTTCCTAGTATATACCGTTTCTGCTGTCACTGACGTTCCTGGGAAGACCATTCCATGCATTAACCCCTCTGAATGAAAGACCTCTGCCTCACTACCTTCCTAACACTCCTTCTTCTTCAACCTCAGGCTATCGTCACTGTGTATTGTGCTGAATATTAATTCTGCACTTATTTTGTCAATACCTTTCAGGATCTCATACATCTCTATCAGTATCATATCCCCTCGTAACTTCCTCCTTTATAATGTGTGAATTCCTCTGTTTTTCAGCTGCTCATAGCCGAGTCTAGCTAGGTCCGTAATCAATCCAGTAGGCCTGCACTGAACCCTCTACATAGCAGCTTTGTCCTTACTCAGATGTGATGATCAAAAACGCACACAATATTCCAGGTGAGGCCTTACTAAGTTATTATCCAGTGTTAACACTTCCTCCTTTGAATTATATTTCTTGATTAATCACCGTGTTGGGCTAGCGAAATATAATTCAAAGGAGGAAGTGTTAACACTGGATAATAACTTAGTAAGGCCTCACCTGGAATATTGTGTGCGTTTTTGATCCCTGGTGTTGGGCTAGCGGCTAGGGTGCCGGCTTAGGATCCTAGGATCCTGGGTTCGAATCCCGGTCGATCGCTGAATTAACGCCAGGGGGGTTGACTCAGCCTGTCATCCTTCCGAGGTCGGCTAATTGAGTACCAGTTCACTGGTAATTCCCTGTTTGTCGTTAAAGGCGGCGAAAAGGGTTGGCGTCAGGAAGGGCATCCGGCCGTAAAACATTGCTTCAAAAAGGGGACCAAAAAACAACAACAACCACGGTTCCCGAAAAAGGCCAACCCCCGCTTGCGGGGAAAAATGGCCTCTAAAGGTGGTTATATAATCACCGTAGCTATTACCACCTCTCGATCCTTTTGCCAAGCGCTCCAAGATTTCCACTTGCTTTGTGGAATGCTATTTATTTCTCTTAATTAGCTGGTCTCTGTTATTTTCTTAACTCGCCTTTGTTTACTCCTATACTGATGCGAGTCTGACTGCAGTCCTGTGATTTTATACCAAATAAATGCTATCTGCTTCTCCCTAATATCCCTCATTATCTCACTACTCAACCACCACCCTGGCGTTTTTCTACCTCTAGTTTCACACCTCATTGGAGTGCACTTACTCTGCACTCTACACATTTTCTCCTTGAAGGTTTCTCGTTTCTCCGATGCCGATTGTCCTCTTGCTAGCCTGTCCCAATCTAACGCACCTGTCTGTGTGCTCATATCCTCAAGGTTGGCCTTCCTGAAATCTAATAGCCTTACTCTACCAACCTGCACTGAACTGAGCTCTACTAACCTTACTCTACTAACTTCCCCCCCTCCCCTTCCCATGCCTCCTCCCCCCAAGCCCTCTCCCTCCCACAGATCTCCCGATGTCCCTGCTCTCAAATGTTGTGTTTGTGCTTACCCCTCTCTCCCCATCTTGTCTACAACTCCCCTTGTTATCTGTTTTATGTCTTTTTTTTTTTGTGATTAATGTTGGCTCTTGCACGAGCCTCGACCTTGTATACAAAAAACAACAACAACGACAAAAAAAAAAAACCTGAACTTTAACTCTTCGGAGTTAAATCCTTGCACACTCTATTTTATAATCACTTGTCCTTAAATGCTCCCCTACCTCCGCCATATTGGGATCATTGCTTTAAAGGAGTTCTAACACTGCATTCTCCTTCGTGGGTTTATCTACAAACTGCGTTAGAAGGCAATGCTCAGGTAAATGTTATAAAATCGTCATCTGCTTGAAACCACTTCCTTGTTCATGGACCCAATCTATCCCTGGAAAATTTAAATCCCCTATAATCAAGAGAAGTATGCATAGCTATCTATGTGAGTGTACATGTGCTTGTATTTGAACTTTAAAGTAAAAAAAAAAAAAAAACCCAAACGATGAAAAAAAAAATTTTCTTCTTCTTCTCCTCCCTTCATAATGGGTGTGGTCAAAGTTCTTGTAAATTGGAAAACTTGAAAGTTGTTTCTTGCTGTTTGCCTATTCCATCTTTTTCCTTTTGAAGAATCCAACCTAGAAAGAAGGTGACAAAAACATTTCAGCATACAATTGCAATCGAGTTTCATGTGTAAGCAAGGAAATCCCGTTTCATGAGTTTAAACTCGACGTACTTTGTAGAGAATTGCGGCAATCAATGCGAGTAACAGCAGTCCCCCAATCGTAGCTCCGATGATGGTCGGGATGTAGTTGGAAACCTGTGCTGTCTCTGCTACAATGAACAACTGAAAAATACGCGTTAAAAGTTTCATATTATTCATAATGATGGAAGATACCATGTTGATTGAACGATGAGCAGGTACCACAAAGTGGTCTACCTCGGTACGTGAAGCAGAACATGCAAATATAAGTATTTTGTGATGCAGCCAACATTATGTGATGATAAAAATCCAAATGTTATTTCGTTGAGTTGTTCATTGTGACACACAAATAGAAACAAACGAAAAATAATCTGAAATGTGACCTTTTTTTTAACTTGCAAAATCGAAGATTATGCGTTATTCTGTTTGTCTGTCGCCGACAGGTCACAATTTTAAACGATCTTCAAGAAACTTCACCAGATGGTAGAGTTGGTCATGAGGAAGAAGCCTATTGATTTTGAGGTCAAATTTCCAAAATTGACATTTTTCATCCGATTGACTTGAAACAACAAACAACACCATGCATTTTAAGGCCATTTTCCCTGCTAGAGCGGGGGTTAGCCTTGGGGTCCCCATGACAATCTTCTCCATTTTGTCCTATTTTCTGCATCTCCCCTTGTTAACCCCCTTGCCCACATTTCTTCTTCCACCATCTTTAGCCAAGTCTTTCTCGGTCTTCCCCGTCCTCTACTTCCTTCTACATTCATTTCCATCATTCTTCTCAACCAATCACTTTCATCCATCCTCAACACATGACCAAACCATCTCAAACTGTTTCTCTTCACAGCATCCATCACAGGCTATATTCCCATCATCTTTCGCAATTCATCATTTGTCTTCCTCTCTCTCAACGATACTCCGCACATCCACCGAACCATTCGCATTTCCACCCTTTCCAGCCTTCGTTGCTGCTTTACGTTCATTACCCATGTCTCGCTCCCATAAATCGGAACACTTCTCACACATGCAGCATACACCTTTCCCTTCAGCTTCAACGACACTCCCCTCCTCATCAGCACGCCACTCAGTTCCCGAAACTTCTTTCATCCACATCTCACTCTAGCAACCGTTGCCGAGTCTGATCCACCTTCTCCATTCAGCATGTCTCCTAGGTAGCAAAATGTTTTCACACCTTCCAGCTTCATGCCGTCTCCAAGATCCAACTCAACATTTCCTCCATCTGCAGCTACCTCTGTGCACACCTTACACTTGAATGTAGCTGCCACACTGGTTAATGACCCTCTCAGACCACTACATTTTTGATGAACCCACTCAGCGCACATTGTACATTGAATGGAGTTCACTCCGACACCCTTCCTGCACACATCACACGGCCGATTGACTTGAAAGTTAAACAGTATTTTGCATATTGATTCACTAAATTGGGAAACCAACTGTCTTTGCGGTCAAAAGGTCAACTCAAGGTCAAACTCCTAAAATCTTCAATTTTCATCCAATTAAACTGCAATTGCATAGTGCATCGCTGAATTGGGAAAGCAACTGTTTTTGAGGTCGAAAGGTCAAACGTCCACTCATAGTAAACTTCTAAAATTATAAATTTTAGTCCGATTGACCCGAGCTTTGATCAAGATCGTCAATTTTAGTCTTAATGAAATGGATAATTTCATGTATCCATGTTAACTTTTTGGGGTGGGGGTTGGGGGGCTGGATTTTTCTAAGTATCGTGCTCTGCATGACATTTTTCTTGCTTGTAATTTGGTAGGTTTGGTCAACTCAGAATTCCTATATGAGTGCAGAGCTCATCGTCAAAGCTAATGATGATCATCACTTATATTTCAATCTGATGGCCAAGTAGCCAGAAACATTTTCGTGGATGGTGGCCCTCCTCTAGGTCAGCTGACCCGTACAAGTCGAGAATATAATAAAGAATGTGTCTTGTGGAGACGCTGCAGTTTGACATGAGATTGACCATCTGACATGAGGAAGCAGCTTCCTGAGCAAAGAGTTATGCTAGGTGGTTTGCCATTGCCTTCCCAACAGTCAGTCGGCCGAAATTTGGCCGTGGTACCGGCGATAACTCAATTGGTCTTCATGAAGAACACCCTTGGATCCTAAATTTGGATCCTAAGGGATGCATTTTGCTGCCTCACCCTGCATGCGACATTCCAGGATGGCAGTTTATAGGTAGGTCGAGATTCAAACCCAGGCTACACAGCTCAGAGGCAAATGTGACGTCCCACCCTATAGGAGGCTGTAATGATCCACATAATGTGCTATGTGCATTCTGTGCATTAGCCCAGATATTTAAACATTTTAATTACAATATAGTCCAGAATATGTCAAATGAAATCAAGACACAAATTGCAGTAGAATACAACACACACACACACACACACAACAACAGGCATTTTAAGGCCATTTTCCCTGCAAGAGCGGGGGGTTACTGCAAGGGAAATTGCAGTGGAATGTAAAACATTAATACGGTACAATAGTTTGTGTATTGTTTTGTAACATTGGCCTGTGCCACAAGAAAAGAAGAAAGCTCCCTTCCCATTGTGATGGACATCATCATCTCGGCTTTCAGTTGATAAAATATATTTAACTGATCCAATTTTGTTTGACTTGTTTAACCTTAAAATCCACTTATCGCAGATCCAGACCGACACTAGCTTTCATGAACACTTCCATTGTGTCACTGTTTAAAGGGATCCTGTATCACAATTTAATAATTTAGCCTTTTTTATTTATTTAAATAAAGTCGTTCCAAAGTTATCCATGATAAATCTGCATCCAGATTCACCAGAAATGGCGAAGACAAAAAAATAAAACGAACATCTGTACACATCGTCTTGTTTCGCTAAGCGATTTAAAAAAAAGAAAAAAAAGAATGGGACAACAAGCTTCTCGGAGTTCCAACTTTTAAATGAAACTTATTTACATATGGTCTTCACAAACTACTCCAAAGTGATGAAGCTAAAAAAAAATGCAGATAAAATGTGAACAAGTTTGATTAACAGAGAAAATCAGATGATTCTCAGTTGCATAGTATTCAACCTTTTGCCTAATTACCCCTAAATCACTTCAGGAGCAAATTATTTATTTTAAATGTTACAAAATAATTGTGATGTTTAACTTTAAAATGAAGCTCCCCTGCTTATTTGAGCTTTAAGGTGCAACTCGCTTGGTCAACCAACAAGGCAAGCATGAAGAACAACGAGATTTCCAAAGAAATCAGACATAAAGTAGTGGAGAAGCACCGTTCAGGAGAGGGTTATCCCCGAGTACAGTGAAATCCATCATTAAGAAGTGGAAGACGTATCATACCACCAAGACTTGACCCAGATCAGGTTGCCCATCTAAACTCAGCAGCCGGGCAAGCAGGAAACTGGTTCAGGATGTCACTGTAAATCCAACAATGACTTTGAAAGATCTACAGTGCTCTATGTCCGAGATGGGAATCGGTGTTCATCAATCAACAATATCCTTTACCCTTCACAAAGCCGGCCTGTATGGACAGGTGGTCAGAAAGAAGCCATTACTGAAAAAGACTCATCTAAAAGCTCAAATGGAGTTTGCGGAAAAAAATTAACATCTTAATGATACTACGGGCATGTGGAGAAACATTTTGAGATTAGACGAGACAAAAATCAAACTATTAGGTCTAAATTCAAAGCGTTACGTCTGGCACAAGCTCAACACTGCACGTCACCCAGTCAACACCATCCCTACTGTCAAGCATTGTGGTGGCAGTATCATGTTATGGGGCTGATTTTCATCAGCAGGGCCTGGAAAACTTGTCAGGGTAGAAGGGTCAAAACACTGTGCAAAGTACAGGAGAATCCTTGATGAAAACCTGCTTGAGTCACCCATGACTGTGAAACTTGGTAGGAGATTCTCATTTCAGCAGGACAATGATTTAAAGCACAAAGATAAGGCCACACTGGCACAAATCTAAACCTCTCTTAAATGATACCAGTGTTTAGTTTGATCTATTCAATTATGAATGAATAAGTTCATTTGGAAAAATTGTTTCCACATAATTCGTAATTCATCTGAATGTGGCATTATTGGTAGGGGTGAATACTTTTGCAGGCCACTGAATGTACAAATTTAATAAAACTGATGGCACAAAGAGAAAAACAAAGAAAACAATCACTTGTTTGAAAAATATCCAAGGGACATTATACCGAGAACTTATTTGATTCCACTTGTTTCTTGCATTTCCATACAGTGGCACGTCTGAATGTATACACTGCTGCTTATCAATCCGTTGTACACAATAACATCTATTTTGAATCGGTGTGCATTCCCAGTTTGGGTCCATCTATATATTTATGCACTTACTAGGAGGTGAAGGTGTGGGAAGCTTGGAGGAGGTGGAGCAAGTGAAGGGAGGTTTTGGGGAAGGAGGGAGGGCTTTTAGGTTTAGGAGAAGAGGAGCGAAGTGGAGCGAAGAGGCATGCACAGAATATACAGGAAGCAGTCAAAATTAGCTTCATATTTACGTCTGTTATTGATAAAAAAAATTGTCCCTTTACTTGTTCAAGCCAAGTGCAAATCGTAACCTGTATACCAAGAAACGTACCTGGTGTGTCGTGGTGCTAGTTTCACTCATTGGCTTGAAAATGCTGTGGTCGAACGTGATGTTAGTTGAAGAGCAAAGTTGAACTTTGGTACTTTTTATCTGCAAAAAGAAACGAACATTCACTTTTTTTTATGGCATCCACAACACACATCATATTTCCGGGAGACAACAAAGCAAGTTATTGGCTCTTATGGATCTGTTGTTGGCTCATAAGAGCCGTTTCCACCACAAGGACAATGAAGGCTTTGAACTTTGACCATCAAAGGCCAATAATCCTAATTTGTCATTGGAGGAAAAGGCTTATTGGTCAAAGACTAATCAACCTGGTGAAATTGTTTGCAAACTACTTAGATGGACAAGCACTGGCGCATTCATGTAGAAAAGGTTTTACAGAACTAAATCAATAGTTAAGTGATTACCATTCTGAGTTCATTGATGAACAAGGTTCCGTTCACATCCAGCACTACTGAGCTGTGCTGCAGTGATACATTGGTGCACGTGATGTGTCTGTATCTAGAACGTGCACAGCCCTGCATTCAAAAAAGAAAGGCATGGCTTAGCTCCATAAAGACGCATCTAAAAGCTCGAATGGAGTTTGCGGAAAGAAAAAAAAACATCCTGATGATACTACGGGCATGTGGAGAAACATTTTGTGATTAGACGAGACAAAAATCAAACTATTAGGTCTAAATTCAAAGCGTTATGTCTGGCACAAGCTCAACACTGCACGTCACCCAGTCAACACCATCCCTTCTGTCAAGCATGGTGGTGGCAGTATCATGTTATGGGGCTGCTTTTCATCAGCAGGGACTGGAAAGCTTGTCAGGGTAGAAGGGACAATGGACGGTGCAAAGTACAGGAGAATCCTTGATGAAAACCTGCTCGAGTCACCCATGACTGTGAAACTGGGTAGGATTCTCATTTCAACAGTACAATTATTTAAAGCACATTTCTACATCACCACTGAAGGCATTTTTGCTTTTCCATTGAAATGCAATTAACATGCTCAGTAATCAATTGTACCTAAATATTTATAAAATAATCCTAGTCTTATGTTTGATACATGTCTTCTTCTTCTTCTTCTTCTTCTTCTTCTTCTTCTTACGTATGCAGCACGGAGTGTGGTTTGCACATTATTTTCTGGGAGACAACTGTGCTCCTATGCCTGCAGGATGGCCTTGAGTTACCTGTACTCACCTCTAAGCCATCTCGCCTGCATTTGAAACCCGATCCAGTTATGAATTGTCATCCCTGTGTTCCACAGGCAGGAGGATTTATCAATGTGTGTGCCGTCCCACGAATGGATGTTAAACTGGGTGTCCCATCTGCTGACATTAGTTGGTGGATGTCACAGATCCCTGTCGAACCCACTGTGTCCTTTGCGAAGAGTAGGCAAGATATCACCAATTTAACGTTCACCAATGGGACATCCAGTTTAATATTCATCCGAGTGACGACATACACAATGATCCCTCGCCCTGCGGGTTTATAGCTGAGTTGGGATTTTACACCAGGATAGACAGCTCAGGTGAGCTTATATACCTGTAGACTGGTCTGGCAGCCTTGATAAAAAATTTTTACAGCGTTGGGCAATGCTGTCTAGAACAGCATTTGTCTGTATGTCCACACAAATATCCACCAATCAGAGCTGAGGATCTGGTCACATGACAGGTGGATGACATTTAGTAACTATTACAGTTGCATATTTTACTAAAAGGAAATATAATAACCACCTGTGGAACGTTTTGGGGTCCCAGCGGGTATCGTAAGGTAGGTAGAAGGTTTCACAAATTCCTCTATGCAATTATGATTTTGAAATGCTATCGACACGGACCGTGCTCCCGAATACGGAAGTGAACAGATGACGACGGTTCATTGGTCTGATAATATCTCAATAAAATCGTGATTTAACATTATATTTTGATACATTAATACCATAGTCTTAATTTGTGATGGGAATGATGAATAATGCTGTTTGGAATGAAAATATAGAGATATTGAGTCTAAAGCAGAATGAAGAAATGACGTAAGGGTTTACATCCGTGACATTGGCGGATTCCCCATTTGCAGTTTCGCCATTGACTGGATATAGCAACATTCAGACTGGGTACGTTTTTGTCCAAGTCTTTCACGAACCTGTTGTCAATGCACCGCTTTACACAAAAAAGGTATATAAACAAATCCCTGCAACTACAAACCAATCACCCTGTTCCCAATCATCAGCAAGGTCATGGAATCCATCATCACTTCTAATATTATTAAATCCTTCTTCTCCAATGGCTTGATCTCTGATCATCAATTTGGATTCAGACCAGGTCATTCTACTCTGGACATGCTGCTTCTGCTGTCTGAACAATGGATGGAGGGAGGTCTTCAATGCCAAACAGGAAATCAGAGCCGTCTCCCTTGACATATTTTGTGCCTTTGATACGGTCTGGCACCCTGCTCTGCTCACCAAACTTTCCTCTTACGGTACTCATGGAAATCTCCACGCATGGCTCATGGACTTCCTCTCCTGTCGTAGTCAATGTGTGGCAATAAATGGAATCCTCTCATCTCCCCTTCCTGTCCAGGCTGGAGGTCCTCAAGGCAGTGTTGTGGGCCCTGTGCTTTTTCTGGTCTTCATTAATGATCTTTCCGACTCTCTGGAAAATCCTCTACATATCTTTGCTGATGACTCCACTCTCTGCCGCTCCATATCTCAACCCTCAGATCGACAGGCAGCAGACTCCTTACTCTCTGCAGACCTGGACAAAATTACGAGCTTCTCAAACACATGGAACATGTCTTTCAATCCTGACAAATCTCATGCTCTCACTTTGTTTCTCCAAAAAGACCGTCTGGAAAACCCTCCCATTTACTTTCTCAACAACCCTCTTGAAGAAGTTCTGTCACTCAAGCTTTTGGGTCTCACTATCTGCCATGATCTTTCCTGGGAAAACCACATTTCAAATCTAGCCTCCAAAGCCAGTCGCTGTCTGGGCATCCTCCGTCGTGCAAAGTCCTTTCTGGGCACACCTGAGCTCCTCACCACATACAAGGCCTTTATCCGGACATTGATGGAGTACTGCTCTCCCCTCTGGGCCGGTGCTCCTGTCTTATACCAATCTCGGCTTTACGTTGTAGAAAAAAGGCTTTCAGAATCATTACGAGCAAGTTTGTTCACCACCATCTCTTATCTTTCCCCATCCAAAACCTTGATCTTTTCTACCCCCACTAATTCACCCCAGATCCACCTTGTTTGAAATTCCAAGTTCTTTCCTGGAAGTCCCGGCAGTGTCCATATGTTTTATACCTCTCCCACCCCCCCTCCTTCCCATGCCCCCCCCCCCAAAGCCCTCTCCCTCCCACAGATCTCTCGATGTCCCTGCTCTCAAATGTTGTGTTTGTGTCCTTCCCCCTCTCTCCCCATCTTGTCTACCGCGCCCCTTATTTTGTGTTTTATGTGTCGGTTTGACTTTTCGTGTGATTAATGTTAGCTCTTTCACGAGCCTCGACCTTGTATACAAAAAAAGAAGTTATCGATGGATTTGGACGAAACTTGTTGGACAGATTGTGTGTGTGACAAGAAAGAATCGATTCAATTTTGGTGAAGATCCGGATCCGGATGCAGCTAGTCCAATTTTTTAATTCATTCTCCACCATTGAGTGATACGGCCAACCAGGCGGAGTTATTATTCTCTCTACTGAGTGCCTGTGTCTAATCATAAATTACATTGCTAATGTTTATATAATCTAATAATAGCTCTTTTAAAATCAAAATGTATCATTTTGACTTGTAATTATGGTAAAGAGGATTTTGTGGCCCATACACTGTAGCTATTTGAGGGCCGGAGCTGCGGCAGCCGACTGGTTATCTTAGGTTACCCACCGTTGCTTTACATTGATACAGAGTGATTGCAAAAGAAATGTTCTCACAATGTCAGAATGCACTTGGTCCAGTGTTGCCACAGAAGCAATTTCCTTCATCTTGCACTTCTGTTGTGCCGGGGGAGGGAGAGAGTGGAGAGCATACAATTAGGGAAAACATATTGTTTCCGGTTTCACAAAGGATGGGAGCATTACATGCATGATGACATAAGCATGATGGGCCATTTTGTCTGGTTCTGTGTCTAACTTTGTTCTGCACAGGAGAAA
This sequence comes from Myxine glutinosa, assembly GCF_964187855.1. Classification (NCBI taxonomy): domain Eukaryota; kingdom Metazoa; phylum Chordata; class Myxini; order Myxiniformes; family Myxinidae; genus Myxine; species Myxine glutinosa. The sequence continues at coordinate 70,533,965 of NC_136274.1, read as the reverse complement.
TGTTACGAGTCGAGTTCCCATTCAGCTGTCTAGTCTGAGCTGCGTTCTGTATCGGTCAAACCCATCGACACCAATAGATGGAAATGGGTGAATCCCATCGTCGCCCAAACCTGGATCACGGTGTCCTTCAAATATGGGAGCGTAAAACCAGTTGTCCATCTACATTTTGGTTGTGGACGGTGTCTGCGGTGTCTTTTGAAAAGAGTGGGCAGTGCTCGTGCCATGCCAAAATCCCCCGTTTGGAGTTGGCCTTATAAATAGCATTTCCTGCTTCCGGTGGAAGTGCTTGGATGTGGATTTGACACGAACGTTGTGGGCCGAATGGTTACTCGTCTGTCCTCTGTTTCCTTATGAATTTGCTGAACTTACAGAGGAAAGGTTCCGGTCTACGCGGCTCAAACTGGATGAAAGATGAGGCATGCAGGATAAATATTTATTTATTTATTATTATTCCCATAGATCAGGTGGTTCCTCCCATGGAACACTCATGTTATTACAGCACAATTAAACAAGCACGCAAGGCCATTTGGGCAACAACATAATTGCAAAAAACCGTATGATAGGAATCCTGCACAATGATGTTAACATTCATTTTTTCTGTACAAGAGCGAGGCTCATGGAAGGGCAGTTTTTTTTTTTTTTTTTTTTTTTTTTTGTATACAAGATCGAGGCTCGTGTAAGAGCATCAATGTAAGCACATCAATGCTTACATTGATGTCAGCACATTAATCACAAAAAAAAACGGACACAAAACATACAATAAAGGGAGCAGGAGACAAGATGGGGAGAGAGGGGAAAGCACAAAAGGTCAGCAGTAGAGAACAGCGACATCGGGAGATCTGTGGGAGGGAGAGGGCTTGGGGGTAGGAGGCATGTGAAGGGGGGGGGGGGGGGGGGGGTGAGGTGGGAGAGGTATAAAACACATGGACACTGCTAGAACTTCCAGGAAGGAAAGAAGTCGGGATTTCAAAAAAAGTGGATATATATGAATTGAATGATGGTTTTTTTTTTTAAGGCCATTTTTCCCCGCTAAAGTGGGGGTCTCTGTCCATAGTGCACTGTAGGACTGCTCTCCTCTATAGGCTGGTTCTCCTCTTCATACCTGTCTCTCCTCGATGCTGATGAATCCAAATCCATCAACATCTTTGGCATCGTAAGATCAGGATCTGGGGTGAAATTAACGGGGGTAGAAAAGATCAAGGTTTTGGATGGGGGAAGATAAGAGATGGTGGTGAACAGCTGCTTTAAAGACCTGGAGGGAGGAGAGGGATTGAAGAGAGTGAGGGAGTTTGTTCCAGAGGCGGAAGAAAAGAGGAGTGAAGGTGAGCAGAGAGTCTTGATTTTGACAGTTTAACCATAAGAGGGTTGCTGGCAGATCTTGTGCGACCTGTAGGACTATTTGGGGGACAGAGCCCAGAGAGAGCTGGGGGAGCAAGGCCGGAGAGGAGTCGGTAGAAGACAGAAAGACCACCAAGCTGCCTGCGGTGAGTGAGTGAGAGGCCCTTGGAGTTAGCTTCATCGCAGGAGATTCCAATGATTCTGAAAGCTTTGGTTTCAGCAGCGTAAAGCCGAGCTAGGTGTGAGGCAGGAGCACCAGCCCAGAGGGGAGAGCAGTATTCCATTGAGCTCCGGATGAAAGCCTTGTATGTGATGAGGAGCTCAGGTGTACCAAGAAAGGACTTCACACGACGGAGGATGCCCAGTCGGCGACTGGCTTTGGAGGCCAGCTTGGAAATGTGGTTTTCCCAGAAAAGATCATGGCAGATAGTGAGACCCAAAAGCTTGAGTGAGAGAACTTCTTGGAGAGGATTGTTGAGAAAGTAGATGGGAGGGTTGTCCAGACAGTCTTTTGGGAGAGACATAGTAAGAGTGTGAGATTTCTCAGGTGAAATGGACATTGGCGTAGCAGGGCAACAATTGGGCACAACTGACAAGGGAATATACGAACAAGAGAAGCAGAACGAAGGGTTCATGTGGGTATTAAGGATCATGGGTCACGAGGTAGCAGTGCATCGGTTCTCAGAACGGATGCTCTAACCACAACACCACCAAGTCTGGTAATTGCCCTCTGACAAGGTCAGAGCCAGGGGTCATTAAAACAAGCTCTGTCCGACCGACCGATCATCCGTCCATGTACTTTTGTGCACACATTATTTCAAAATCCGTTTTACATTTAGCTTTAGTTTGCACAGATCATTCCTCATGCTACCTAAAAGGTAGGGAACCTGGAATATCAGCTCCTTGTTTTATTTTGTTTCCTGCTGCAGAACAAGAATTTCTGGCAATCAGTGCTTACCTTGTCGTCTACGTAGTTGACTTTGAAGAGTGTTTTGTTGTCTGCCGTAACCGGGATCCAGATGTCAAGAGTTGCGAGGACGTCCATTGAATCAACACTGTCACTGGGCCTCAAGTAATTGTCTAACTTCAAAGACAGACATTTCAATGGTGATAAACTAATTCTCAGTCATTTACTAAAACATATACACATTTTCAATCCACAATCTATCCAATCAATGTAACATGGAGCTGTTGCAAAAATTGACAATACTAGGGCATGCCCGTACTATATCTATATCTAAAATTATATCCCCCCCTCTATTTACATGAAATGGTTTGGTCCATGAAATGTTTTGGTTCATTCGCAACGCCAAAGCGAACGGCGAACGCTTTACATGAAATGGTTTGGTTCATGAAATGTTTTGGTCCATTCGCAACGCCAAAGCGAACGGCGAACGGCTTGCGAGAACAGTGACAATCCCCCCGGGGTTTTAATTAGTTTTAAAACATCGTTTAACGCCAACATAGCGCCAACATAGTTTGCCGACGGGAAATAAATGAATACGCTCTCAAATGTGCCATCCGAGGCAGAGTGTGTTCGCCACGTTCGGCACACGCGATAGCTCGCTGCTCTCTGATTGGTTGAATCGTTTTTTGGACATAGCTCGGTATATATGGCTTGAACATGGCTTGACAATATAAACATTATTATTATCTTTCTGGTTATTATTAAAGTCTAATATTTTGAACCTTTTAATCTAGGAGTCATACTTTCTTATTTTTCTAGTTATATTTTTTAGGGACAGACTTGACAACCAACTCTCGTTATCACAAAATCTTTACCAGTGACAGTCTTTTGTGTACAGCACAAGCCCACTGGGTAGCACCATTGGTGGGGGGCGTGGCTGTGCTGCTGATGCAATGCCCCCTGCTGGGTAGCACCATTGGCTGGGGGCGTGGCTGTGCCGCTGATGCAATGCCCCCTGCTGGGTAGCACCATTGTCTGGGGGCGTGGCTGTGCCACTGATGCAATGCCCCATGCTGGGTAGCACCATTGGCTGGGGGTGTGGCTCTGCCACTGACGCAATGCCCCCTGCTGGCGAAAACCATTGGCTGGGGGCGTGGCTGTGCAACTGACGCAATGCCACCTGCTGGGTAGCACCATTGGCTGGGAGTGTGGCTCTGCCACTAACGCAATGCCCCCTGCTGGGTAGCACCATTGTCTGGGGGCGTGGCTGTGCTGCTGATGCAATGCCCCCTGCTGGGTAGCACCATTGGTCGGGGGCGTGGCTGTGCCGCTGATGCAATGCCCCCTGCTGGGTAGCACCATTGGTCGGGGGCGTGGCTGTGCCGCTGATGCAATTCCCCCTGCTGGGTAGCAGCATTGTCTGGGGGCGTGGCTCTGCCACTAACGCAATGCCCCCTGCTGGGTAGCACCATTGTCTGGGGGCGTGGCTGTGCTGCTGATGCAATGCCCCCTGCTGGGTAGCACCATTGGCTGGGGGCATGGCTGTGCCGCTGATGCAATGCCCCCTGCTGGGTAGCCCCATTGTCTGGGGGTGTGGCTGTGCCGCTGATGCAATGCCCCCTGCTGGGTAACACCATTGGCTGGGGGAGTGGCTGTGCCGCTGATGCAATGCCCCCTGCTGGGTAACACCATTGGCCTGGGGTGTGGCTGTGCCGCTGATGCAATGCCCCCTGCTGGGTAACACCATTGGCTGGGGGCGTGGCTGTGCCGCTGATGCAATGCCCCCTGCTGGGTAACACCATTGGCTGGGGGCATGGCTGTGCCGCTGATGCAATGCCCCCTGCTGGGTAGCCCCATTGTCTGGGGGCGTGGCTGTGCCGCTGATGCAATGCCCCCTGCTGGGTAACACCATTGGCTGGGGGCGTGGCTGTGCCGCTGATGCAATGCCCCCTGCTGGGTAACACCATTGGCTGGGGGCATGGCTGTGCCGCTGATGCAATGCCCCCTGCTGGGTAGCCCCATTGTCTGGGGGCGTGGCTGTGCCGCTGATGCAATGCCCCCTGCTGGGTAACACCATTGGCCTGGGGTGTGGCTGTGCCGCTGGTATGCCAATTCAATGTGGAACAAATTGTTCATTATAAATTACTCTGTAATGTTTGACTGTTGGGGTGACATGTTAATTGTAAAAGTTGCGTGGAGTACAAAGGTGACGATTATTAACATTATAGTTCAATTTTACATCATGTGGAAAGATTGCAAGTGTTTGGGGGAAGTTATAGCTCATTCTCGACATGGAACAATCTCGCAGTATTGAGCAATTCAAGTCTCCATCTCATGTGCTTTGTAAAGGAGGGCTTTTCGTAAATGTGCATCTCATAGAAGTTAAAGCGTGGAGTTAGAGCAGAGCCAGCCAACATTTGCTTTGCCGTGTACAGTCGTACCTGTGATTTTGATGTATTGCTTGTGCTTTCTCTTTTAAATAAATGCAAGTTTATAGTACGAGAAACACTTTCTTCCTCTGGGAGCAGTCTTGTGGGGGTTGTGGGGCAAATATAATTTGTGCCGTGCCTAATAGGGTCCAAAGTCTCCAGCAGAGGTCAGTAGTCCACTTGCACTTGTCGGATTGCGCAATGCCCCGTGTGCAGGCTAAAATCGTGTTTCCCCCTATGTAATATGTGCATGGTGGAGGCGGTGGGTGTTAACCTTTAAGATCGACATGGTATGGATGTACAGCACAAATCCTCCTGTTTGAAATGTGAGGTCAGGTGGAGTGGTTGTGAAACAATTACGCAAACAGGAAAGCGCTTCAGCCATGACAAACTGTCAGTGCATGCACGTAGGCCATGGTGGCGAGATGTGTTGCAATGTCTGGAAGGGGTAAAATACTTTTTTCCTTCATCAACATGCCGAGAACAAGGTGCCATTCACACCAGCAGCCAACCATGGGACCCGCTGCTTGGGGAGGCAGTCCCAACTTCCAGGAGGACCGGATTTGGCTGGAACAGACGAGTGTGATCAGCGCTGTGCAGGAGAGCGGACGCACCATCACTGACCTCTGGGGGTCATTGTGCTTGTGAGATTGGCTCTGTGCCATCTTGCGTCACCTTCATCGCTCCTCGCTTTTGCTCCTTCTCGCCTTCACGAGCCGAGTCGCTCCAACTCGTAATCTTGGAGCCCTGACCAACCCGTACTCATACAAGCCCTCACCTGCCTCTTCGTAAGAGTCTGGTTTCTGTGGCTCTTTTGGTGATAGGATTTTTATCTCTTTCCTTGCATACAAGTATGTGTGTCCCCACATTCCTATTTGTGTCTGTCAACCGCATAGTTTGGTCCGTCTAGCTATATCATCTTGTCCACCTTTCTTCCCGTATCGATCTATATGTCTATAAACGCCATTGTCTCTCTGTGGCTGTCTGTCTGCCTTTGTTTCTTATGCTCGGCCACATCTTTTAAGTTCCAAACTTGGGTACAAATGCAACTTTGTGTGGGGGGAGCATAAATTTTCGATGTAAATGTGAACCATGTAGCGCCATCTGGTGGTGGTAGCAGAGGGTATTACAATTTCCTTCTCAACCTGGGCAACACTGAGGTGAAAGCACGCTGCACTTGTAAATTTGTCCTCCTTCGCTTCTCCACCCCCCCTAAAATGGAGGGCCTGTTAAATCCCCCCCCCCCCCCACCCCGAAAAACATCCATATGCAGTATATCTCTCCCCCTCCCCCTCCCTTACCCCCACCCCTCTACTCCCATCTCCCTCCCATCCCTCCCCCCCCCCCCTTTTCTAGCAGCAAGAGACATGCTGACTAATTGGTCTGTCAGCGAAGCGACGTGTAGGCTCTTCGAGTTTATAATAAAACCTATTGTAATTATAATAAGTGTCTTCCACCTTTTTGCTTCCTGCGCTCTTTCAACCACCACCAGAGCTCACGACCCCAGTATAGTGGGTCTTCAGTAAAAGTTTGTTCGGCTGTTCACGAAGACATTAGGTCTCCGGCATGGAGGCGCATCACGTCCATGAGCCTCTGACGCAGCAATACATTAGTTCTCCTGCCATTTGTGGCAAAAAGTGCTCGTCTAACAACAGAACCTATGTTAACGGACCTCGGGCTGAGATCAAATGTATGAAACAATTCCCATAGCAAAGTTCACTTCAGCAATTTTGTACAGTTACTAACATTTTGACACGTCACACATAAAAAAAGTATCTCATCAGGCTGCTTAAGCCGACATTTTCTGCATGTGCTGCCATCGTCATTGCAGAAAGGTTGACAGTGGTAAAGGGATACCACTCGGCGTACACTCGATTTGGGGAATGCCTCCTTGAATTGATGGCGAATTCTAAATCTGAGAAATCAGTCAAGCTTCTCTTATTAACCTCACATAAGCGTATGATTTCAGCGCTACTCCACTATTGACATTGTACTCCTTACACCTTCCGATACCTTTATTCGCGACACCTTCCTTACCTCAAACCTTTGGCTTGCCTCTTTGTTATCACTGTCGATGTTATAAACCTTTAAATGCAAGTGTTTCGACCTATGGAACAAGAATGATCGATCATTGCAGACAAAAAAAATTTATTTTTTATTTAAGCAGCTTCCTGCTATTAAGTGTTTCTTCTTGAACAATTTTTGAAAAGTAATCTTTACTTACACTTGAGTCTTCATATGTACAGGAACAAAGACGGGAATATGTACGGTGCTTCGGTTTTGCTGAGTTCCTGCATGATCACTGTCACTGAAAGCAAATCGAAAGAAAGCAAATCAATTTTTATTGATATTACAATTTATATTAATTGTGAAAGCTGTAGATTACTGTATATATATATATATTGTTGCGAATATGGAATTTGGCCTCCATATCCGCTTGTAAATATTCCCCTATTTCCCCAATACTCCCCAACTATCCCCAATCCCCCATTCCCTAGTCCCATTGTCTGTAAACAACAATCAGTAGAGCCGACCTTCCCCTTATTCCCCCATTAAATGTCGTGCCCAGGTCCACCGCACCACACGTAGACAACTTTCGGACATCTTGCTAGTTATTCTTAGTCTATGTCAGTTAAGGCCTCGTTTCCATTAATTATGACTCTTCGTTGCACCAGAATGTGATTATATGGCACCAGTAGTGAGTTTAGGACCTTTCCCATACCTCCTCCCATCTTCTTCCCCGTCTACAACAACAGAGGGGCACGGCGCTGCGCGGGGGGGAGTGTGCGTCCTCCCACCGGCTCGGTTAGCCGCCATCGACAATGCGCTCCAGACAACGCGCTCCAGACCATGCGCTCCACGGGGTTACCACAAAGGGGCTCCTTGTCAGCTCCTCGTCAAGGGCGGAGCCGGTAACCCCCCCGCACGCACCCAATGAGAAGCAACGTGCCGATTCCACGAGGCGGAGCTAACGAGCCGAGGGCGTGTCACTCCCCGCCGGATATACGCGGCCCCGCGCCGGATGTGACGTCAGATGCGCCCCCAGCTTGAGACGAAAAGACGCCACCTCGAGCGCTGTGCAACCTTCCGCATCTCTGGACCGGACCGGGTCGATCCTGCCCTGAGCCCAGGTGCACCTGGAGCCATCGACAACCGCTTTCCTGCCATCAACCCCCGTGTGAGTCAGCCTTGTCCCGTTTGCCTGTCGTCTGTTGGGGTTAATATAAGGTTGTGTCTAAGTGCCTATCTTCCTTTGCTGTCCCTCTCGTCCCTGTAATCTGACCTTCCGTAACGAATATAATCTCCTCCGGAGGTCTTGAGAACTGAACCCTTGGTGTCGTCATTTTAATCCCAGCCGTGTGTCTGTTCCTTCATTGACCTAGCATCGCGCGACTAGTCAACGTTCGGGTATAATATCGAGTATAATCTTGTGCAGACGTGGTCATCCCAAAACCGCTCGGTGAATAACATCCTAACCACGATCTGTAACAATTGGTTGTCAGGAGTTGGATTCGAACCTGGGACTAAATTTATTTAGCCCAAATTTTGGACACCAATTGTGTTAGTACGGTAACAATTGGTGTCGAGGAGTGGAATTCGAACCCGGGACTAAATTTATTAGGCCCAAATTTGTAACAAGTAGAATCGATTCGGAGCGCGTTTCCCGCGCGTTATTAGGCCCAAATTTGTAACAAGTAGAATCGATTCGGAGCGCGTTTCCCGCGCGAAATTATAACGGCGAAATTTGAATTTGTTTTACAAAAATAAAATAAAAACCGAATTTTGAAAGTCGCGCTATGGCGGATCAAGACAGCTGGGGTCCGGTAAAGGAGAGTGAGGTAGGGTCGATCCAGGACCAAATTGAGGGACAAGAGGAGAGCGAAGCAGTGAGGGCGGCAGGTTCGCAAAATAGCGCCGTCACGCACGAAGTAGCGGGCGCGCAAAATGGCGCCTCGCAAGAGCGCGTGGTAGCCGAGGCCGCTGTATCAACGGGCTTTAACATGCAGCCGATTGACATGCAGGCCCTCATTGCGCAGTTACAGGCAGCTGTACAGATGAGTATGGAGAGCCAAATTGAGCGATTGGGTGAGCGGTTGGGGAACCGGATGGATGCTCAGGGTGAGCGATTGGAGGACCAAATGGGGGTAATGGGGAACCGGATGGATGCTCAGGGTGAGCGATTGGAGGACCAAATGGGGGTAATGGGGTACCGGATGGATGCTCAGGGTGAGCGATTGGAGGGCAAAATAGGGGTAATGAGGGACGAAGCGAGGGGTACCAGTGAGGGATTAGACAATAATTTTAAGGGATTAGACAATAATTTTAAGGGATTAGACAATAATTTTAAGGGATTAGACATGAAATTTGGGAAATTAGACGATAGATTAGGGGAAATACAGGAGGGGTTAACGGGGGTAGAAAACAGAATGGCCGCTCAAGAGAATCAAATGGAAGGGATGCAAAAAGGGTTAGAGGGGTTAGAAAACACCATGGAAGGCAAATTGAGGGACATGAGGGACCAAGCGGAAAGGGAAGTTAACCAAATGGGGCAGCAGATAGAGGGGGTCAGAATGGGGGTAGAAACCAAACTGGATGCTCACAGGGAGGAAATGGAGCAGATGAGGGTGGCATCTGGGCAGGAGATGCAAGTGATGGGAGAGCAGATCAGAAGAGGAGTGAGTGAGGAGGTCGGAGGAGTGCGCGAGGAGGTGAGGCACTGTAAGGAGCACATGGAGAAGGAGGTGAGAAAGGGGACTGTAAAGTTACAGGGGGGCATAGAGGTCCTGACGCAGGAGGTGGAACAGCTGACGGAGGGACAAGAAGAACTAACGGAGCAGGTTCAAAGGAACACTGCGGTATTAGGAGGTTTAAAAGCGACACAAAACGACATAAAAAACGACTTAATAGCGACAAAGAGGGAATGTCAGATGGTACGTGAGGGACTGACAACGAGGTTGGACGAGGTGATAGAGGTAATGGAGACGAAGGACCGGCAGGTGAGGACGCACCTGGAGACGGTCAAGGTAGCCTTAGAGGATGAGCTTGAGGAGACGTACCGGGGAATAAAAGAGGTGAAGCACAAATTAGAAGAAGTGGAAGAAGGGATGAGCGAAATTAAGAAGCGACGGAGAGGGGATAAGAAAGAGATAAAAGAGGAGATAAAAGAATTGGTCCAAAGTCTGTGTTTGGATCGTGATGATGTACTCATTAACCGGATGAGGGATTCGCAGGTGATGGAGGAGAAGCGAAGAGGAAGAGGACCCGGTGTAAGTGGTGACCAATATGGTCGTGCGTATGATGCGCCAGGGGATTTAAGAAGCTTGGGGGTCGAGATAGACCCGGGTGTTCGTGAGAGGCCGTTGGTGAAGTGTGCGACAGGTCTGGTGTGCGAAAGAGGAGGTGTGCGAGAAAGTCCGACTCTGGGGTGTGTGAGGAAAAAGTGCGTGCCAAGGAGTGAGGGTGCTGGCGAGAGTGAGTCGGTCGTAGCGCGTGTGCGAGGGAGCACATGGAAGCGTGGTGTGGTGAGTGTTACAGAGGGTGTGACGGGAGAGTGTGCGCGAGAAAGGTGTGTGACGGACAGGTGCATGAGGAAAGAGTGCGCTGTCAGAAGTAAGGAAGAGTGTCCACCTGTGGTGAGTGTTACAGAGGGTGTAACGGGAGAGTGTGCGCGAGAAAGGTGTGTGACGGACAGGTGCACGAGGAAAGAGTGCGCTGTCAAGAGTAAGGGTGAGTGCGTTGTCAAGAGTGGTGGTGAGAGTATTGAGAGTGACAAGGAGAGTGAGTTGGTTGTGACAGGTGAGCGAGGATGTACACCTGGGATGGAAGGATGCACACCTGGAATGGTAGAGCGTGAGTGGGAATGCACGCTGGAGTTGGTGGTGAGGCACATGGTTGGGTGTGCGAATGAGGGCACACCTGTGATTGTCACAGAGGAGGTGACCGAGGAGGGGGCGCGAAGCGGTGTATTGGTGAGGTGTGCGAGCAACGAATGTGTGCCAAAGTGTTCGGTGGTCAGGTGTGTGACCAAGGCTGTGAGTGGAATGGGTGTACCTGGGTGTGTAAGGAAGGGTACGAGGAGCATGGGCACAGCTGGATGTGTGAGCAAGGAACGGGCTGCGGGGTGTAAGCGTCCAGGTGAAGCATCGACGTTACACGGGTTAGAGGTTAGAGCGACTTTTAGCCGAAGCAGGCCCTCGGTGCGTGCCGGGCCTCGCTTTGAACGGCCGCGTCCAGGCTCCACTAGGCGGAGCTGGCAGCCCGATAGGAAGGGTCGTTATGGCGACCACGTTTTGTTGAGACGTGCCGGCAGGTCGAGATCGGGACATTGGATGGCTCCACGCCGAGGTGATGCGTGGGATCTCGGCCCGGGTAAGCCCCCGTCCCTGCACCGAGTGCCGGACGCATCCAGCCGCTGGCACAAAACAACCAGCATCCATTGCTTGGCTTTACGAAGCCGGGCTTTGGACAGGGATTGGCGCACCGAGAGGTATTAGTGAGTCGACTGGGTGATGAGGTTAGTGTTTTGGACCCAAAATTAGAGAAAAACAAAATTTGATGATTGGCAAGGGATTGGCAGTAGTGATTGGCAGATGATGGGTAGTGTTTGGCAAATTTTTGATTTATTGAAATTTGATGTGCAAAATTGGTAGTGAGAGACCCCCGATGTGGTGGGATGGCAAATCCACCATCCTTCCCATGTGGGGGCAAAGGAGCACTAGATTATGGGGTGTATGGCAGTGAAAACTAGCCCGGGTGGGTTAGGATATAATGATAGGGATCTAGAAGAGATTGACATTAGGTAACGTTAAGTTTAGTTAGTGACTGATACCTGTAGTAGGGACGCAGGTAGATTAGTGTGGATGATAATGACGAGGGAGCGCAATAGTTTAAAGGGACGACTGGGAAGCGCAAGTTTCAGAAGGGAGTAGTTAGCTGAGATGATGCCGTGTTTGTGAGAATTGAACAGGTGTGATTGCACAGGTGTGCAACTGGACAGGTGTGTGGAGCAGTGTATGAGTAGTGAGTGTGTGGATCAGCGCGAATGCGCTTGGGGAGAGAAGGGTGCAGGTGGCACCAGGTGTGAGAGCACAGGTGTGCAGGTACAGGTGTGTGGAGAGAGTTGGAGTGAGTGGTACGGAGTGGTGTGCATGGTGCGAAGGTGTGGATGGGGGAAGAGTGGACCCCTTTCACGAGTACCCGGGGCGGGTAGTGTAAGTGTTAGGTAGAGGGTGCAGGTAAATTGTGGTTGGATATTGGCATTTGTGGTGCGGTTGCAGAATGGTATTGTGGATGGGTGCATTAGTGTTGTGGAAATGGCTGGGCGTGTAGCCTGTTAGTGTGTAGTTGGTTGGGCACTCCACCACTGTGAGGATGTCGGCCAGGTGAGGCCGCAGGTGGGCTCTGGGAGCCGGTAGTTGTGAGTGGGTGCCTGAGGATCCCGGGTGTGGATCGGGCAGCCCAGTGCCAGAGAGGGCACGGAGTGGGGAGAGCGCCAGAGGGCCTTCCCCAGGTAGATAGGTTAGGGTAAGGAACAGGTAAGCTCGGAGGCAACTACAGTGGTGGAGGTGTGCAGGTGGGTAGACCCGCTGGGAGAGGTACACGCCACCGCCCAGAAATTGTGCGAGGGCACCGGGAGATGAATCGGGGGAGTGAGACCCCAAATTGAAGAGCACCACAGTTTGGCCAATGGGAATTGGTTTTTAGAACCCATAGTGTAAGAGGGCCAATGGTTTGGCCGGAGAAAGACCCCGGGTAGTGTAAAGTTGTTAAAGTCATTTAGGAGATAGTTAGGATTGATGAACCTGTCGCACCATACGCAGCCACTTACCTGAGGTGATGATGATGACTCCACACCTGTGTTTTCTTGGGTTGTAGCAGGAGATGAGATTGCTGTGGATTTGTGAGACGCATCACGACGTGGATGAGACATTGGGGTGATTCCATCTCTCCCTCCCTAGGAGGGACTGATGATGAATTGGTGATGGCAAATTATGATGTTGAATTGGTGATGGCAAATTATGATGTTGAATTGGTGATGGCAAATTATGATGTTGAGTTGGAGATGGCAAATTTTGATGAAAGTTGAAGATGGCAAATTTGATTGGTTAGGAGGGAGAGAAGACAAATTTGGTTTATGGGAGGAACGGGGAAGACAGTAGGGATGTTTGTTGATTTGTAAAGTAGATGTTTATGGGTAGTGTTGTGTTTTGTGGATACAGTAAGGGGTAAGGGAGGGGCCATGTAGGTTACCTGGTGGGGGGGGGGGGGCGTACGGTAGGAACGTACCTGTCTCACCTGGTTCCCATGTGCCCCCAGTGTGCATTACCTTGCATTGCGTGCACTTTTGCGCCCTTACCACCTTACTCACTTGTCTGCTTCTTTTGTCTCCCACCTCCGAGGATCTGGCTTTGGGGTAGAGAGAGAGGAGAGAGAGGTGCTGGCTTCGCAGTTGTGGGCCTGCACTTTCGCTGTTTGCTGCTGGGATCGATACACCATATGGACCGCAATGTTTGTGGCCACCCACAATGGACCGCAGCTCTTTTGCGGCCAAGCACCACCCGTGGAAGGACCTATGGGTCAACGTGGCACCTATGCCAAACAGGTGAACCACTCTTAGTTGGCCCCTGACGGCCACAATACAGAAATGGACGCGGTTGGCGCCTTTCTTTATTTTTTGAAAGAGGCAAGAACACCAAGTGCACCACACGAAGGCAAGACCAGCGGCAGAACATCGGCCGGCTGTGACACCACCGGTGATTTATAAACACTTTATTGGTGCACCGGATGGTGCTCACTGTGTGATGGGGTGGTGCTTGATGCTTGGAAGGGGTGCTCTGCACATTATTAAAGGCCGTAGGCCACAGAGCACTCGTGGGTTGGTGTATCGATGCTAGCATGCGTGCTCTCTCTATGCATAACATCTGCATGTGTTCCTCCAAAAACAGGTCCTGGATCGTAGTGTAAATATCAGCGTAGTCTTGTAAATAATGCTCCCTACCGGCTGTATGTTTAGTTTGAGGATTCTTTCCGGATTCGGTTATCCTGTGGGTGTGTTTCTGTGAGGAGAAGGGTGCAACGTCGCAGGGGGACATATTTACTCATTTGTGAATATCTGTAAAACTGTCGCACTCAGGGTAGAGTTAATAGTAGAGGGAACTACATTGCGTGCCACACTAAAGTAGGTAAAAATTTATCGGGTCGGGACGCCCCGAGGGTAGAGAAGGGTGCAATGTTGCGAATATGGAATTTGGCCTCCATATCCGCTTGTAAATATTCCCCTATTTCCCCAATACTCCCCAACTATCCCCAATCCCCCATTCCCTAGTCCCATTGTCTGTAAACAACAATCAGTAGAGCCGACCTTCCCCTTATTCCCCCATTAAATGTCGTGCCCAGGTCCACCGCACCACACGTAGACAACTTTCGGACATCTTGCTAGTTATTCTTAGTCTATGTCAGTTAAGGCCTCGTTTCCATTAATTATGACTCTTCGTTGCACCAGAATGTGATTATATGGCACCAGTAGTGAGTTTAGGACCTTTCCCATACCTCCTCCCATCTTCTTCCCCGTCTACAACAACAGAGGGGCACGGCGCTGCGCGGGGGGGAGTGTGCGTCCTCCCACCGGCTCGGTTAGCCGCCATCGACAATGCGCTCCAGACAACGCGCTCCAGACCATGCGCTCCACGGGGTTACCACAAAGGGGCTCCTTGTCAGCTCCTCGTCAAGGGCGGAGCCGGTAACCCCCCCGCACGCACCCAATGAGAAGCAACGTGCCGATTCCACGAGGCGGAGCTAACGAGCCGAGGGCGTGTCACTCCCCGCCGGATATACGCGGCCCCGCGCCGGATGTGACGTCAGATGCGCCCCCAGCTTGAGACGAAAAGACGCCACCTCGAGCGCTGTGCAACCTTCCGCATCTCTGGACCGGACCGGGTCGATCCTGCCCTGAGCCCAGGTGCACCTGGAGCCATCGACAACCGCTTTCCTGCCATCAACCCCCGTGTGAGTCAGCCTTGTCCCGTTTGCCTGTCGTCTGTTGGGGTTAATATAAGGTTGTGTCTAAGTGCCTATCTTCCTTTGCTGTCCCTCTCGTCCCTGTAATCTGACCTTCCGTAACGAATATAATCTCCTCCGGAGGTCTTGAGAACTGAACCCTTGGTGTCGTCATTTTAATCCCAGCCGTGTGTCTGTTCCTTCATTGACCTAGCATCGCGCGACTAGTCAACGTTCGGGTATAATATCGAGTATAATCTTGTGCAGACGTGGTCATCCCAAAACCGCTCGGTGAATAACATCCTAACCACGATCTGTAACAATATATATATATATATATATATATATATATATATATTGTCACGTCACCAGCGATTAAGACCACTGGATGATGAATGGCCGAAGGTTTTTTTTTTTACTCCCGAGGCGAACTCCCGAATTCTTGGCGGATATGATGCGCACGAGATGGAGACTGCGAGACGTTTACCTGATGAAACACACGGGTTTATTCCCGAACCCAACACCATGCAAACAAGACAAGGAAAATTCAACAATAATAATTTTAATGAAAATAAAGCAATGACGAAATAAATGTTGAGGTAAAATAAATCCGACTTTGAGGGTCCCTCCACACAGTTTCAAATACGAACACACAGGGGAAAATTAACAAAACAAAATGAAATCCCTTTTTATAATGCACTTAGCTTTGGTCTCAACGAGATCGTTTGGTGAAGTCGGCAGTGGTGGCCAAGTCCAACGCTTCCTGCGCCTGCGCGCCCAATATGGCGCCGGCCGACAACGCGAGCGCACAGAGCCGTGAAGCGAGCAGCCAAGACGGCCCTCTCAGTGTTTTCCACCACTGTTCTGGAGGGACTGTGTGGCCTCCAGCTCCCTTGCGCCAACAATAATCAAAGCTCCTTTACGATCGGCACAGAAAAACGCTCTCCTCAAAAGCACAACAAAAGGGCCAAGCTTCTTTACCAGAACCAAGACAGACGTGCTCTTTTTCTTCTCTCGAAGCTTCTCGATGACCTCCCACCGACCAATGGCAAAGCTCTTTCCAACTCACCCCATGCTCCTCTCGGCCAATGATGACATTCAGGAGCGTGGCCTGCCAGCTCTTTCTCCACCTCCCCGGGGGCGTGGCCTTTTTCCTTATTAGGTCCTTTGGGAGGGATTTAGTCCGATTGGCTCTGCTTCGGTTCTGTCGGCGGTTGTTGTTGTTTAAAGGAGGTTTTTATTGCCGGCCTTGTCAGCAAAACGTAAAGGGAGAATTACAGAGGGGAAATCACGTACTGGGGGAAATTAGCCCTGACCCCTACAATAATTAGCACTGCTTCACCCCTCGTGTGAAGACACATAAGCAATCTTAAAGCTACAGTTTTCCTACTTAAGTACATCGAGATTTATCCTACGCGTCCACGGTCCATGCTACAATTATACAATCCTACCTTTCCTATGGGATCTTTTCACCTACCCCCATAAATGTAACTATATATATATATATATATATATATATATATAATATATATATATATATAATATATATATATATATATATAGATAGATATATATATAATATAATATCTATATATATATATATATATATATATATATATATATATATATATATATATATATATAGATAGATATATATATTGTTACTGATCGCGGTTTAGATGTTATATTGACCGAGCGGTGGTGTATTACCGCGACCGAACAGTTACTCCCCGATTAGAACCCGATTTCACCCAAACGTTGGCCGGATCGCACCGCAGCTAGTCAATAGGGAAAAGACAAAGGCGACACGGATGTGAAGAAGAAGAAGAAGAAGACAAAAAGGTTGGAAATACTACTAAATTTATTCCTACTATTTACATGCTCAAAGTAACCAAGGAGAAGGAAAGATAATAAAATAATATACAGAAGGATCAGAGACACAGTGCAATTATTAACTTATACAGCTTAATTAACCCAGGACAGAACAAACAGAACAAACTCACATACACAAGAAGGATGGAATGGAATGAATGTTGAAAGGAGGAATGGGAAGGTTTAGCTGGGGCAGATGGTTCGGGCTTGATCCCGCACGGGACGTCGGCTGGACCTCGACGGCCACCGATGCCACCGCTATCTGGTCCCCGCGGGGTAACGGGTTGAAGCTGCCTGGTGGAGTCAACGCTGCTTGTGGCTCAGCTCAGGGCGCGTCTGCCGTCTCTGGCGCAACTGCTGGTAATGGCTCTTGGCACCTTCTCTCTCTTGGCCCTGGTGTCTCCTCACCATCGACAACTCAACGCAACCAACGCAACCACTGACCACTTGACGCCACCACTTCTCACCACCGACTTCTTACCACCGCAACCAACGCAACCACTGACCCTCCTCTCACGACCAACTCACTTGCTTCCTGCGTGCGCGCCTTTATAACGCCTCCGGCGATTAAGCCGCCGGCCTTCAGGACACGCCCATCGGGGTGCTCACCTCGGCCCTGGTTGGTCGCGCGACCCTCTGGCTCCGCCCTTGATGACGACGGGCGGGCACGCCTTTCTTCTCCGACGAGAGCACATGTCAATGGTGGTTTTGGAGGGGATGTAATATGGGCAATCGAGGCTCGGCAATGACGAGAGGGGATGTAATATGGGCAATCGAGGCTCGGCAATGACGAAAGGGGATGTGAAGGAAATGGGGATTTTGGGGATGGGAATGAAAGGGGATCTATTCTCTTTCACTGGTGCAATGGAGTACTTCAATTAATGGGAGACACAGCCTTACCCTAAAACACAGAATAAGAGATAACTATCAACAGGGGTATTCTATTACTTGGCTGACGTGTATGCTTGTGGACTAATGATGGGATGCCCTTTCACCTTTACACAGCTCCGGAGGTAGGGGGGCGCAGAATAAACAATAATAATAATAATACAGCACACAATCAAAAAAAATACAGTCCTCATCTCCGCAACAATATATATATATATATATATATATATATATATATATATATATATATATATATATATATATATATATATATATATATATATATATATATATATATATATATATATATATATATATATATATATATATATATATATATATACTGTATATACATATATATATATATATACAATATATAGATATAGATATAGATATAGATATAGATATATATATATATATAGATATAGATATATATATAGATATATATAGATATAGATATATATAGATATATATAGATATAGATATATATATAGATATATATAGATATAGATATATATAGATATATATAGATATAGATATATATAGATATATATATATATATAGATATATATATATATATATAGATATATATATATATAGATATATATATATATAGATATATATATAGATATAACCACCTTTAGAGGCCATTTTTCCCCACAAAGCAGGGGTTGGCCTTTTTCGGGGACCATGGTTGTTGTTGTTTTTTGGTCCCCTTTTTGAAGCAATGTTTTACGGCCGGATGCCCTTCCTGACGCCAACCCTTTTTGCCGCCTTTAACGACAAACAGGGAATTACCAGTGAGCTGGTACTCAATTAGCCGACCTCGGAAGGATGACAGGCTGAGTCAACCCCCCTGGTGTTAATTCAGCGATCGACCGGGATTACGAACCCAGGATCCTAGGATCCTAAGCTGGCACCCTAGCCACTAGCCCAACACCAGGGCTCCATATGATGTCCCATATATATAGATAGATATATATATATATATTGTTGCGGATATGGGATTTGCATCCATCCATATCCGCTTGTAAATATTCCCCTATTTCCTCAATACTTCCCAACTATCCCCAATCCCCCATTCCCTAGTCCCATTTTCTGTAAACAACACTCTGTAGACCCGACCTCCCCCTATTTCCCCCATTAAATGTCATGCCCAGGTTCACCACATCTCATGTAAGACAACTATAGGACATCTTGCTAGTTATTCTTAGTCTATGTCAGTTAAGGACTCGTTTCCATTAATTCTGACCCTTCGTTGCACCAGAATGTGATTGTATGGCACCGTTAGGAAGTTTAGGACCTCCCAATACCTCCCCGCAGCTCTTCCTCACGGTTCAGCAACAACAAACAACAACAACAACAACAGCAACGGCGGCGGCGTGCACAGGGAGTGCGCGTCCTCACTCCGGCTTGGTTGGTAGGGGGTGTTGGGAGGGCACGAGGCCTTCCCAACGAGCCGCCATCGAACATGTGCTCGACGGGGTTACCAAATAGGGGCTCCCTGTCAGCTCCTCGTCAAGGGCGGAGCCCGGTAACCCCCGCACCCAATGGAAGCGGCGGACCGGTCCCATCTGGGGCGGAGCCAACCAGCCGAGGGCGTGTCACTCCCCGCTGAGCATGCGCAGGAAGAGGGAGGTGACGTCAGATGCGCGCTGAGCTTGGAGCAAGCAAGACGTACCCTCCGAGCGCTGTGAAGCCTCCCCGCATCTCTGGACTGGACCGTGCTTTATCCTGTCCCCGAGCCCCAAGG